>NW_026294595.1:22720495-23130495 GCF_007827085.1 Peromyscus californicus insignis | reverse complement strand
CCCCGCACATTGTAATAAACACAGCTGCATTTATTTGAGTATGTGCTCCCATGTACATGTAAAACACATTCAAACAAACACACTCAGCAGATTTATTTGGTGTGCAATGGGGCAATTATTCAAATAAACATGCTCAATACAATTATTTGAATCTCACATTGCATGTTCATCACTCACAGCACTGATACTAAAAGAGGGGGAAACACCAAAGAATTTAGGTGGGGAAAATATATGTGAAAACAATGTTATTGTAGATGTTCTAAGGTAGCTAAAGCTATGGCTCCCTTCTTAACTGAAATACAATGATTTGTATTCAGTGGCATTTATTTCTGATGATGATTAGTTATTTTACTCACTTGATCATTACATCAGAATGACTGCAATATTTGGATTCATGTAATAGCAGACTTTACAAACCTGAAGCAGATAGGGATGAGACATCTCTATAGTTCAAAAGCAGAGTAGTTCTTTCCAGATACCTTACATCAAAGGGACACTGGTAAATTATTATGGCTGACATACATAACTATAAATTTAAAACTTTATACATATAGAAAAACATTCCTACATCTTAAAACATTACAAAGTCACAGATGACTTGTGATCATTTTATATATTAATAAATATTGCAATATATATATGTGAACACATCACAGATTGTATTGGTGAACCAAGAGGCTGTTAACGCCTCTCTTCAGTATACCGACATAACCTAATATACTAAAATGGGAAGGGGCTTTTAGTCACTGAATATGCATCGTGAAACAAAGACGAAGAAAAAAACATGGCTTGTGCCCATCATGAAAAAGATTCATACTGAAGGCTTAGCTTTGGTTTTTATTCAATTAAATTGTCAAACTGTGCACAGTGAACTTTTTTTTTTAGAACTTGAGACATTTGTGATGTTGGCTGTTGAAATCTTTGTTACCTTCGCTGTGAATTGAAATTGTACATATTTAGTAAATCATGCAAACAAAACAAACTTTTTAGACAATATTTTTATTGGAGAGTTTTCTTTTCCTGTATCCATGTTAAAAAAAAAAAAGACCTCCTTTCCCAAAATAAAAATGTCAATACTAAATTTAAAGAAGTATAAAGGAATGATTGCTTCCTTTAGAGCAAACTATTTAAATAAACATGGAGAGAATTGGCAACATGTTCTTTTTGGGCTAGTAGGCCGTGTCCAATTTTTTGGGTTAAAGTTTCAGAGGGCCTCTGTTTCAGGGTTGAAGATGATATATTAATCTCTGAATTAAACAAATGCTCTTAAGTAACAGGATAAACCCACCCCTCAGTCTTCATTTGTATATGAAGTGTAGCATTAATCCGAGACATGACATTGAGACGACATGATGCTGAATATGCCATAAGCTAAAATTCCTCTATTAAAAGTCACCACCTACCACCTATAATCTAGTGTGACATATTAAAATACTCCAAAATACAGAGCATGGAAAATGAACATCATCATTTCCATTTGGCCTTGAGAAGAATATGACAAAGATTCTAATAATTTTAGTCAAAGAAAATGATGATTTAAAAATACATGAAGATTAAAGTGGTGACAAATGATCTTTTAAGTATTTCTAATTGGTCTTCCTCATTCATGGCTTTGATTCCACAGAAACTGCAAATCCTGAGGATCCTGACTTGTAAGTGCACCCCATCAGCTTTCTTTCACTCTACAGAATGTGCCTGTTAGGTTTGAAAGGAAGGATAAGACCCCAAAACGTTAAAAATAGACTTCTTTTCTGGCAAGAAATTTAAAATTGGCAAGGACAGAACTAAGAAAGAACCAACTTCACATAAGGAAGCATTCAGGGAAAGATTGCTGCCTTGTGATCTGACCATTTTCAGAACACTCGAAAGGAAGTATAAGTGTGTGTGTGTGTGTGTGTGTGTGTGTGTGTGTGTGTGAGAGAGAGAGAGAGAGAGAGAGAGAGAGAGAGAGAGAGAGAGAGAGAGAGGCCCCGTGAGTATGTGGGTGTGTGTATATGTGTGTGATTGTGTGTAGGGGTGTGAGCCTGTGTGTGAGTGTGTATGTATATGGTGTGTGTGTATGAGTGTGTGTGTATGTGTGTGTGTGTGTGTGTAGCTGTGCTAAGCTTATGTGTATACACTTTAATAAATTGTATCTTAAACAAAATACTCAAGATGGAGTCTAAACAGAGGGCTTATGAGATACTTTCTATTTTGATACCTTACATAAATAAAAAACATTTAAAAATATTGATACTTGAAAAGTACAAAGTTCTTAAGAAAGCTTCATAAAAATTTTGGGCAATTTCTGAGGTATGCCAACAATTGAATAGAGAAAATATTGAATCAACTTTTTCCCATCACTTACAAAACTAAGACTTTTAATGCATGGCCTTTCCTTAAACAATAAAGAATCACTTTCATCCTTTCTTAAAATAGTTTTATTATAGGGCCAATAATTACAGCATACTCCTGTCCAGTTTTGTTTAGAGAAGGAGAAATACAGCCTTTAAATTACTTGAAAATATAGATGAATAAAAGAATATAAATTTAGAAAGGAGAATCGAGAGCAGCGCGAAGTTCAGAGGAAGCCAGGCAGTACATTTAGCAACCACAGCAACCTAGACTTTGGTTTCCACATGTCTTCTGAACAGAAACATTTCCCGAAACCAAAGGGCAGCCCAAGATCCGTGTGGACACAAAGGGAGAACACCAACTCCTGAGTAACCCTCAACCACTTCCTGCAGTCTGAAATACTCTGTGGAGGTCTACCACCTCATTCCTGAACATGCTTAGAAAGTTTGAGTGCACAGGATTCTGGCTAAAGGCCTATCTAAGCAAGAGGGGAAAACAGAAGTACAAGTCACCCTGCCTAACTTGTTAAAAAAGACATTCCTAAAATGAGTATGCCTACAATAATCAGCTTAACTTCTAAGCACTTACCTTTCTTTTCCTCAACAGAAAGTGCATTTAAAATATCAAAGACAATTCCATGAAAAGGGGCCTTTATTCACTTTAAATAAATGGTGATGTAAGAGTCAACATAATCTTCCAACAAGCAGTTTCTAGCCATAAGAACTGCTTCATGTGTACAACCTTAACTCTGAAAATGAAAATTGGTCTAATGACTTATACAAAACACTTTCACAGGGGTTTTCATTTATAACATCTTATATTGTAAACGCCTTGATGACGGTAACTAAATTATGGCACTTTTTACGTCTACATTAAAATTGATAAAAATTTCGTTTATTATAAATAAAAACTTTATGTTTGTACCATTTGGAAAAATAAAAGCAACTAATCTACCACCCACATATTATAGATGAAGAAACTGAGGTCTGCAAGTGCTTGAAAACACACAAGTGTTTGGTTTCAACCCCGTAATAATCTGGAAAGCAGTTATCACAGATTGCCCAAACCCCGGTCCTCTGTAACAATGTTTCCTAAGCTCTCCAAAACACCACAGTAAAATGTTCTTTTCAAACCGCCCAGGAAACAGCAAAAGACATGGGTTAGTTCCCTCAAGAAGTTCCTTCTGGTCTCGAAGAACTTTTCCATGCAAGAGAGGAAGGGAAACAATCCATGTTGAGAGCCTGTGTTACTCTTAAGCGGTCACAGCATCTGTTTAGTCACTTCTTACCACCTAGGGTCTCCACTCACTGACAGCCAGAAATGGCCTCAATTTTGAAATGCTCTTAAAAAAATTAGTTACTGTTGCTGCCGCCCTTTGCCGACTTGCCTTTTCTAAGGCTCTTGACATCGAGGGCCTGTAGCTCCATCCAGTCTCTCCTTCCGCAGTTCTGAGGCCCCTTTACAAGTTCCCAGCACCATTCTCCCTTATAGGTGTAACTGCTCTGCATCCTTCATGCACTGAACAACCTCCGCTTGACCAGAGGAGAAAAAAGGGCTTCAGATAGGCCCAAAGTAACCAAAGCACCTGGAGGTTAAGAAAACAGGAAGAGCAGAATTGATGGAAATACACAAAGGAAAGTTAAAGTACGAGAAATCCTGGACACTTCCAGGCCCAAGCCTTAGACCTTCAAATGCTGAGGCTTAGTGGAAATACAAAACCCCAGATCATCCTGTAGGGCCAGGGGAACCTGAAAAAGAGACTGGGTCTCTCATCCTGACACAGATCATTTTATTGTTTTTAATTGCTTTTAAAAGCAATTTAGTGAACTGAACAATGAGCCAAAGAACCACTTTATGTTGTAGTAATAAGTGTTAAGTAAACAGACAATATCCCCCTTTAAGGATGTACATTCTGTCAGGGAAGGTAGAAAACAAAATACAAGCTCCCGGCAGATAGGACTGCTTCCTGGAAAAATAAAATCAAATGAGGAAATACTAAGATGGAAGTGGGGACAGGCAAACTCAATGCAATTTGGGGTGTCAGGAAAAGCCTCTTGGAGAGTTGAGCCTGAAAGATGAGAAGTGAGTCATAGGAAGAGCTGGAACAAGAGCATTCCTGGGAGAAGGAACTCCAAGTGAAGATGCATGAGGCACAAATGAATTTGGCTTTGTGTACTTGAAAGAAAGTTCCCCCTAGAGAGTATAGTAGAGGGGTAGAGATAAAGCAAGAAGAGGGGGGCTTTTGATAAACTTCTTAGGACCTTGGTCCAATGTCTTACTTGTGTTAGGTTTGAAAATTGAATTTATTAATCTCTTGAGTTCCATACTGTGGTCATCTGGGGGACTGGATTTTTAACCCCAGTGAATCGCCTGTAATGAATTTTGCAGCTTGATCATTACTACTTCTCCCCTACAAATGGACAGTAACATGAAATGTGTTTTGGAATGGAGGAAAACCTCATTTCTCAGACGTTTGTACCTGCCTTGTACCTCATCACAAGCAGATCTGTCAGCCTGGAAAGCAGAAATTGTTTGGCCCAAAGGAAGTTTGTATTTTGGAAACTGAAGCGTGAGAGATGGCACATGGGATGCTGGTGGAAGCCCCTTCCCCAGTCGGCGTTTTCCAGCCAGATCCCCATGGTTGCTAGTCTGCTCGAAACAGCTGGGATAGAATCAGGCATGAGCAAGGGCCTCAGCCATTTCCCCTTCCTCTGAACTTCTAAAAAAATACAAAAACTCACAGAGCCGCGAGAGAAGCCAATAAGAAGTAAGGAACATGCAGCAGGTGGTACCATCTGCGCCCGACTAATTCCAGCCAAAACAATCTGCTCCCTCGAGTTCCCAGTTGTGGGGAAGGAAAGAGACTCTGACAGTGGCAGAGTCGAGGGAGGGGGTGGAGGAGGGCAGTGCTGAGTCTATTATTCCCGCGATCCGCTGGTGGGAGGAGGCAGGTTATTGATGCCAGTGAACTATTATCTCTGTCTTTTACTCTTTACAAGCACGGAGGGAGATCCCTACACCGCGTCCTTGCTAAGCTGGGAACTACATCCCACACCTGAGAGACAGGCCTGACTGTGAGCCTGCCACCACTGAGATGGGAGGGACAGATTGGCAAGTGCAGCCCATCCCAATGCGAAAAAATAAGCAACAGGGCAGAGAGATGATGTTTATCTTATTCTATTTTCCTAGCAACCAAATGCCCTCTGTCTCCATGTTCAGTCTTTGAAAATTACCCACAGCTTAAAATGGGCTTAGAGTCCACATGCTTTTACCCCAGGATGATATTTTCTGAAGCAAAATCCTTGCAGTCAATGGACTTCCTTATGAAGAACGGATCTCCCTTGGTACATTGAGAACCAGGAGGTGAATAAATGTACCAATTCAAAGACAGCTGAATTTCTCTGCTTTTCCACAAGAGAGGAACAGAAAGGCTCTGAGGGAGAGAATACCCACAGTGAGAGTGTCCTAGGAAATACCACTACTGAAAAGGAATTCTTCCCACTGCGAAAGTTTCACCGGTGCATTTAGGTTAATGTGCCATCTCAGAACTGTATTAGTATTTGTTAAAGGCATATACCCAGGGAGGAATATTTGCCTTGTTGCGTTTCCTTTGGCTAACTTTTCTTTGCTATAGCTGAGAGCTGAGTTCTAAAGGATGGGCTCACAGGCATATGCTGCCTCTAGAAAAGGGAACATTCACAGGCCTGAAGGAATAGTAGATAGACGCATTCATAAGTGAAAGGCAATCAAAGAGGGAGAAATGACTGGGAGAGAAAAAGGGCCTGATCCTAATCTCTGGTTGGAACTGTATCCCCCTCAGAAGATCTGTTGAAGTAGTTAGTGTTGACACCTGTAACCCCAGCCTTATTAGCAAACAGGGTTTTTGCAGATGTAATCAAGTTAAGCTGAGATTATTGTACACTAATGCAATATGACAGACACACACAAGGAGAAGATAGAGGCAGAAACTGTAGGGATGTGTCTACAAACCAAGGAATGCCTATGATCGCCAGCTGTCCCCAGAAGCAAGGAGACAGAAACAAACATCTTCTCCTTTAGGTCCCCAGAAAGAAGCAATACCTTGAATTTGGGCTTTTAGTCTCCAGAACTGCAAAAGACTGTGTCTGAGTCATTTTCAGCAACCCAGTTTATAGTCCTTTGTTTACGAGAGTTCTCAGAACCTACTGCACCCCCAAAACAAGCTATGATTAGGCCGGAGCACTCACTCCAGAGAATGTCCAACTTAAGCATTCTCCAGGGGACTGGGTCTTAAATAAAACAAACAGTATCAGGAATGTCCTTTCTGGTTTTGAAGTGCAGCCATAAGGACAAAGACTCACTGCCTACTCTTTTTCCCCCAAATATCTTTTCCCTATAAGGTAGGCTTTTTAATTAGGATAACTAAGTTCTTGGGGCAAAGGGCACTGAAGTGCAGGCATTACTGGCCAAGCAGTTTTCCTGCCTCCTGTCCCACATGGTGTCCTTAGCAAAAGGAGCGCAGAGTGAGTCAGATATTCTAGTTACAGGTCTGTGGCTCGTGTCAGTGTGAGAGGGAAATGAGAAAGGAAAACATGAATTGGGAAATCATGTCAGAGGGCAGACCAAGATAATGGGAGAACCAGAAAACAAAGGAAGCTGTGTTGTGTGGGAACCAAGACCTTGTTTCAGGTAGAAATGTCAGAGAAAAACAGTAGAACTTTTTTATTTTAATTAAAGATTTAAAAAAAACTGTGTGTGGGGTGGTAGTGGTGGTGTGGGATCCAAATTCTTTTTTTTTTTCTTTCCCAACTAGAGTTCAGTCATAGAAATGAGGAAGCTATGATCTCTCTTCAGATTCATCACTCTGGTATGATCTGAACCTCCTCCAGCTCTGTGTCTCCTGTGAAATTGGCTAATAATTTCTGCAATAGACTTAGGTCACTGTGATTTGGGAAGACTCTGGGGCGTTCCGTGGGTGAGGCAAGATGGGAGTGAGTCAACTGTGCCTTAATATATGGCTCTTGCAGCCAGTGAGACCAGGTACTGCAAGGAGTTCTCAGGGGGTCCATGAGCTCTGTTCTGCCCCATTGCTCCAGCCTGCCATTCCCAACCCACCCATGAGCAGACTACAAAAGGTGTAGGTGTGAACGAGAGGGCTCAGTTCTCTGAACTTGTCATCTCTTGGCTAGAAAAACAAACTCAATCCTACGTCCTCTTCACAGAGAGGCAGATTGCCATCCTTTACATTTTCTTTCTAGAGGGTAATATATCATCTTGAAAGCCAGGTTTAATGTGCTTTTGGTCTAAACGCTGTGGTATTTTTTATATGCCATTAGCGCATTATTACATGTTTCTAGCAATAACAGTCCCACCTAATGTATTTAATTTGTTTTGAAAATCATAGAACATCTTTACACATAGAACAGACAGCTTTTAATCCCCTTGATGACTTCCTCCTTAAAAGTACTCTTTTAAATCTCTAACCACATTCTTCTTGGTTTCCCTCCTACACACTGACCAAGATTTGCTTTTTCACTCAACCCTTAAATGGTAGCATTTCCCAGAGCCCCCTGGGGATCTCTGCTCTCCTCATTCCCATCACTGGGCTTCAGTGACTCTTTCAACATCTAAGCTTTATTCCTGCTTGTATACCAAAGACTGAAAATGTATCACCCAAATCAGACTTCTTAGGCACAGGCCTTCCTGCTCATATGAACACTGAGAATCACCACCCAAGGATCCCAAAACAGCTTAAGCTTAATATGTCCAAATTAGAATAGCTGTATCCCCACCCATTCCCTCTATAAAACCTACCACATCCTTCCTGATACTTGTGGCTTATCACTTGCTAAAGCATTCCCATATTTCTACATTGGCCCAAAGTTCTTTTTCAGCTCTTTTTGTTTTTGTTTCTGTCTTTTTCTTCTAACCCTCCTAAACCTGTAAGTTCCTTAAGAATAGTATACGTATTCTGTGTATCCATTTCTGTGAGTTACCATTTCAAGGAGAGAGTCAACAAATCATGCATACACACACACACACACACACACACACACACACACACACACACACACACACACACAAGTATTATCAGACATAAAGAAGAATAAAATTATGCCATTTGCAGAAAAATGTGTGGGACTGGCAATTATCATGTTAAGTAAAATAAGCCAGACCCAGAAGGACAAATACACTTTCTCTTGTATGTAGAATCTAGACAATTTAAAAAAAAAAAAAAGACATGATTCTGAAGCTGGGGTGGGGCTTCTATTGTTACTGAAGAAGGAAGTCAGTTTTCATCAATGGTATAATATCTGGTTTATTGATCACATTCCAGAGCAGGCTCCAGCCTAGGAGAAATAGGCCAATGCAAACTGGACTCAATGAGTGTTTGAGTGGTGTGTGTGTACAGTGTGTGTGTGTGTGTGTGTGTGTGTGTGTGTGTGTGCGTGCACGTGCATGCATGCAGAACAAGGGAGCTCCTGCCTTTACAAGGTAGAAGGCAAGAACTGGCCCCTGATGTGGTACAGACACACACACACACACACACACACACACATTCACACTAATTTTTTAAATGTAGATATACTAATGAAAAATAAATAAGTAGTCACTAATTAGCTAGTACAGATTTGATTACACCAAAGTCCAACTTTAAACCATTTCACGGTTCCCTAAAGCACCCAAAATACAGAACACTTTCATTAGCTTGATCCACAAAGCTTTCAGGAGCTGATGCTTCCCCTCCCCACCCCTTCCTTTTCCTTCTCCACCCACCCCTTCAACTGCATCTGCCTGGACACAATCCCCACTGTTTTCTTTTTTCTTCCAGCTTAGGAGTCACCATGAAACATCCTCCTTGAAGAGCCTGGTTCTAGAAAGGCCTGCCTCCGGGCTTCTCTGGGGGGCCCATACCTGCTGTAGTAGTGCACTGACCCAGAAGCTGGCTTCACAAGAACATTGCCATTGTGGAAAGGAAAGACTGAGAACAGGCTCACTCCAGAGCCAGCACAAAGTCTGAAACTCAGGAAGAACCGGAAGATGCTGTCAGTAACAGCTACTTTCCCCTAAATCCAAGTAGGACAATTGGGTGACAAGAGAGAAAACAGCATGGAAAGTGAGTGACTTAGAAATGTGGACGGGCCCAGAACAAACCAGAAACTCATAATGTGATCTACCTGGAGATGTTTGAAAATATTTACAGCGGTGACATCAGGGCGGTCTGACCCACACAGCAGAGCTTCATGTCTCACATAAACACTAGCTATGCAGAGTAGCAGGCAGCAATCTCCTCTGCTGATACCCAGATTAAATTGTAAAGGTAGTGAGGGAAAACACCACAGCCTAAGTGATGTAACTTAAAAGAAAACAGAAATAAATAAACCTTTTCCAAATATGAGATTTGAGCACAGCCTTTAAACAGCTTTAGCCATGACTCAGATGAGAAACATGAACCCTACAAAGGAGGAAGAACCTGAAATAATCCTGGATGCATTTTCTCCAACTGCTCTAGAGTTTTCGATTACCTCAGTTTCCTGACAAGGCTTTGCTGATGTCAGTAACTTACAGTAACCATCACAAGATAAGAGAGGTTTGTGTAGGACAGAGGTAAATTTGTGTCTGACATGACTAATATATCCTGCTATGAAGGACAGTGGGAGGCCTGAGAAAGGGTAGTTTTTCTTTTTTCTTTTTTTTTTTTTAAATAAAAATGAAGGCCATATACATATATCCCAGAGCTAGTGAGCATGCTGCCCTGCTGTCCTTTCCCAGGAAATGAAACTACTTCCTCCAAACATCCCCAATGGCTTTTTATAAGAACTCCTCCACAGATGCTACGGAAGTTTCAGTAAGGAGGTACAACAGAAGACATGCTGTGTTTGCTTTTGAAATGTTTGTATTTTTGCGTTGTTTTTGATGCTGAGAATTGAACCCAAGGCCTTACATGTGCTAAGCATACAGTCCCCCACTAACACCCCCATCTTTATATATGAAATATTTATGTAACTAAAGAAGCAGCAGGTACTATCCTGCTTTAGGCAGTGGGTAATAATTAAATGAAGCTCAGATACACAAATGGAAGGTTAGACATAGACATAACAGCCCTTTTGCCGACAGGACTCCTCTGTAAACTATGGCATATAAGTAAACCGAATTTCTTAAGCCACAGGCACAACTATAACTTTTTTTTCCTCATGACAGTACTCGGCAAATATTATCAGCCTACTTTGTCCCAGAATATGAAGCCTACAGATCACACAGGCCTTGGGCTGGGTTGATTGTGAGCGTCACTATCACTCAGGGTCAACACTGCCAGTTTAATTTCCCATTGTAGGGGACTGAGCCTGTAGCTCCACAGGCTTTCCCTGGACGTCTTTTCCGATTTCTTTATAAAATTGCTGTTTAAGTTTGATGTTCTCGGGACTTTAGTTTTTGGGCCCCTCAAACTAATTACATCAAAAACAGGACTTTTAAACTGAGGGTTCAGGAATGCATTTGCAAAGTGTTCTTGGACTGTCTCCTAAAGATTCTATGATATCTGACAGATCCTGGGAAGACCGTTTCCTGTTTTACATAAGAAGCTCTACATTCTGGGGCAAGAACCTTGACTTTTCCATGAAAAGGCTGTGAGTTTGAGTCTCAGCCTTGTTCCTCCCTAGCTGTGGAACCTTGGCCAAGTTATATCCCTACACCTCAGTTTACTTTTGTTTAAAACACAAACAATTTAAAACTATACAGTGGGGCGATTATGAGACCAAAGGACACAATGTCCATGGGAACGGTCAGTTCATTGGCTCCAGCAATAGAGCAAGTTTACCAACAGTCATGTAACTGTCCTTTCTGAGCTCTTGGGCTGAAGGGAAATTCCCCTTTTATAAGTCCTTCTTGTAGTTGCACTTAGACATTTTCCAGCTTGTAATTTGGGACCGGGGGTGGGGGGTAGGGACCAGGACAGTCTCAAGATTCATCCTCAAAGGAACCTTTTGTTTCCTAGTGAGCGTTAACCTTGGATTGCTCAGAGAGAGAGAAATGCCTAGTGATTGTCTGCACAAAGAGGAGTTCCAGAGCCTAAGAAACAAGGGGGTTGTTCTGCCCAATTCCAGACAAGTCATGCTTCCCCTACTCTAAATAGGTGATGGGTTGATAAAGAATTAGTACAACGATAAACTTGGCCTGGAGTTTATCTCACTGTTTCAGTCTTCAAGTTAACCTTTTGCAAATTTTAAGGACAGGCTTTTAATTCACAGGCCAATTAGTCCTGTCTCATTAGTTGGTCCATTTGGGGGAAGCTCTTGTACTTTAAAAGGACAAGCTGCTGGACATTAGATCTAACGATGCCAGCTGCAGGAAAGGGTTTTAGGTTGACTATTGCTTTCTGTTAGCTAATTGTATTTGTTATTACATGTGTGCATGTGTGTGTGTGTCTGAGTGTGTCCACCATGTGAAAGTCAGAGGATAACCCAAAGGAATTGGTTCTTTTCATGCACCCTATGACTCTAACTTAGTCGAGTCGGGCTTTCTTTTTTCTTTTCTCTCTCTTTTTTTTTTTTTTTTTGGTTTTTCGAGACAGGGTTTCCCTGTGTAGTTTTGGTGCCTGTCCTGGATCTCGCTCTATAGACCAGACTGGCCTCGAACTCACAGAGACCCACCTGGCACTGCCTCCCGAGTGCTGGGATTAAAGGCGTGCGCCACCATCACCTGGCTTAGTTGGGCTTTCTATTGATGTAATAAAACATCATGAGCAAAAGCAACTTGGAGAAGAATGGGTTTATTTCATTTTACACTTCCAAGTAACAGTCTATCACTGAAGGAATAAAGGAAGGAATTCAAGGCAGGAACCTGGAGGCAGGAACTGAAGCAGAGGCCATAGAAAAACATTGCTTATTGGCTTGCTCTTTGTAGCTTGCTCAGTCTGCTTTCTTATACACAGGATCACCTGGCCAGGGGTAATACCACCCACAATGGGCTGGGCTCTTCCACATCAATCATTAATCCAGAAAATATCCTACAGGTTTGCCTACAGCCCTACTTCAGAAGTATTTTCTCTGTAGTGGTTCCCCCTTCTCAAATAACATCTAGGTTTGCGTCAAGTTGACAAACCCAATCAGCACAAGGTCTGAGGGATCCAATTTAGGTCATCAGGCTTGGTGGCACAGAAGCAAGTACCTCTGCCCACTGAGTCATCTCCCTGGCCCACCTTTATTTTTAATTCTAATAAATATTTTAATTCTAATGAAGCTGTTTGATCCTTCTTGCTTCTCAAATATTTTAATTCATTTTATTCAGGCATGTCTTTTCTTATTTTTATTATTATTGTTTTGTTTTCAATTTTAGGAATCAGTCTCTGTGAAACCAACACTATGATAGTCCATGTAAATGAGAATTTTCCATGAAAATTGACTTAAAAATATATGTAGAGAGCAACCTGTAAGATCATTCCTATTGTAAAAATTAAAAGATGCATGCCAGGTGGTGGTTTTGCATGCCTTTAATGCAAGCACTTGCGAGGCAGAGACAGGTAGATCTCTAAGTTCAAGGCCAGCCTGATCTACAGAGTGAGTTCCAGGACAGCCAGGACTACAAAGAGAAACTCTGTCTCAAAAAAACCAAAAAACAAAAAACCCAAAAACCAAAATAAAACAGATGTGATTGATAAGTAGATAGAAAAATAGATAGATAGATAGATAGATAGATAGATAGTACTATAAACAACTTTGGTACTAATTAAAATGAAATATTTCTCTGTTAATTCAGACCAATCTTTTAGTTACTTTCCATCCCTCCAACAAAGTGGCATGCCTTGATACACGTGACTGTCTGGAGACAGGCTACATTTCCAGACAAATGTTTTAAAAAAACCATTTGTAAACACATACTTACTGATTGCTAGTACATGCTAGTCGTAGTGCTAAACAACTTAGCTTGGTGGAGGGGAGGGCTAATATGTGAATGCTCATATGAAAACCAATTATTAAAAAGGCGTTGAGAGCATGGAATTCTGTGCTGTTCTGTGAGACCTCTGCTTAGGAGACATCACAGTGCAGCGTCAAGAGTAGAGGGGCCATTTGAACATGCTGCAGAATAAAGAGAAGTGTGTCAAGTTCCAGATGTGTAAGCTGGACCATTAGTAAACAGTAAAGGCTCAGCCTTATTTCCCAGAAGCCATGTGGAAATGAATGGCTCATAAGGACATCCTAACTGCAAACAGCATGAGAGAATTTCGAGGATATAATCGTTTCAATGAAGCTCTTGCTCCAGCTTCTCTTCCTGAAAATGGTATTTCAAAGTTAGCCTTTCTAACAGAAAATAGAATCACTTGACAAAAGGAACCACAGCTCTGTATCTAAACTGGCAGCATATTTGCGTGGTGTGGAGTGATATGTGTGTTACCGCCCTTTCCTGCCTAAACTGTGTTTCATTATCATACCCCTATTTCCGCTTCTAATTCTAGCAGAACTATTTCCAATAAACAGGTCACTTCTCTTGAAGTTTTGAGGATAAGGATTCTTCTAAAAGCCTAATCCCAACTTTACTAGCAGTGCTTTTCCTTGTTCTTAATTGCAGTCCCCCAGGAACTCATTTAACAGGTCTATTGTCAGAAATAGGGAGAAAAGAAACAAACCTACCAACAATTCCAATAGCATCATGTATGTGGATATTTGTGCCGTCTGTGGTTAAAAAAAAAAAAAAAAAACTGATTGGATTAAGAATATCTATTGCGTTCTTAGTAAGTGTTATGAATCTACAGAGTTGATCATTATAGTGCTATGAGAATATGGAATGAAAAAAATCTTCCAAATCAACATTTAATTTTAAAGTTATAATTTACTCCATTAAAAATGCCAATATTTAATTTCAAAAAGAGATGTTTTTCATGCTACTTGGTTTGCTGTAGCTTAATCTTTTTGGAATTACTAGTTGGAACCCATCAAGGCTCGGTAGCTTTGACAATGATTCAGACTGCTGAATCATGGGTTGTGAACACTAAGGATGTCTAGATAACGGGCACCAATGGAAGTGGTATTAATCAGAAAACCATATCCCAATGCTTCTCACAAGCTCCAACATCATAACAAAGCATCACATCCTCTCCCTAACTCTGACAGTGACATGTTCATCATCTCTTTTGTCTTCCATTTCGTTGATGTGGTCCAATATTAATCAACTACATTTCCAGGGTTGCTTTGCATCTGAAAATTTCAGCTAGAATGAAGTAAGGTCGCTGCTGAAGAAACTTTTGAAAAAAAAAAAAAAAACAGGCTTTATCTGAGAAATCTACTAGTATTACTGGGATACTGTAAAATCACTCAACTAAGATTGTATTCTCAGTTTTAGAAAGTGATTCTGATCAGGAACCCTAAGAGTACCATTACACTATAAGATTCGATTAAGTAAGCAGCTTAAACAAATTTTTAAATAAAAAGTCTTACTTTTAAAAATTAGGGTTTTTTTCTATTCTTCTTCAGACGAAGGTGTAAATACTATGTATTAACTTAGAATTGGGTAAGATAAATGGTGTTATTACAAATGTCAGAGAGTTAATGATTTGAGGAAAAGTGAATCAATTTGTTAAAATTGTTTTCACTGAACAAATGAATGATTTTAACACTCATAAAAGTAAAATCACTGTTATGATTTCATTTGGTTAAATTTATCAAAAGTCTACACTTAAGGAAGTAAGAATCAAACTCACCGAGGAGCTTTGACTCATCTTTGTTCATGTCCTGGATTTGGGAGTAAGGTCTATTCTATTTAAACCACATGAATGGGGAAAGGGTGAGGTTTGGAGAGTGAACTCCCACAGGAGCAATCACCAATTTGTCTGATGATATTTAGGGTATAACTGCTTCCCAGGTTGGCTCATTCCAAGAAAAGAAGTATTAAAGACAACAATATTACATTTGCAAAATGCCAACAAAATCTGAGAAGGGACTTTTTGCAAAGCATGAGGGCAGAAATGCATTTATAAAAATCAATAGGTCTTAATATTTTTTCAGTCAGGACATGTATGTTGTATAGGTTTCCTGTGTAGGAAGAATGTTCATGAACATACCCTGATATCCACTCTCATCTAAGATTTCTTTATATTAGAAGGCATGTGAGAGACCACAGGGATTTGTTCCCCTCATTTAGAAACTTAGAAGAGTACTGTCAAACACCAGTGTCCAGCCAACTCTTTCTCGCAATGGACACCTTACGCCACAGTGGACAGAACTCCACTTTGCCATGCTAATTAAAAACTTTTGATGTAGCTTCAAAGTTCTCTACACCTGAGCAAGTTGTGACATCTAGAACATGT
Organism: Peromyscus californicus insignis; assembly: GCF_007827085.1. NCBI lineage: Eukaryota > Metazoa > Chordata > Mammalia > Rodentia > Cricetidae > Peromyscus > Peromyscus californicus. The sequence continues at coordinate 23,114,882 of NW_026294595.1, read as the reverse complement.
TTTGTTTGTTGTTTGTTTTTTCCACTGATCAGACAGGCTTTAGAATTTGTTAGGAATTCTCTTAAGAGTAAAAATAAAACAAACTGAAAAGAGATCCCCAAAAGCATAGAAAAAGGATCATGAGTTTTATGATCAGGGCAACATATCTGGAGTTAGCTTTTAATTTATGTGCAATTTTGAGCAGTATTTCTTCCTGATTGATTCTTATCCCTATTTGTAATTTCTAAATCTACTTACAACTAGGTTAATGGTATGAGGTCTAAATAGTATGAGCAATAATAGACAAATAGTAAATAAATTTGAGCCCCTACCTCTCTTGTGGGGTCTAAGTATGTCTCAAACTAACTAGTTCACATCTCTGAAAGACAATATTTATGAAAAATAACTTCACTTGTGGGGGGGGGGCATGTAGCAGAAGAGGCTATTTCCTGTCTCCAACAGCTATTTCTCATTTCATCCTTACAGAATCCTGACAGTGATCACATAGGAAGCAGCAGGGTACCAGGCAGAGATGGTTTAGAAAAGCAGGAACCCCTTACCAAAGTGAGTACACCATAACTTATCTAAGGCAGCCACATAGCATGGCAGTCCTAGTCATAAAATGCTAGTGGTCGAAGGGTGAGCATGGGACACGTTTGAGATCATGAGAAGAAGGGAGAATACACCAAAGGCCCTTTGGAAGGGATTTCCTCACTAGTAAAAGAAGGGGTGGGGAGGCGTGTAAAGAGATCTTTCCAAGCCTCTTTTGTTCCTACCTTTGAAATAAGTTCTGGGAAGACAAGACATATGGACAAGAAGCACCCATCTGGCAGCCATAAAAGAGACAGGAAGAAAGAACAAAGAATACAAAGAGCCTGTGTCCTGAATGACATCACTTATGTGCCACACCAACTACCTTTCCGAGGTCCTCATCTTCTCATACAACTTGACTTATGAAGACACTTTTAGGTGGTTATGCTGTTACTTGTTGCCAAAGTACCCCGAAAGACACAAAGGTCTTTGCCAATTTCAAACTAAACATTTCATACTCATTTACATGGCAATAAAAGTTCTAAATGATTCAGACACCCACTGAGGCTATTTTCTTGGGTATAAGAGAGACAAAAAAGGAATTCTATACCTTCATCTCCCTAACTTACTTGTACAAGTATTTCAATGAGGCCTTGCTGAAGGCCCCCAACAGTACTAGGATAAGCATTATTGTCTACAACCATACCACCCAATCTCTTCATTAGATAAGCATCAGAGGGAGAAGGGAAAGAGGCTACAAAGATAAATGAGACCTGGATCCTGTCCAAAAGGAAACTCACAGCCCAGTTGCACAGATAAGAAACAATAAAACAAAAGCAATATCCATAGTTTTGGCCTTAAAAGGCAACTGGAATCTACCTCTGTAAATCATGTGCCTATCACATTTTAAATTTTATTTTTATATGCCCAGAAACTTGAGCTAAAAGTGGGACAAAGAGAGAAAGAAAATAAAAGAAATGAAACAAAACAAACAAACAAAAACCAAGATAGTAGAGTGAAATAAGAAACATTAAGCAAGGGGAATTGAATCATACTCCCATACTCTATTACTGAAGTTGGAACATAGGGTCAAATGTGACTGATGCCTTAGCTTGAAGGCCCTGGAGAAAAGATAGTTTGTTCTACCTGGCTTCCTTTCAGGTTAGGAGTTGGAAGGCCAATACTGTGCTATGTTTCTGGCTTTAGTATAGTATAATAAATAAGACTTCTGCAATTTGTGTGATATTCTTGCACTTGGTCAGCAATTACTTTGTGTAGAGTGCTTCAAAATGACAGTCCTCTCTACAACATTCCAAATGGCTTTTCATATGTAGAAATGTGATATATTTTATTCTTTAGCATTCAAAGATTCATTAGACAAAAATGATTCTTCATCAGCTCCAAATTAGATAAAGTAAGTCCAAAAGAACTCACCAAAATACAGTAACATACAGCATCAAAAAGCAACATATTCTAGTCGGTAAAGACCATAGGCGTTGAGTAGAGAGATCACTCAGTGGTTAAGAATGATTCCTGATCTTTACAAGGCCCGGAGTCCCATTCCTAGCACCCACATCATGTGATTTACAATACCTGCAACTACAGCTCCATTGGCTGTAACTGGCACTCACATGGGCACATTTACACACACACACACATATACACACACAGGTAGAAAATAAAGTAAAATCGAAGAAGAAGAAGAAGAAGAAGAAGAAGAAGAAGAAGAAGAAGAAGAAGAAGAAGAAGAAGAGAAAAGAAGAAAAAGAAAAAGAAAAGGCTAGGCAGTGGTGTTGCACACTTTTAATCCCTGCATTAGAGAGACAGAGGTACCTGGATCTCTGTAAGTTCAAGGGCAGCCTGGTCTATATAGTAAGGATAACCAGAGGTACATAGTAAAACCCTGTTTCAAAACACAAACAAAGACAAATGGCGGGTCGGGGGAAGTCTGTGTTTGGGAGTCTTACAGACCAACCTGAGTGCAAATCCTGCTTCTTCTATTTTTTGTTCCCACAACTTTGAGCAATTTTCTTTACCATTCTCTCAGCCCCAGTTTCTTAATTTGTAAAACAAGGTCACAACACTTTCTTCACAGGGTTTCGGCAAGGGTTGAGAGGCAGCTCAGTCAATAAAGTACCTGTCATTCAAACAGAAGAAACTGAGTTTGGATCCCCAGAACACACAATGAAAGCTGAGAATTGCCATACATGCTGCAAGGACAGACAGATCCCTGAAGCTCAGTCAGTCTAGTTGATCCTATGAGTTCCTGGTTCAATGAGTGACCCTGTCCCAAAAGGGAGGAGGTGGAAGAGGAGGAGGAGGAGGAGGAGGAGGGGCAGGGGAAGGAGGAGGAGGGGATCAATTAAGGAAAGACACTGATGTTGACCTCTAGCCTACACATATACAGAGAGAGAGAGAGAGAGAGAGAGAGAGAGAGAGAGAGAGAGAGAGAGAGAGAGCAATAAACAGGTGCATCATGTATACCTAGCACACCACACACACATAACCAATTGCTTTTAAAATGAAGTGAGACACTCAGTAATGGAGCACAACTGGTCTTAGCATATTGATAAAAATCACGCTCTCTTTTTCTTCTTTTTTTTTCTACTTTGTTTCCCTTTCTTTTCCTTCCCATCTTGGTTTTGATCTTGGATGTATTTTAGATTTGTATTAGCAGATTCAATTCATAAACAGATAATAACAGAAGCAGAAGTAATACACAGAGGCAAAGAGTCCCAACCTTCCTAATTTTTAACTTCAATGTTTATCTATTTTAAAGCATTCAGAAGACCTCAAAAATTCACATCAAACCAGTCTTTGGTAATTTGAAAGCACTTTGTTTTGTCCCTTTTGGAGAATGACAGTCAATAGCCAGCATGAAGTGAGTTCCTACTATGTGTCTGATGTTCAAAGAAAAGGAGGACGGGGAAGGGAGTTTGTACAAAAAGAAGATGCCACCACTCCTAAGGAACTGCTCAGATCTGAACTCACCCATTCTCTCTCTCATGCTTTCTTCTTCTTCTTCTTACAGACTTTGATTCCCATTCCTCCTACGAGGGAGAGTTAAGAGTGGTAGGGGTGCATTCAGGGAAAAGATTATTTGTGTCCTTCAACTTCTGTCATATTGTGCTTTGCAGAAAAGCCATCAAGTCAGCTAATTGCATGTAAAGAAAGAGATGGTATTCAGTGGAGTATGGCAAGAGGGAGATAGCTCAGCAGGCAGCTAGGCAGGACTGGCCACCTGGGAGTGTGGGGGTTGAAGAAGCATCCTAGGACAAGGGATGGTCTGAGAGAACAAAGCCTTAGAAGTTCCGCATTAAAGGGGCAGAGGGACACATTTCAGCCAGGAATGGTTAGGGAGAATCGGAGAAGCCTGAAGTTTTTCAGAAGCTTTCTGATTGGCACCTGTGCTAGAGCACATTTCACCTTTTTGCTAATAGCAAATATCTTGAGTTTTCTGGAGTCCGTAGGCAGACTGGCATTTCTCTGAAGATGACAGAGGGAAGTGAGCAGTCTGGGGAGGAGTATTAGACAACATCAAAGCAGCCAAATGAGTAGGAACAATATATAAGAGAAGATAGTTTTGGTAGATGAGGCCCAATCACCGCCTCCTCCTGTTACTTCTTGCCTGATCCCTGTCTTGAACCTTTATTATTTCTTCCAAGAGTATGAAAAAAAATGTATGAACTTTTAGAGAATGTTAGGTTTAGAAGCAGAGAAAAGTATGTTGACAAGTATAGTGATACAAAAAAAGCAAAAACAAAGTAAATATAGCACAGGAAGCTAATGACTAAGACTTCAGAGTGTCCTTTAAGCGTCCTTCTTAGAGTTCTTCCACTCCCAGGAGACGGCGGCGGCCAGCGGGTAAATGCTGCTGTGAGAATGTGAGGGCTGAATCTGAGATCCTCAGCGTGCAGGTAGAAAGCCAGGTGTGGCAGCAGATTCCTATAACCTCAGTGCTGGGGACAAAGACAGGAAAGTCCCAGAAGTTAGATGGCCAGATAGTCTAGCTAAGACAATGAGCTCCAGGTTCAATGAGGGACCCTGTCTCGAAAAACAATGTGGACAGTGATCAAGGAAGGCATATGATGGCAACCTATAGCCTATAAACACACACATTACAATACACACACACACACACACACACACACACACAGAGACATGGCACAATGTATACATACAAAGACATTTTCTCATTCCCATATGGGAAAAGAGAGGGTAAGGAAGAAAACTGCACAAAAAAATTACTTTGGCAAGTCAGAAATCTCTCACTGACTTGTCTAAATGCATATGAGTGGGGTGAGCTAGAAGCCGGACCTGATACCCAGGTAAGAACAAAGTCCGATGGCAGGAACTTAGCTACAAGAAACAGGGACAAGTTCTTTATAAATACAGGGAGGTGACCTGAAGAGGGTAAGAACAAGAGGCAGGCTGGAGAGTTGGCTCAGTGGGTAAGAGTACATGTTGTTGTTGCAAAGGACCTGGGTTCAATTCCCAGCACCCACATAGAGGTTCACTACCTCCTCGAGTACCAAGCATGCATGTGATGCGTAGACATATATGCAGGCAAAACATTCATACACATAAAATAATAGTAATAAAAACCCCACAAAGGCATGGTGGCCCACGCCTTTAATCCCAGCACTCAGGAGGCAGAGGCAGGCAAAACTCTCTGAGTTCGAGGCCAGCCTGGTTTACAGAGTGAGTTCCAGGACAGCCAGGGCTGCTACACGGAGAAACTCTGTCTTGAAAACACCAAAAAATAAATGAAAAATAAATAAATAAAAATAATGTAAAAGAAAAAAAAAGAAGCAGTAACAAGGAAACTCCACACTGCTGTGAGAAATATGAGGAGATACAATGAAGGATGACAAAATGTCCCAGCCTCATTACTTCCCTGTCAAACTACCAGACTACCAGTTACTATTTCCCCACTTGTTGGCTTGGGTCTCTCTCTCATCCTCATGCGCATCGGTAGCTGTACAAGAAGCTCCCAAAGCCTATCTCCCCAGGGCAGATGACACCAGATTCTAATTTAGTTGATTTGAGGTGGGATCTAGGAAAAAGCGGTTTCAGGAGTTCCACAAGACGCTAATTCCAGTACTATCCAATATGTTTTTAAGAAACAATGGAGTAAAGGCCCTGGGGTAGCGCATGCATGCATCAGTGTTGGCAATCTAAATGATCCCAGGAGGCATTCCTGGGCTGTCAAGACTTGATATGGACAAACATGAATAAGGCTTCTTCAGGCACCAGTCTGTAAAGGTCTTCCCATGTTAATCTGCATACTTTACACAGCAGGATCAGTTTAAAATGTAGATTCAGCACTGAGCATGTTACCCAGTATCAGGGCTTTTGCCTACCTAATATTTGTGAGGCCTTGCATTTGATCCCCAGCACACTTTTTGTTGTTGTTGTTTTTTAAAGGTTGGTTTTGGTTTAAGCAACTCATTGCCGAATATATGAAGACATTACTAAAAGCAGCTGTATATGGTGTTCTGGAGTGTGTCAGACACAGCAATTACTAATGGAGTATTACTAAATTGAGTATTTCAGAAGCAGCTACAAAAAAGTGCATTCTAGCTTCTTTTTGATTGTGTGCTGTAACGTTCAGACCAGTGGGTAATTTTCAGTTTGCTACAACAGAGATGCTGATTTTATCATACTTTTCAAAAGCTACATTGGGCTGGGTAGGTTATACAGTGCAATGTAAAACATTGTGGAAGCAACAGCTAGAGTTAAAAAGTACAGCGAGAATTGAGATCAACCTGATAGACTCAACTCAGCCCAGGCAGGTCCAGTCCCCTCCTCCCAGGCTGAGCCAAGCGTCCCTGCATAAGCCCCAGGTTTCCAACAGCCAACTCATGCACTTAGTACAGGACCCAGTCCCACTGCCTGGATGCCTCCCAAACAGATCAAGCCAATCAACTGTCTTACCTATTCAGAGGGCCTGATCCAGTTGGGGGAGTCTTTGCCCTGGAGGAGATGGGAATGGAGGGTGGCCTGGGGGGAAGGGGAGAGGGGTGGGAGGGGGGAGAACAAGGGAATCCGTGCCTGATATGTAGAATTAAATTATATTGTAAAATAAAATAAAATTAAATTAAAAAAAAAAGAAAAAAAAGTACAGCGAGAAAAACATGAAATCTCGGCTCTTTTCTGAACCACACAAGAACTTTGCTTCGGAAATATTCAAGAGGGTGGAAAGGACAGGTCATAGTTCTCTGAACCGAAAGCCTGGTGGGTGTCATCATTATGGTTGCAAAGGAATCTTTATGAGTGAGTCACCAAATATGCTAGAATCCAAAAGTGTCTATGAACATCGAAGTTTTGAGAGCTGCTGCACCACAGTGGGACTTTATATTAATGTACAATAGTGTTCTTCCAGTGTGTCCAGGGTAACAGACTCAGAGTTCAGGCAGCAGAACCTGAGGAATGTGCTAGAAGGAAAGGAGAAGAAATGGTGGGCAGAGCCAGCCAGAGTCACCAGGGTTGAGTGAGAGTGACGTTCACAGGCTTACAGGGGAGTGCTCTCAAGGGAGAGACCTGCATGAACGTCATGACAGGAAGATACATAGGACAAGCTGGGCTGCAGTTTCACTGGGGCAGCTGGGCTGGTCAGTAGAAGTGTCCAAAATGACACCTAGGAGTTGTTGGGGGTTTTTTTGTGTTGTTTTTTGGGTGTTTTTTTTTTTTTTGTTTTGTTTTTTTGTAGCTCCCTCTTGACCACTCTGATTTGGCTTTCCTGTTAGAACAGATTGTAGCCTTGGACAAGTCAGAGCTCAGAAAAGGACATAGCTGTAAACTTCATCAGTTTATTTTCCCTAGGGATGGGGATAGGCCTGCCAAGCTTGAAAACAGGGGTCTGACCAGAGTATCATGGTATCCAACGTGGGTAGTATTTCAGTGGAGCCTCGCTTTCAGCAGGTAGGAAACCACTGAGTGGGGATGGCAAGACCAGTGGGGCATAGTATACAAAGGCGAGGGTTGGCCTCTCACAGGAAGTGGTTGGCAGAGACTAAGCAAGTCACTCTTGCCCACAGGGAAGAGGTTGACTTTGAATTGGCTTCTGAAGACTGCCATAGTCGCTGAGATAAAGCTGCTTTAGAAAGATTTCATTCAGGAAATCTCATTGATGTCATTGTAAAGGGGAAAAGGCAGTTTAGCATCCGTAAATGTAAGTTGGTGTCAAGAGAAAAGATTCTGCATTCTCCAAGTACCGGGCACAGACCAATAAAAGTAATTTCAGGTACATAGAGGTTTTGATCTTCCCCTCTTAAGCTGCTTGGAGCCACTTTATTTGACCAAAGCTGTCAGGTTAATTGTAGAATTCCCATCAATGTAAGTTAAATTTCCAGATGTCACTAGTAATCTTTTGTTGATGTTTTCTGCTATTGATAATAGATGCCAGGTGTGGAGATGTGAAGGCGTGACAACCTGAAACAACCAGAGTGCTGTTGTAGGGTAGAGAGGAGGCCTTGCGTGGCTTCTTAATTTGGAACAGAGGATGATCTGTAAGGATGCATGTGACAGTTAAGCGGCATTGTCAACTTGACTGGTTTTAGAAGCATCATGAAAACATACTTCTAGGTATATCCACAAGGATGTTTCTAGAAAACTTTAACTAAGGAGGGAAGACTCAGCTTGAATGTAAGCAGTACCATTGCATGGGCTGGGCTCCTAGAATTAATAAAAAGGAGAAAATGAAGTGAGCATCAGCTCAGCATCTCTCTCTCCCATCCCTCCTCCATCCTTCCCCCTGCCCTACTGTATACGCAGTATGGCTAACTGATGCTCTTTCTGTTCCTGACTTGCTTTCCTCTCAAGTGACTAGTTCAAACAATTCCTTCTTTCCTTGAGTTAATTTTGTCAGAGCAATGAGAAATCCAACCGACATATTTAGTAAAGCTACCAGTCTCTGTGGTTTGGACTATATCCTCACCATTTTTTTTTTTCAGGTGCTTAATTTAAAACACCACTTGATATCTTACTATTCAAAATAGAATTCAGACAGAATCCTCATGATCTGTATTACCAGCACCATCCTCAAAATTATCCCTGTTTTATTTCTGACTTCAAGGTTTAATACTTTTATGCATTATCATTTCTTCCCTATATCCTACCCCACACTACCCCCATTTAACTTCATTCAGAAACTTTCTGTGAACTCAGTGACATTAGAATTTTACAATCAGCACAAGTATGTATATTTTAGGTATACAATTCATTCTTATGATCTTTACTTGTCTGTCTTGAAAAAGTCATACTCATCAATGCCAATCCTGAATTACCACACCAAGAATTTGTAATGCCAATTAACTGAAAATCTCCATCATGTATGAAGATTTATGAATATTCCAACGGCATTTTGAGTTGCTGAAAAGCAAGTCCTGAGATTGCTCACTCATGTTATGTCTTCAAGAATGAAAGAGTAACTTCAGGAAAATGTCATTTCCTGTGCTGATTATTTGAAACGAAATTTTCCTTAACTGAAACTCAGTTTGTGCATTCATTTCCCCATATGTCATCTATATGTTGTATTTTATACTTTTATTCTTTCAAAAGTTATAAGCAGATATAGATATTCAAAGCAATTCTAATGCGTATTGGAAATGTTATCTTTTATTTTAATGCTTTAGTTATTTTTATTTTTATTTTTATTTTTTTTATTTTTATTTTTTATTTTTTTTTGGTTTTTCGAGACAGGGTTTCTCTGTGTAGCTTTGCGCCTTTTCCTGGAACTCACTTGGTAGTCCAGGCTGGCCTCGAACTCACAGAGATCCGCCTGGCTCTGCCTCCCGAGTGCTGGGATTAAAGGCGTGCGCCACCAATGCCCGGCTAGTTATTTTTATTTTATGTGCATTGGTGTTTTGCATGTATGCCTGTGTGAGGGAGTCAGATCCCCTGGGACTAGAGTTACAGACAGGTGTGAGCTGCCATGTGTGTGCTGGGAATTGAACCCAGGTCCTCTGGAAGAGCAGCTGGTGCTCTTAACTGCTGAGCTATCTCTATAGCCCCCGAAAATGTTATCTGAAAGTCAGAATTTCAGTGGTCCAGAAAAAAACAAAGCAACAATGTGATCTTAGTTAGAATAACACTATCACTTCTAATGCCACACAATTAAGAAATAAAGTCCACTATTTAGAAAATAATCAACGCAGTGATCATTATGTATAGAAAAGAGCACCTAATTATTATTTATAAATTTCTAGTCCAGGCAGTGGAGGCACAAACCTTTAATCCCAGCACTTGGGAGGCAGAGGCAGGTGGATCTCTGTGAGTTTGAGGCCAGCCTGGTCTACAGAGCGAGATCCAGGCTAGGCTCCAAAGCTATACAGAGAAACTCTGTCTCAAAAAAAAAAAAAAAAAAAAAAAAACTAGACTATTAAATGAGTCATATGTGAACTTCAGTTTATTAATCTCTCAGACATTGTATGAGAAATGGGACAAATGAGAGTCTAATCCAGAAGACTTATTTGAGGTATATTTACCTTAAACAAATTCTCCAAAACATTAGGCATTTGACTAAAGGAAAAAAAAATAAGTGCCAAAAAGATTGTATCATAATACTTAAGTAGACTGTAAAATTCAACAGAAAAAAGCTTTTCACAGTCTGATCTATAAAGTGAGTTCCAGGACACCCAGGGCTATACACAGAGAAAGCCTTGCTTGAAAAAACAAAATAAATAAATAGATAGGTAGGTAGACGGAAAAGCTTTTCATTCACAAAGGATTTTTCCATGATATGATTTGTTTTACCATAGATGTCTCCTCCATTACTGTCTTTGTAAGTAGGCAAGCAATAATTCCTACATTTGGCAACACTTCCTGCCTTCTATTCGTCTAGGCCCAAACTCAAGCCCTAGTGTGGAGAAAGGAGTTTCAATGTCACAGATGAATTCTGAGGACAGCCTCACTGCTGTGTTATCGAGAGGAAATTAACATTTACTAAGCCAGACCTAAACTTACTTATGTTTCAAATGCCATTTGTCTGTTCAATAAATATTTGTTAAATGTATGCTGTTTTCTGAACACTGAAAATATTAAAAATAATGTTTCATATTCTTGTATCTGAAAAAGATATACTCTGGTTCCCTAATCCAAGTGATTTGAACTCATGATAGCTGAAGAAGTGCTGTTATCCATTTTTATTTTGAAATCATCAAATAGGGTCAGCCAAAGGTCAGAGGTCATGTGACATTTACACTCAAATCCAAAAGAATGCAAGCTCCCTTCTTCTAACTATCTCTGTGTTGCTGAACAAAACAGTTTTGCAGTCTCTTAGGATGGAGTGTGATGGTAGAAATGGAAATGTCAGTAAAGCATTCAGTGTCAAAGCCTCATTATACGTAGTGTGAAAGGTTTTTCTGTCCCATGTACTACTTTCTGTGTCTCTTGCTTATATAAAACTGCCTACAGATGATCGTCAACATGCATTGGGGTTGGTTTTCAGAGAAGCCCAGACAAAGCAAACCATAACATTTAGACGCCAATCCAGTCAGTACAGATAATCTTCAACAATAAGTTAGTCAGTGTCCTTGAAAGTGACTCAGATTTAGAGCTTCAGAGCCCTTCTCTTCCCCAGCCGATTCTTAGTACTAACCCCTAGTTTCTATGCTTAACTGTTGATACTAGACCAAGCCAAGCGTATACTGTGGAGACACTTCAAATAAATGGCCTGGGCCTGGGCCAAAGGCCAAGACCACTGGAAACTCCCCTCTAAACTGTGCATTTTAAGGTTGTGGTCATCTTTGGGATTTTCCCCAAAAACTTCTCTGTCAGGGTAGAAGCCTGAAGGTGCCATAATCAGACTAGAATACAGGTTAGGAGATTGATGTGACTATGAAAAAAATTGCTTTACATCTTGATTTCTCTATTCTTAAATCCTTCCTCATTTTTAAGTGTCTTCTGATTTGCATAATCTTAAGTCCTTGTCTATTTGCATGTTGAAGTCTTCTTGTAAATGTGTTTGCATTCCCCCAAAATGATACACTCAACATTTCCTGACAGTCTATGTCCCATAGAATTCTAGGTACTTTTGGTTTATTATAACTAAGACTAAAGAGAAAGTTTGCAAATAGCATCTGACAGGCTTCTAAAGCAATAAAAGTTACAAACTAAATGTTTTGTCAAACACAGTGATGTGATTCATGGTTCTAGTAAGCTGTTTCTCCATTAAAAAGCTGGACTATATACACACACACACATATGAATACAAAAATGTATTCAGAAACAATGCACCATGCATATTTAAGCTTTTGTTAGTAGAAGCACTAGATGACTGGATTTTATTTATTGCTCGGCTAACTAAAGTTTTAGGCCTTGGAAATGACTCCAAGAGTGGCATACTCTTAGGGAAAAGAAAAAAGACCCTCAGTGGCAGCAGGCTATCAAACTATCTAAGTTATTTAAACCATTTTATTTTTCCACATAGGCCTACTGCTTCTGCACGTACTAGAAGACTAAAAGTCTATTCAGAAACACTGGTTGCAAGCTATCTGTGACCCAGATACTGTTTGGATTTGCATGAGACATTTCCAAAGCAGCCTGGGAAAACCCACAAATTCAAAGCAGCCTCTTTATCCTCACCCCATTTCTGCTGAGTCCAAGAACCTTATTTCGCTTCCTGCATGGTAGGCATTTTTTAAGGACTATGTAAGCTCTGACATCTGCACTGCTTTCTGAGTCACTGTCGTGAGATGCTACTCTCTCGGCTGGAGGACAGCTGCTTGGTTCCCAGAGGAAACAAACAAACACAAGGCGGTGAGGAGCTCAAGTCTGGCTAAAAACAATGAGAGTGGACCAGTCCAGACTTCTTTATTTATTTTTTGGAAACTGGAACTGTGTTTTAAGTTTCCAAATGACAGCTCCCAAGCCTGAGAAGATGTCTCAGATGGAGCCTTTGCTTCTGGTCCCCATTCCAGGCACATACTAGAGATTATGGATGAACTGGCCAGGCTGAATGCTCTGGAAGTTTGATACACATTACTCTAATTGGGGGAGACCAGTGAGACAGACCCTCTATTTGAGATAGCTAGAACAACAAGTTCATCGCTATAATTATCCCTAAAAAGAGTAAATGTTCAGATGTTCCACAAGTGTCCTACACAGTGGTGTGGTGGTTTCTCAGCTGTGATGCAGAATAAAACAACCATTTCTCTCACAGAACTTCAAGGGAGAGAATAAGAAGATAAGAATATAAAAGTCCATGTAGTACCTGACAAAATTATAAACATATAGGTATTTCAATATATAGGTCTAAGAAAGTAACAAATTAAGTCTCCTGATGGAGAAACCCTTTTCACAAATGTGGAGACCACTGTCCCCAAATGTTACCTAGGAACAGAAGTAATAGATATTTCTGGTACTGTTTCTTGGTGAGTAAAGTATACATTTTAGCTAAAGAGAAGAGGTATCTGTTGTTAGGTGTTTTTGCTCTTTTTTGTTTTTTGGGGGGCCACCACCCAGCTCCCAAATAAATTACACATGGAGGCTTCGTCTCAATTATGAATACCTGGTCTTAGCTTTTCTTAACTTAAATTATCCTGTCTACCTTTTACCTCAACTTTCTTATTCTCTTACTTCTGTAAATCTTACTCTTACTCCGTGGCTTGCTGGTGGTGTACCTGGGTGGGTGGCCCCTGATGTCCTCCTCCTTCTCTGGCTCCTCCTTTTCAATCCTCTCTCCCCAGATTTCTCCTTCTATTTATCCTCTCTGCCTGCCAGCCCTACCTATCCTTTCTCCTGCCTCACTACTGGTCATTCAGCTTTTTATTAGACCATCAGGTGTTTTAGACAGGCACAGTAACACAGCTTCACAGAGTTAAACAAATGCAACATAAACAAAAGTAACACATTTTAAAATCATATTCTGCTACAGGTATCTGTGTACAGGACAGTAAGAAAAAGATGATCTACTGTTAAGAAAACAGGGGTAGTAGAGTAAGTGTGGGAAACAGTTAAGACCAAATGCTTCCACAAGAGATTCCTGTTCGTAGTGAACATTTCCTGAAGCGTGAAGAGACACAAACAAGAGATCAGAAGACTGGCTGCACTGCAGGGTTTTGATTTATGCTCACTAGATACATAAGTCAGTTAAGGGCTTCCTGATAAACCCGTTTTAATCAATAGAATAAGGAGTTTGGGATAATTTTCCATTTCTTCCTCATGCCACTCTTAACTTCTACCCAAAGATAAAATTCTCAAGATACTGTGTCTTTCCAAAAAAAGTTTAAAGTATACATACACGTATTTACACACATATATATGTGTGTATGTACACATATATACACATGTGTACATACACACAGCATATATGTATATGAACACATACATGTGGCCATCTCACCTTTTTTCCTTCTTATAGAAACGAGATTATGCTATGAATGCCTTTTGGCAACATACGTTGTCTGTCATTCACGTATAGGTCATGAAGATCTTTCTCTAGCAAATCTAGAAGATTTATTTGTTGTTTAAATGTCAGCTATTTGGTATTTCATTGTATGAAGGGCCTATAATTTATTTTGGCAGACCCTTGTTTAAAGACATTTAGTGTTTTGTAACTTTTTGCTGTTACAAAAATTGCTGGAGTGAACCTCCTAACGTCATTTATATCTTCAGTGTTTGGCACAGACTACAACAATCTTTCTGGTACTCCAGAAGCATCACCACAAAGCCCCAGGGTTCCAGGAAGTGCAGTTTGAAAATCACTAAACAAGATGATCTTATATTTCCTTTCCTCTCAATTTGTTTCTGTCTGATATTGTTTCGAACCATCTCCTGATAGTTTTCATTTAAGTAAATATGCCTTGTCTCTCAAAGCAGATGGTTTTGAGGCTTCTTTTTTTTTCCTCCACATTTTGTGTGCATTCCCCAAAGCCTAGAATAGTATTAAGTGAGACATAGGAAGTGCTTGACAAGCACATGTTGAATGGCAACTAGAATTGAATCAGGTTGGAGACATAATGTTAGGCTATACACACTTCTCTCTTGACTGTAGCGTGGAGACCTGCAGTGAGCCTTGATCTCAGCATGGACAGCTTGGATTGGCAGAAGCGTTTTAACTACACTTTCAGGTAGAGGCAAGAAGAGGAGATGGGTAATCCCACCATGAGTGTGTTGCATTTAAGGTTCGCTAACTGCGCCCTGTTCTAGAGGTAAGGTTCATGCTTCCCCCTGTGCAATTTGTACCTCTAAGAGTTGTAGTCCAGTTGGCTACACTCGCAAAGAACACAACATGAATTGTGTCTTTAGTAGTACGTGATATTGGCAAAATACATATTAAACTTTTCCCTTATTACCAGGAACTTTGTTCAGTCACCATTCTTTCCTTTATCTGAATCTCTAGCTTTCTTTTCTTAGTGTTCCATAAAATGATGTTTCCATCTTTTCCCTCATAACAGCAGTCACGATGACCAAGATGGTGATGACAATGTTGATGATATGCTAAATCCCATGCTTACATCACTATTCTTTAACGTTCATATGGGTGGAAAATTTGCCCCATTGTGTGTGTGTGTGCGTGTGCGTGCGCGTGCGTGTGTGTGTGTGTGTGTGTGTGTGTGTGTGTGTGTGTTATCAGATGTGTGTGGGAGGACTGAGGCAGATTCATGAATCATCATCCATTGCCCTTTCACCATGTTCAATAAGTCAGGGTCGCCAGTCAAACCCAGAGCTCACAGATCTGACTAGTCTTAGCCATCTTGCCCTGGGAATTCCCTGAGGTTAGAATTAAAAGTGGGCCACCTGCCCATCCTGAATTTATGTGGATTTTGGGCATCTGAATTTGGTTCCTCATACTGGCCCAGCAAACTTAGTAAAAGCAATGTAAAGCTCTTTCATGATTATTATACAACTGTGGATCTAGTTATGATTGGTATATATGTCTTTAAAACAACTGTAAATGATCTAATTAGACTAAATGATAAGTAGAATGTTTTGCTCTAGAAAAATTGAAGCCAAGGAGTATATGTTTTTTGAGACTTTTCTCCATTGAGCAATCAACAAAGACTGCTCACGAGAAAGCAGAATTTGTAGTGTCTTTTTCTTCTCAGGGGATATAGTTTAAAAGTTATTTTAGATGTACAACTTTGTAGGGCACAGTGTAATATTATATACTTGCATACAGTACATAACACCTTCTGAAATAATGCATTTTCCTTTCTCCTCTTTATTTTGGGCATGATGCACCCTTTCACTCCTGTTTTTCGGTGCCCACGGCTCTCCCTTGAACTCCTATCACTCCACTCCCTCCTCCTGAGCTCTTGCCTTATCTCTCATTTCCCCGTCTTCCTCTCTGTTTCCAAGTCCTTCCCTAAGCCAACTTCCCCAGGCCTTCTGTGCTCTCTGACCCTTCCTTCCTCTGCAGGACTGTATTTCCCCGGCCTCTCCTTTCCCTCCCAGCAACCCAGCAACCGAAGCAGAACAATACTAGAGGCAGAACTGGCCCTTTGACAAAAAAAGAGACTAGCTGGAAAGAAAACCTTACTCACAAAGGAGACAAGCATCTTCAAATGTCTGTGGGAGGGTTTGCTAAATCATCTGCTTGTTCACATGTGGAACTTCCAACACTGTGATTTCCACTTTGGGGAGGAGGGCGAGAAGCACCTCAGGCTAGATGACTGAGTGGATCCAAGGAATTGGAGACCTACTGCTGAAATTCCAGTCTTCTCCCCACCCCTTTTTCTTTGTGCTCCCACCTTTCCTTTCCTTTTTTCACTCCCCCCCCCCCCCAAAACCCTGTTGCAAGAACTCAAAGGGCCAAGCTCTGCCCACAGCTGTGAGTCATGACTCTGGAGCCAAGCTGCTCCTGTGTACACATTGAAAGGCAATACTGGGCCTTGGGGACTCAGGCAAAATAACAACAGCTCATTCATTTGTTTACTTATTTCCTTAAACCTTTATAAAAGAAGCACAAGGTCTACTGTACCTGAATGCCTTTTTATAATCATTTTAACAATGCACAGTAAAATTCAGATTCCCACTGTAGATCTCCTGCATTACACCACAAATAACAACAACAATAACAATATCCTGGGTCCTGGGTCCAGTAGACATTCATAGAAAGGGAGGCAGGAATGAATTTCTAACGTGCCAGCCTTTGGGAAAGTTCTCTGTTTATCCCCAGGGAACTCTGCACAAGGGACCAAAATTCTGTGCTCTCTGTTAATAGCGTGAACTACTAAGTGGTTTTTATTTTTTGGAGCTAGTTTAAATGTAAATGGGCTACACAGCTGACTTTAGGGAAAAGGTGTGAAAGCTGAAATCCTCCCACCCCTACAACCTTCTCTTCTAAGGCCTTCCTAGTTCTCAAGTCCTTGCCTCCTATCTCTTGGGTTTTTCTTCCACACCCCAAGACCCCAAAATCAAAATTGTACCCAGCATCAGTTCTTTTGGCTATCCTCCTAGAGATCTGTTCTTCTACTAGTACAGAATCAATGCACTTATTTTAAAAAGATAATCATTTTTCTAACTTCCAATCTGTGCAAAAATTTTTGCACACTACCATTCTTGTTACAACGTCTGTTGTTTTATAAACGGCTTGTATTTACATTCTACTGGTGTAAAAGTTGTAATGTGCCCCCTATTACCAAACAATGAAAATAGAGAAAGCAAAGAGTGTTCTCCAATTATTTTTCCTAGAGCTAAATGTTACTAACAATTCCCATAGAATACACATTTAAATTTCTAAGTGTAAAATGACGTATTGAAGAGGTCGATTGACTGAGCAGTCCACCCTGATGTATCTCTCCCAGGCATTTGTCTGTTCTCCACTCCCTAGGGAGGTGTTCAGGAGCAGACAGGAGTGTCTAGACACCTCTGGCCTCTTTTTAATATCAGTCCTGGAATGTGGCACCTTCCCTACCCAAGTATAGATCTGCCTACTGGCAAATTCCTTCCTCCTAGCTTGTCCTTATTCCTTTGTTTTACTGCCTGAACAAAGTGGAAATGCCTTTCTCTACTATTAAATTCGATGACTCCCAAGATGCACAAACGCTAGCGTTCAAGTTTCGTTCTCATTCTCCAATCTTGATTTTGTTTGTTGGCTGGGATTTGACACCTCGGCCTGTGTTTGTTTCTGTGTATAAAGAAGACTAAACAGAACAAATATTAAACAAGCAAACAAACAAAACGAGAGCATTCACATTGCTTACACACAAAAAAAAACTAAGTAGAATTAAGTCATGGTAGTACTAACTACCTCATTTATGTCACATAGTTATTCATATATAAATTTTGGGGTAGTCAATATTAATTGTATCCTTCAATGCATCCACATGCCGGAAAGAGTTTTATAGATAAGTGATAAGTGAATGACCTTACCATTGGGAAAAAGCAAATGTTCATTGCTTAATAAACTTAATTTTATCATAAATCTAATTTTATCATGTTAGATATTGTTTCATAGGCTCAGCACTCTCCTTCTAGAAACATCACATTCAATCTTTGGAATGATTACTGTTTCAAATATGTGCTTTCCTATCTAACAGCCAGCATGGATTGTCATATTTACCATGACCCCAACAGAAATGATCATCCTTTGTGGATCCTGGGACAGGCACTGGACCCAAACTAAGTCAAAAAGACTATTTTTGAGTAAGAACAGGCAACAAGTCTGCTTTTCCCAGGAAGGGGAAGCTGGAGAATAGAACCTGAAATGCAGGAGCTGTGGTTTCCTCTGTCCCACCCTGCATGGGACAGCAATGCCTTCCCTAGATGCACATGAAGACAACTTGGGGAACCTTTGGGAAAATGTACTGACCCCATCCAAAAGTCTATTAACTTGTTCAGAGAGGGAACCAAGGTGTCATTATTTTTTGAAAATGCTCCTTGGTGATTTTAATGTTCAAGTAGTCCTAAGAACTACTGACCTGGAAAATGCTCACAGTGACAGAGAAAATAATCGTAAGTTATAAAGAAACACAAACAAATGGAAATGCAGATTTTTAGATATTCAGCAGGCAGAACTACTTCTAGACTTTTTAAAACTATTCTGTTGAATTCTTTTTTTTTAATTTTCTGAGATATTCCAGTATCCTCCCAATAAATCCTCCTTTATCCTAAGTCAGTTTAGGTTGTATTTGTGTGATTTGCAGGCAGAGAAGACTACACTAGGTCACTATTTTCATATTCTTAGACTTAATAGATTTTTACACTGGTGCAATAGCTTCTCTACATTCACTGTTCTCATTCACTAAACGACACTAGCAGCTACCCAAGTCCTGCAGAACTCATTGCAAACACTAAAGTAAAGATACTATACAGTTCCTTAATTTGAGACGATTCCACTCTGGTGAGAAATATGAGCATGTCAGCAGAGAGGAATATCAATATAAGAATGCCTATGAGAGAAATACTGACTGGTTGCTATAAGAGCACCATGTGTATAGTCTGGCAAAGCTCATGGAAGCTTTGACAGCGAAGGTGGCTTCATATTGGTGCAAAAGTAAATTGCTGTCACTGTTACATGGTAGACAACAAAAGAGTCAGCATGAGAAACTACATGGCCAGGGGTCCAGAATTGCGTAAGAGGGAAGTGTATTAATAAAACTGTGATGGCTGAGCTAAATGCACATGCTAAAGATGGGCAAGTAAAGATGGTGGTTAGGTCATAGACACTTCCTGCAGAACTCTGAAATGGTTTAGCCAGAGCAAGGATATGAATAAATATACGCACAGGGAAGATTTCTCAAGGTAAGTCACAAGCTAATGGTCCAAGCATTATAAATCAACAATTTAGAAGGTTATTGTCATTTTCAAGCAGAGAAATAATGAAACCCTAAACATTTGGTAATGAACACCTACTGAAAATGAATGGCGGATACCCCTGGGTATGATAACTAATTGAGGTCAGTTAACAAGCATGTGGAGCCAGGTATGTTGGGATAAGACTAAAGTCCAGCACTTGGGAGACTGAAACAGGAGCACTGTGAAATCTGGGTCATTCTGGTCATACAGCAAGACCCTGTCTCAAATGCTGAAATAAACCAAAGTGTATCGAAACAGAACACGAGCATGTGCAGAAGAAAAACTACTTGCAAATCAAAGAAGAATGGAAAACATGAGCAAGTACAGTGGAGAACCACCTCTCCAGTGTATTTGTCGCTTTGTTGTAAATAGAATACAATCATCTATACTGATAGTTGTTTGCTTTCTTAGATGCATCTTATTTTCACTTTAAGACTATTTAAGGGATAGATAGAACTAAACAAATGAAAGGCTGCTGTTTGCGTATAAGTCTTATCCTATTCCTATGCCCCCTAAGATAACTTTGTCCCCACTCTGATAGTAAGATAGACCAGAGAACTTGATGGGGTGGTGGTGCATATATTCAACTAGTGTTTGGTGTTGACCCATTTGGCACTGAAGAATATGGGACAAAATCCAGGTCATCTTGTTGAGCTTATTGGTAAATGAGCAAATTGGAGCTAAGGCCTCTCTCTAGTAGGATACCTGGGAACTCCAACAGGAGTCCCTATGAGCCTATGGGGGCCATTTTCATTTAAACTACACCAGACCTCCTCCGTAAGCTCACATGAGACTAAAGTTCTTAAAGCCCAATTAAATTCAAGTATTCATTGTAAGTCTTCTTAGTAGCACATTAGGCACTGACAAAACTGGTATGAAAATATATAGTATGAAGCTGAGCATGATGGAACACACCTATAATCTGAGCACTTAGGAGGCTGAGGATCCCAAGGATCCTCAAGAAGGATCCCAAGTTCTGGACCAGCATGAGTGAATCACAAAGAAAAACAAACAACAAAAAGATGTGCTGTATGAATCTTGTGTGAATGTGTGTGTGTGTGTGTGTGTTTGTATGTAAATTAGTTTCTCTGGCAGAAAGGACAAGGGAAATGATTAAGGTTTTGAAATTCAGATTATTTATTAAAATAGTGACCTAGAAAGAAAGTTGATAAATGGACAAAGGTGGGATCCCAGAAGGAAATGGAGAGTTGAAAATTAGAGCAAATTTTAAAAATCCTTCTGTAGCTCAAAAAAGACAGCAGAGTGGTATCACATGCATAGAACCCATCAGCCTCACAGCTTGGCTATTACAGAACCATGGAACACGGACCTGACAAAGTGCATGGTGAAAAGGGATCTGATAATAGCAACAATTTTTACTTAATACTTAGAGAATTTCTTATATAAGTACAACATACACATCATTGTCGTGCCTCCCTCTCTCTAGCTCTTCACACATCACAGCTCTCAAGTTCATGATCTTTTTTTCTACAATTATTGTTGTTATACATCCCTGCGTGTGCACACATCACTGAGTTCACTTAGTGCCGCTCTTATGTTTGTTTAGAATAGAAGAGGGCACTGAATTCTCTGGAGTTGGAGTTACGGATGGCAAGCTGGCATTCTCTATGTAGGTGCTGGCAACACCTCTACAAGAACAGGAAGTGCTCCTAACTGCTTCGTTATCTCTCCAGCACCTTATGTAACTTGACTTTTGTGCTTAATCTTTGTAATGGCTAAGATGATATGTCCTCAAATATCGTTATCTCTCCAGCACCTTATGTAACTTGACTTTTGTGCTTAATCTTTGTAATGGCTAAGATGATATGTCCTCAAATATGTCTTACTAAGTACCCATGAAAAAGCAACATTTGTTTCAAATATCCAAACCTAAAGGTGTAAAGTACTTGCTTACATGTCACTAGCAGTTTTGCCTTTTACCCTGGATGGTCAAGTATTTTTTAAAACATCAAAGTTATCTTCGTAAAATCCCATTTTTTAAAATTTTTTTTCTACTTTCTAATAGTAGCCAATCCTAAAGAACAAAGGTTAAAAAGAACAAAATGAGTTACTATGCAAGCTATGAGAATGTTTTTGTGAACAATTGTTGTACACAAATTAGACTTTGGTATTTCAATCTCTTGATTGGGTATGGCTAATATTGTCTATGATACAGTCCATACTTCTGATTTTTGTTTTACTAGTGTTTACTACGATAATCAACAATTTGGTTAATCTCCCTGTAAAAATTGATTTTGTTTGTCCTCTAATATTTTGGACTAATAAGAACTTCCCTTTTAAGCATAGCTGGTTCTGCCTCATCAACCACAGACTTTTCATTTTAGAGTGGTTCTTCTAATTACAAAATCATCTAGTGGCAGTCTGGACAAAAAGTGCTGTTCAGTGTTCTGGCTAACAACCCAAGAATACCGACACTTGAGTTTGTACCAATGCCCATTATAACATAACGTTAGTTATGGCATCATTTGATTAAACTATTTGACATGGCCTTACTATTTCAATATGCAGAGACAAATACAAGTACTAACTATTCAGAGGGAAATGCATCATATGGTTGGTTAAAGGCTGCTAGATAGTTTTACAAAGTTAACTTCAAAAGCAATTGGATCTTGAACAGTTTTGATGACAGGTGACACAGATCTGCCTTTCCTGCAACATTCTGCTAACAGAAAAGAGAGAAGGTTGATAGCATCAAGATCAGCTTCCCATTTTGTAATGTTTTCTTAAATTGTAACTTCTATATGAACCAAAGCAATGGGACCCAACTTCAAAACGGGGCAAATCAATACTGAGCAGAACTGAACAGGTATTTCAATGCGTCCCCTTCATGTGGCCCTTCTATTTGACCCCAGAAGCATTTGTGGATTTTTTTTTTCAGTGACTAATTGAAAAAAGGAATAGGATAAAGAAAACATTACATAATTTTGTTTCCTTTTTAGTCTGTGAATTAAGGGAAAAGAAATGTGTTAAAATAAGAAATGCTATTAACTACTCTACTTATGGGAAAAGAAAACTGGAGCTAGCTCATGTTTTATTTCCTTCTATTTCAAAAGAAATTGGAGTCAGCTATAAAATTGGTTATTACAGGCACAGTTAGCGGTAAAGAGTCTGCAGTGCTTGGGAACCCGTGAAAGGAACATTTTCCCTGCCCTTGCCTTCTGTACATGTGTAACTTTCAAACTGCTTCAATAGGAAAAGTTGGCCTTTGGCTGTCAGAGAGAATGCTTCAGGGTAGATCAGCAAATAATATAAATCAGTGGCTTCTGCTAAGTGTTCAGCCTCTGTGAGCACTTGCCTTCGATCACTCATTCCTTCCACCAAAGCTGCTGTGTGATTCATCCTTCCCATGCAGGTCCTGGGCCCAGGTGTGTGGGAGCTAAGCTTTAAGCACACAATGTGGGGAATTCCTTGCTGTTAGCATTGCGCACATCTATTACTAGTGTTTTAGGAATATAAGTGGTGAATGCCATAGAAACTTAGTTGGTATACGTAAGCACATAAGGAGTGCAGCGAAAGCAAGTCAGCTATCATACTGCTTCGGACTGGCATTAGATTTGGGGACCGCATCCATCTGAGAAAACAGAAGACTGTTTGTTAATAATGGTAGAATATAAAAGATCTGGGCACAGGAAAGACAAATACCCCCTGACTCCCATAGAGCAAGCTTAAGATTTCACTAATTCCTTTTGTTTTGTTTTGTTTTTGTTTTTGTTCCGTTTGTGTGTTTGTTACCTAGACAGAAACTCACTATGTAGCCCAGGCTGTCCTGTAACTCCCTATGTAGGTAAACCAGGCTAGCCTCGAATTCACAGAGATCTGCTTGTCTCTGCCTCCCAAGTGCTGGGATTAAAGGCATGTTCCACTATGCCCAGCAAAATCTCACTAATTCTTTAAGTGGAGAAGGTATGGTAAGCCATATCCTACACAAAAAGAAACAATAAAAAAAAAAAAAATTCTTTCCTTGCACACAATGTATAATGTAATTCTTTATCTGTTTATACCTAAGTGACCTATCTAATAAAGGGCATATTGCTTTTTCCATTATCGCTTTGCCTTCTGTCTAAACTCTAGTACTGCAAACTGTTTTTATTTGTGTGTTTTACCAGGCATGAAAGTACACACTTTTAATCCCAATACTTGCTTCCCGAGGATTTGGCTAGTGGATGTCTGTGAGTTGGAGGCCAACCTGGTCTACATAGTTAGTTCCAGGTCAGCTGGGGCTACACAGTGAGACCCTGTCTGAAAGAAGAAAAAAGAAGTCACAAACTATTTCCATTGTGAGAGAGGATAGATCTAAGTAGAGTGATGGTTCTTGGAGTATACACTACTATGTAGCTAATGCTACCAGACTGCTCAGTTCTAAAACATGTAAAGATTTAATTCTTATTCACAAGAAGTCTCTTGAGGGTCTAGCTGTTTTCTGGGATACCTCCTAGAGATCTAGAGTTGCTTTCTTGGATAACTGGGCTTCTGGAGTTAGAAAGGCATCGTTGAAAAGTGCTCTTACAAACCTGGGATCAGCAGTTCAATTCTCTTGATGCCCCTTTCTAAGTACAAGTTATGTCATCTCAACCTAAACACATGAGAAGGCTGAAAAAAAAATAAGAAAGCTCTGTTGTCTTTGATGGACACTACTTTCTCCACCACATCTGCTTGCTACCAGTAAGATGTGTGCTAGGAATGACATGGAAAGGGGAGCAGAAAAATTGTAAAGGGCAGAGTTTGGGGAGGACTGACGCCAAACAGTGTCTTCTGGACATGACAGGCTCATCGTGGTCTGAACTCACAGTAGTGGTGCTGTCTGCATAAGACCAGCACAAGATGAAGATAGCTCACATTCTAGCACAAAGGGGAAGAGGCACATGGGTCCCACCCCTCGCTGAGGTTCTCTTGATGGTCAATGGCTATTAGGGGAGGGAGAGTCAGTTCTCTTTAGGGGTGTAATCCCTGTTAAATTGACCAAGTTCCAGTGGGTAGCTCCATACAATCTATATACGGGTAGCACTAATTGGACTCAGTAGGTTATATAAGAAGATGATAGGAAGTTGAAAGGGATATGAGAGAATCCAGGAGGATTTAGCGGGAGGGGGTGGAGATGAATATAGTCGAAATGCATTGTATACATGTATGAAATTCTCCAAGATTAAATTTAAGACATTAATTCAATAAATAAAAATCAGTTTTGTAAGAATGGGTGCTTTATTCAGAATATGCATGTTGTGCAATACACATAGAAGAAAATTCTACATTGAAATACAAGCAAAAATTCTGTTTAGGTGAGGGGAATATAAATGAAAAGAAGCTAAAATTCAAAAGCAAGTCAGAGGTTTCCGAGGCTGTAACTCACTGGTGGTCACAAAGGAAAGTCAGAACTTATTTTAAGATGTCTTTTATTTATTCTTTGTCAACTGGATACACGTATACAGTGTATCTTAATCATATCCACCCTAACTCTCCCTTCTCCCTCCCATTCCCCTTAAATAGCCCTGACATGTCCCCCTTATACCCTCATGGCTTCTCTTTTCTATGTGTGGACAACCAGTCAAGACTGATTAGCACTGCCTGGTGGTATGAAGAGATCGTGTCCAGGTCTTGTGTAGGCAACAATGGCTACAGTAAGTTCATGAGTATAATAGCCGTGCCATACACAGAAGTGTCTCACAGCAAGCACTCTTCCCATCCACCAGCCTTTTCATTCTTTCCACCTCCTCTTCTGGGATGCTCCCCAAGCCTTCGGGAGAATGATACAGATGTTCTGTTTAACACTGAACACTCAATTGTCACTTATTCTTAGTACTCTGACCAGTTACGAGTCTCAGTATTTAACTGTGACTACTAAAGAAAGAAGCTTCTGTGGTCAAGATTGAGAACAACAGTAATCTACGTATACAAACAGAAATATTTATAAGGGAATTTGACAACATATGTATGCAGCAAAACAACAGGAGTAGGTTCCTGCCTAGGGCTTATGAGCAAGTTTATATTATCAGGCATAAATTCCTTCTTGTGGAATAGGCCTCAAATCCAATCAGAAAGCAGCTCATTACAACCATTCCTTCTTGCTACTATTACATCAGTGGACACATCTTGCCTGGCATTGTAGCATTCAGAGTTAACTGGTGGGTAATACCTTTCTCCCCTAGTAGCTTGCAAAGTATCTTCTAGCACCGTGATAGCTAGCCAGAAGAGAGGAAGTTTTCAGGTCAGTAGCAGCTTGGTTCCTCTATGCCCTGTAACCAAAGTATGTTGTATCTTCAGCAATAGTTACCAATAACTAGTTATTGTGATAACCAAGAGCAAGAGTAATAGCCAATGTTGTTTTGTGGCTTTTATACAATAACTCACAGGAATTTATCTATTGCTTAGCTCTGAGATTTTCTTTGACTAACTCATGTCTTCTGTTGGAAGCACACTATGTATCCAAAGTAGTGGGTTTCCATACATCCTTAATTTGGGTAAAAGTCTCTATCTTTTTGAGTCTCCTTTCCTAATCTATAGGAAAGTACATTCTGTCCCACGGTACTGGCAAGTTGAACAAATGTCCTGTCATTGCTTTGTAAGCACGGATAGAATACTGCTAAAACTGCTATGTGTTGGTCAAAAGTCCTTCTTCAAAGTTATTTCCTTTTCAGCTCAAAATTTCTTCATCTTTTGCCAATTGTCCTTATACTTGACTTGAAGAAAAAGTAATAATTGAAAATATCATGTTTACTTGTCAAAGCCTTAAGAAACATCCCTACTTTTTCCTTCTTTTTAGATTATCACCAAGGTATCATGCTCATTAGTAGTTATTTCTTAGAGAGAAAAAAGTTAGAAGGAAAAAAAACCTAGATGATAATATGGGTAATTTTAGGTTGCGTGCATGTACAAAAGCTTGAAAATCAGGTTGTGGTGTGTGTTCTTATTTTAAGCTTGCCCTTGTTAGCATCTTCTGAATAAACAGGTGTGTATACTTCCCCAAGCTGTCACTGTTGTTTATTTGGCATGTGTGCTTCAGAATCTACTGATGGATGATACCCAACCAGCTTGAAGCTTGACTTTCAGAAACTAGAGTCCTGAAGTTTTAATGAGGGTTTCCTAAAGCCTGGTCCAAAGAATTTATTAAAACAGAGCTTGTCTTTCAAAGATACCATAAGAATATCACATTTGTACGTTAATTCTAGGAAAAATGATTATGAGTAATAGCTCTCAGCTTTCAGATAGTGCTTTTCATGTTCAAAGTGCTTGAAAAACATTAATTAAATCACTGGCAGTCAAATTAGATCAATATGTTCTCTGTATGTGCATAGCTGTACCTTCTATGTACACAGTCTTCCAAATCACACCACTGCAGATCAAACATTTCCCCCATCTGAACTTAGTTGGCTGACACTGATTCTAAGCAACAGATAATTACTGGAAAGGCTAGGCATGAGATGAGACTATGTAAGCCTTCTTTGTTTTTTAAGGAAAAACATGACATTTATCCTTGATAAAAGGCACAGGATGAACCACAGTATGAAATGCTTCTAACTCTAGGCCAGAAGGTAACAACGATAAACCTGTTCTCTTGTATTACAGTGTGGAATACCTAGATCTCAACTAAAGATAGTTCATCAACAAAGAATATATTTTATGCTTCCTAGGCTACTGGTATTTTTGGTCCCTCTCAGCACCAATAACAAGAAGACTTCTAAGGCTAAATATGGTGTTAATTTCAGCAATATAGTAATTGTTCATTAATACTAGGAATCTGTGGTCACTACTGACTTGAGGAGCTTTTAGGCCAGCAAATTAAACATAGTAAATTTCATGATTATTTTTAGAATAATTTTCACATATTTTTCCTTCAATGAATTTAATGCAGCTTTCCAAATCACCACAAGAGATTAGGTGCTCCCAGCAGACCCCCACATGAAGTATATTCCAACTAAGAGAGAGTGATAATAGCATTCCATCTTTCAATAACACCTAACAAATTAACATATCCTACTCACCAACATAATACAATCAGGAGAAGGCATGCACATACATGTATGGACACAAATTTGGCCGAAGTCTGGCTTTCTTATCCTTGGAAGCTCAAGGCTACATCACTTCAAATCGATGGCTTCAGGTCTCTCCCTCTACTTTGCCTGCCAAATCTTCTAATCTATTTCCAGGGAAGAAAAAAATACTCCTTAATTGTCTTGCAGTGTGATAAACAAAAGAGCATCTGGTTCGACTGAGCTGTCCTCTTCCAGATGGCAAAAGTACCACTTGAGGTCATGGTGGCTGTTCCTGCACACTTCACAGGACGCTTTTGTTTTTTCTTCGTAGAAAGGCTTCCTTCTGCTTCTACACTGCAGATCTGAGATTCTCTTTTTCACTAGTGCAAACCTGGAGTTCAGTGAGAACATATGATGTGTCCAAGGCCATCATGCTTACTGGCTACCTGGTTGAGGCACAGCAGGTAATGAAGCTGTTAGGTTACTGCCATATTCCAAGAGAAGCGTAAACTTTCTGGGAGTCATTTATGTGATTGAGTTTTGGTCCATAAAAGTAAATCAGATAAATTTTGAAGATATTTATTTTTCCTTTAATATGGAGACAAAAATTAGACACAGATAAGAAAACTTAAATGAGTCTAAAAATTCAATAGTGTCCATAAATACAATAGCTTTAAAGGTAAATAAAATTCATATATGCTTTGCACATTTTGAATTGTGCTGGTTATTTCAGTGAGTATTCATTGCCTTCAGAGACATTTCTCTTTAACGTCACACATGACATCTTTGTTGTTAACCAGATTGGCCTTTTCTTAATGCTTATCTCTTCGACCTTTCTGCTGCACGTGATGCTATAGATTTTCTATGACCAACACCACCTACCCACTATTTAGTCTTGGCATTTCCATCTTCTTTGCTAACCTTGCCAGCAACCTTGTCTACTTATCTCCTGCCCGTGTTATCATGCAGGCTTGCATCTGCTTTTCCAGGTTCCATCTCTCCTTCAAATTCAGAATGCCAGAGGGACTAATCTCCCAATGGCCTTCCTTTAACTTGACCTCAAAAGTCCTTCTATTCGTACGGCTTTATTATCTCCCCTGCTTCATTCCTTCACTCTTTCCCCAGTTTCTTACATTCTAGATGTCCTCGGCATTTCATATAGTCTTCAACACATGAAAGAAACATGACTCCTTTTGGGTCTCAGTGAGAACAGGGACTGTTTGTTTTATTGCTTTGTCTTTAGTATCCAAAACACTGTGCAAAAGTTCACTAAAATCTGTTGAATGATGACTCTAAAGACCAGATCTTTTCCAGCTTATTCGGCTATATCCCTAACAATTTCTATATTATTTCATTTTGCTGTGCACAATGTTGCTCTCCCTGTCCATGGATTATATTTCCTATGTTAGGTGTATTGGCCTCTTTTTCTCCAAGTAGATTATAAGATATTTCTGAAAGGTATAGGCATTTCTATATTTTTTGTCTAGCAACATTTTATGTATACTTAATAACCACTTATTATTTATTTCCTATTGTAACATATTCTTCACCATAAAGAACATTTACATCAATATGACTGAAATAGAAATAATAAGTTGACCATAAACGTATCAGGATAGGGTCTATGGTCAGGGCCTGGGTTAGGGCTCTTTATCTTCTGAGTATCAAACTACAGTTCTGTGGAAAGAGAATACAATGTGGAGGATCTCCCTTGGCAAGGTATCTTGCTTTCTTATCCAGCAATTTGCAGGCTGTTCCTAAGAGTGTTGTTAAGGACCTGGGGCACATGTGACTCTTACTGACTCATGCCACAATCATAAAATTACCTTGGACTTCTTACTTTTTCATTGTTTCCTATGTATACTCACCAAACCCAAGTTTTCCTAAGTGGCACTGATGTCCAATATACCTAACAAAGTTATGGCCTTCTGATCTTGTTACCTCTTTCCCCACCCTCCTTTCTCCCCTGCCCAGTCCACCCACAATGATTTCCTAGGAAACTGTCTCAGGTTGAAATCTAGGTCCTCTACCAATGGTCCTAGCCTGCCTTTGGTCCTAGCTTGCTCTTGCTTCGCAGATTTCCTGTTTTACTTCCCTGATCTAACTTTTCCTTATTCTTGGCATGCCTGTTTTCTTCTTAGAGCTTCTGTCCAAGCATTTTGCTTTACTTCTCTCCTATGCACAGCACTCCAAATGATAGATCTCCTTTTTGTTGTTGTGGCCTTTAAGAAGTCTTTCCTTAATTTATGTGCACCATTTTCCTACTTAACATTTGGAAATTACTGTTGAGTCCTTGATTATTACTGTTGAATTATCATTTCATGCCTCATATTTTACCTCACCAATAATGTTGTAATTTTCTTGACAATAGAGATTTCATAACTCTTTTAATCAGGCACAGCCTTTGGCACCTCTGAGGATGAATGTGTTTGGTTGGATCAGAGTTCCAGAGCCAGGGCCAGAAGTGACTGAGATCATGCAGATGATCCCCGACTGAGAGATGCAGGTTACACAACAGAAATCCTTGAACATATTGGGGTGAAATGGCTTCTGACATCAATACCTAAACTCAGGTTCACAGATCATGTGTACTGAGGCAGAGCTGAGATGTCAAAGAATTCTGATGTTGAGTAGCTTTATACAGGTCCGAGTATGAATCCTGACTTTGTTCCAATTAAGCTGGGTATATTGGTTAGGCAACTTACCTTCTCTGGACTTCAGATCTCAATCAGCAAAACGAAAAGATTAGACTCCAGGTGATCTTAAGGACTAGATGATTCATTTTTAAAATTATATGACTCTTCTTCCAGATTGATGAATTGGTAGCCCCTACGCTTTGGGGTTTTCACA
Organism: Peromyscus californicus insignis; assembly: GCF_007827085.1. NCBI lineage: Eukaryota > Metazoa > Chordata > Mammalia > Rodentia > Cricetidae > Peromyscus > Peromyscus californicus. Next base: position 23,084,790 of record NW_026294595.1, on the reverse strand, counting down.
ATATTTTATTCTGTGGAATAGGATTTACAAGATTCATTTGCAGTTAGGAATTCTCATTTTCAGCTTTCTGCATTCACTGTTTTCTGTTTCCCAATTTGTGTAAAAGTGGATGGACAGATGGTTTATTAGGCTTTTTAAACCTTGTGATACTGTTGTTCAAGTCAACAATGGTTGTAAGCTTTGGAGGTCCACATAGAGTGTGGGCTTTGTTTAGAACAGAAGATAGTTTTCATTGTCCAATTCAAGGATAATAATGTTTACTCACACAACTTAAAGCAAACTCGTGATGTAACTCCAAAGGCCTAATCAGTTTTTGTTATTTTGGTATGCTTAATGCATTTCTGTACTACAGTCTGTCCAAGCTGTAGTTAAAAAAAACCAAAAACGTTACCAGATAAAAGCATTACCATTGCGTGTTTTGCCTTTGCCTGAATCATTGAATCCACAACGTGATCCCAAATACATTGGAATCATTAATCCAGAGTCCCAGAAATGTAAAGGAGACAAATTCCTCATTTTATACAGACCCTTAAGAGTTTCTTGTGTTCTTTCTGACTTTTAGCAGGTCCGCGAATATGTTATTATTAATAATCAAGCTGCATCTTGTGTACGGGTAGTATGGACAAGCAAAAGGGCTGCATGTAACTTAAGTAGAGGAAAAGCCAGCATTGGCTACCAGAGATCTTGCAGGAGTCCTGAAGGAGGGAAAGCAGGGCGCGCTGACCAATACAAGCAGGTGGGTGTGCACCCGCCATGCCGGGTCCCTGAGGCTCCGGCCCACCCGGAAGGACAGGGACAGGGGACTACAGGTGAGGGCTAGAAAACCTGCCTGAGAACGCGGCCCGGCGAGCCCACGGCCCTCTCAGTAGGAAAACAAGGCCGCAGCGCGAACGGAGGCGGCGACAAGAGGTGTGAGAGAGTATGGAAACGCTGAAGGGGCGGCGGGGGCGCTGGCGTGACTGGAAAGCGCGCGGCGGGCCGGCGGGCGGAGAGCAGGTGTGACGAGCCGCGCTGCGGTGGAGCGTTGGCTCGCCCGCTCGCCGGCTCGCCCGCTCAGCTCGCTCGCTCGCACCGCGCCGGCCTCTGAGTCAGGAGCTCCGCGTGGAGCTGGCCACCCGGGGGCGGAGCCTCGGGCCCGGGGAGGCGGGGCGAGGGCGGGGCCAGCGCCTGACGCGCCCCAAGGCCGCTGCGGCCGCGGCGGGGAGGGGCGGGCGGCCTCGGTGGCGGCCGCGGGGGAGGGGCTCGGCGTCAGCGCGTCGCCAGCTGGGCTGCCGGTGGCCTGGAGGGAGCCGAGGAGGAGGAGGAGGAGAGGAGGAGGAGGAGGAGGAGGAGGTGGAGGAGGTGAGTCGCCTGGGCTGGGAGCTGCGCTGGCCGCGGGAGGGAGGCGGGGAGCGCGGCCCCTCCCTCCCGGCGCCCGCCTCGCGGGGCCGCGCGGCTCCGAGTTCCCAGTGGGGCGGCGGCGGCGGCGGCGGCGGCCGCGAGGAGCCGGGGGTGAGGAGGGCGGAGCCGGGGCCGCGCTTCCCGGGCGCACGCACGCACGCACGCGCGCGCGCCTTCGCGCTCCGCGGGGCCGGGCCGGGCCGGGGCCCCAAGCGACGCTTCCCGGAGCGCGGTGGCTGCGACGGGCGCCGGCCCGGCCGATGCCAGGCCGCGCTGGTCCGCCGGCTCTCGTACGGCTTTGGCCCCGGCCTGCGCTTTCCTGGTCGGGATCCCGGCGTCCCGCCACCTCGGGCCGCGGAGACCCAGCACCTCGCGCCCCCCCCCGTCCCCGTCCCCGTCCCCCGTTCCCCCCCCAGTCCCACTCGAGGATTCGGCACAGGCTTGACGTTTCCAAATTCCGTCACGTCCCGCCAGGCCCGGCGTTCTTTTCGCCAGGAAGGGTTCTCGGAGTGAATAAGTCTGTACGACTAACTGAACAACAGCAAAGTTGCAATAATACATTCATTCCTTTAACCCTTGGTCTCTCGGTGGGCAGCACCCACACCCCCAACCCCCACTCCACTGGGCAAGTGCAACTTTTATCCTCGTCTCAGAACGACGCAGCTTTAAGATAAGCTTTGAGATAAGAATTCTTAAGTTAGGAACTTGGGCCCTGTGATGGGGAAGTTCAAAGAGAAGGGTTTACGGTTTTTTTTTTTTTTTTTTTCTCACCTGTATCACAGTTTGGAAATGGAAAACGTGAGTTGAAGGTGATCTTTCCACATGCGGTGGATTGCTGCCCCTCAACCCTCTTGTGCCCCAGCTTGCCTGACATAGTTGATATTACCCCTTGAGTTGATTTTAAAGCTTGCTGTGGTGGTCAGGTAAAGGAGCTGCTGTGGGGGGGGCGGGGGGGGGGGGGGGAAGCAGTATAACTCAATAGAACCATTTTATTGGGTTCTATTAACCTGTTTAACCTTAAGCTTTAACCATGACAGGAGTTTCATTTCATGTTGGAACCCACATACCTAGTGCGATATTGAATTTTAATTAGTGCATTCCAGGTCTTGATGTGGAATAGAGTCTTCTCAGCTTCAACGGAGAAGAATTACACACCGTTGTCCTTAGGGCCTTGTTCTGTATTTAATGAGACAGTTTAATATTAGGGTTGGAGGAACACATTTTGAGTCAGGATACTTGGACAAACTTGCAGACCGTTAGTAGGTAATGCCTGAAGCTAATAATACACGTTATAGCACCGTGTCTTCTTCACTCTTGTTCTGAAATCGTGTTGACATTTTTACCTTATACATCACAGAATAACAGGATTTTCCGTTTGCAGTGTAATCCAGCTTCATTATTTTACGTTTTCATGAGATTTAGAAGGAACTGAATAGAACTGCTTGCCTTTATTAAGCATTGAACTAGATGAAACCTCCTGATGGGACACTGTTGTACCCAACTTGATCTTGTTTTGACCAAACCGTCCCCCCTGCCCCCAACCCCACCTCAGCCTGTTGAGCAAAGTGAAGTGCTCTCCTGAGCTCTTGTCCCTTCCCTCTTGATTATGTTATCTTAAGAATTGCCAAGTGATCACTATAAATTTTTTTTAAAATCCTCTTTCTACTCATATGAGAATGATTTCTAATTTTGACACTTTAGATACAAATGATGCAAGTTACTTATAGTTAGCAAACTATACTTATATCTGTTAGTTGAAACATTTTCTTCTACTTTAGTTTAAAATTTGAATTTAATAATTATTTTTCAGTTTAAGAATTACTCAGATTCATCTTTTTTCTTGAGACAGGGTCTTATCTAGCCTAGGGTCTGGAATTCACAGTGTGTCTGAGGCTGGCCTTGAACTCCTTATCTTCACACCTCATACTTTCTACTATGCCAGGATTCTATTAGTCATATTCATTAAAAAAAGCATTTTTATTTTAATTTTTAAAAATTATATATGTATTTGTGCATGTGAGTTCAGGTGTCTACAGAGCCAGAGGGGTCAGATCTCCTGGAGCTGGAGTTGTGTGGATGCTGGGAACTGAACTTGGGTTCTCTGTCAGAGCAATATGTGTTCTTAACCCATGAGCCAGCTCTCCTGTCCCTGTCATTTTATTCTTGAATCAGGTAGTCTATGCCTCCCAGAAGATTAGTTTATCAAGAGTTTTAGGGTTATGGCATGTATGACTTTGATATTCAATAGGAAGAGAGATCCTATACATAAATAGTAATCTACATCACTGTCCCCAGTATTACATTAAAAAAAAAAGTGAGCTTGAAATGCAGGAACCCTGAAGTCCTTGTTGGGGTAGGGTTGGATTTTTACATCTCTCACAGCACAGCGTTTGGTGTAGACGTAGTAAATACTTGTTGCTTCTGTGTTTTGTCTTGGTAGGTGCTTTTTGAAAGATGGCCACGTGTTTTTAATCTGTATGGCTGGTGTCAGTCCAGTGGATACTCTGTAAACGCTTTGTCTTGTTGGTAGATGAGTTCCTGGAAGTCCCAAATTATGATTTTAGTAAACTTGAAACTACTGATTTTCCTCTTTGTGTTGAACCAGTACTGAAAGAGAGAATACCAAGGTATATAATAGAAAAATTGGAGGAAGAAGTATTAATTTTGTTCTTTAATGTAAAAATTTCAGAGTACAGTTATAAATGTGGTGATAGAATATACACCTCCATCATATGAGAGTTACGTGAAATTTCTACTGGAGCAAAGTTTGATAACCATGAATTGAGCAACCTTTAATTGTTATCATAGGCCACATTTTAAAGTGTTGGTTTCATTTTATAAGGATGCATTCTTCAGTCTGTAGATTGAATAAATAACATGATTTGGGAGTTTGGACTATTTTGTTAGGCTATCCTAGAATGATATTTTAAATGATCCAATGTTCTTTATGTTGGTGGTAATTACTAAAACATAATGGATCTTCTCTTTCTTTTATGCTTACTCCTGGCTTTTTCTTTAGTAGATCACACTAGTGTTTGTGTATTAAAGCAAAACAAAATAAGACACATGTCAAGATTTCTTTTGCTAAGTAAAGTAACTTTTTCCATTGAAACTGGTAGAATTTGGGCCACCAAATGCATAGCCAGGCCAGTTCCATAGAGTGATTACTATTTGAACATGTGAAGTTCTGTATCATAACTTTTACAGAGATACTTTCTTTGAACTACATTCCTTTTTTCCTACTGATAATATTATCAAAAGCGAATTTATAGTAGAGTAGGATGGTGCTTAATTATATGAAACAGTCATCTTGCATCCATCTATATGGGTTCTTCACTCAGCCCCAGTCTTCTTGGACTACCCACTTTCAGGTTAGTCCCTTTTACACAGATAATTAGGTCAATATACTCCCCACCCCATTGTCCCGAAAAATCTCATTTGGTAGGAGCCAGAGTTGTATCCTGATCATCCATTCTTCACAGAAGTATGGTATTATGCTATATATACCCTTGGCATGTACTCTGTGTGCATGTGAGAGTTTATTTTTAAACACATTTCTTATCGTAGCTTTACAAATGTATGACATAAACATCTTGAAGTATGTAAGAAATGTACAGAATATTTCAAGTATAGTTACAGAGGGAATTGGGATATAAAATGAGATAAGAGTTAGTAAGAATATATAGGTCTCCCCTCCTCCTTGCGAGATTATATTTAAGCTATTTGAACAAATGATAAATTTTTTGAATACTTGTCAAAAAAGTCGTTGGGACTTCTTCCTTCCCTTTCTCCCTCCCTCCCTCCCACCCTCCTTTCTTCCTTTCTTCCTTCCTTCTAGATCCTCTGTGGAACTAGAACCTATTCTTTGCTTAGGCACCAGGAGCAGGTTGACCAGCTTCCTTCCTTCTCTATGTCCTCCTCTACATAGGAAACTGAGGCCTGTTTGCATCCCTAGATAGTTAAGGTCTTGGCAGAACCAGGATACTGTGTGTGATACCATCTTCTAGATTCATACTCACTGTATTGCTCTTTAGATACTGAAATGTGGATTCTGTCACTGTTACCATTTGTAACACTTTTGAGATTCAACTTTTCATATGCATCAGAAACTCTAGGACATCCAGGATCTATCCAGTCATGACTCAGAATCCATTCCTGGCTGGCCTTTAGTTAAGTTCTCTACCACTGTGTTAGTGGAGTAATGAATTCTTTTTGTCCATTTTGAATGGTGGCTGACTATTTTCAAGTGTTTGACTTTCTGCCCTTCTGGTCTCTCCATTTTGAGCTTTCTTTTGAAAAGGTGTTCATTATACATTTCTGTAGTATGACTATTTCCTGTCTTTTAGACTGTGTATACCTAAAGAGTGAGACTGGATCTCATAGCAAGTTATTAATTTGGTTAAATACACATCTATTCTAATAGTAAGTTCTGTATTATTGTTGGAGGAGGGACAGTGTCCATAGAAAATTCAGAATTCATTTAAGAAGTTTAGACATTTTATTGCCAACATTAGTACTTGGAAAGTTTCATATTTTAAATTATAAATATCCATATGAAAAATGACTTCAATCATCTTACAGACATTTACTTAAGGCACAAAAATTTTGCTATATTGAATTGTAAGGCATTGCACATTTCAATGTGTTTTGAGTTTGATAAATATTATATATTATTTTATATTTCTTACACATAGAAATTTTATGGCACTATAAAGAAGTGAGTTTAATGACCCCATTTTTGTTCATTAGTAATTATATACTAAAGAGTAAATTCTCATTACAAGGCCCTTAAATTACTGCCTATAAAAAGAGAGACCTCTTTGATTTTGTTCTCCATACAGTTCTAGTTATTGTATTGAGGGAAGTCATCAAACTCTTTAGTAGTCTAAACCTTTAATTTGGTTTGAGAACAGCAGTCATATATTGAACTCCCAAATTGCCATGTCTTTAACAAGCAATGCAAACACTCTGTATTAAAAAGGTAATGACCATAACTTTTCTTGAAGGGTTTCTTGTACTAATTTTTTGAAGAGGACATTTGAACTAAATTTCCCGCAAAAGCCCAAATCTCCTACATTTTATGATAGTAGAGTACATGTGTATGTGTAGAAGGGAAAGATGGTAATTTTTCTAGTGGTATCTTTAAGTGGACAATTTGCTGATTATGTTGAGGTAAACATTTTACAACTCTAAAGGAAAACTTCAATTATCTGAATGAAATGAAGTATGTAAAATTAATTCAGATAAATGGGGGAACTCTTACTGTAAATGATGCATGTTAAGAGATACGACCTCAATCTTCACCCCCCCCCCCCTTATGTTTGTCATTTGCAATTACACAATTACAGAATTGTGATTCTTCTTGGTCACACTAGGAGTTATTGATGGGAGGAAGTTGATCTATAGTTTTTTTAAAATCTCTCTTTCCCACGATCTGGAATGATGTTCTGTGACATGAGTTCATCTCTGTTTTGTACTGCCTTCTGTTTTAGTGGTATCCCAGAGCCTTTCATTTTGTCTGCTCCTCACCAGTGTGTGTGGACTCTGAGACTATGATTTGGTTGAAATTAAACCACATTCCTCTCCCATTCACAGATGCTTATGCTTCTTAAAAGTTGGGTTTCAATAAGTATATTGAACTGGTTAACTCTTTAATTCTTTCTCTCTCAATGTCTTTAACAACTGTTTTGTAGTATACACCCTTAAAATAGAAACAAACCTCAGGGCATGACTCCTGACCTTTGTAGATTCTAACTTGAAATGGAAATTTTACTGATTGCTTGGGGTTTAGGAAAATGACTTCTGTTTCAGTTGACTGAGGTTTGCAGTACTCTTGATTTTGAAAGCTGTTGTGTAATTTCTAGATGGCCCCTCTAGTTGTGATGATATTATCTTCTAAGCTTTTTTTTTTTAATGTAAACAACTCACATAAGTGTGTGCTGACATTGTATAAGCCACTTCATTACTTCATTCTTTAATGTTACCTATAGGTCCTTTAATTTGAAGCATTTGAGAACATACTTATTTTCAACATGTTCTTTTTTTATTTGTTGATTTTTAAGATGCAAGATGAGTCATATCTTGATTGATTTGGGTAGAGTGTGGTATCAGCAAGAGCTGTATCATCTTTGTGAGCAATTGGTGAGTCATTGAGACTTTCATTTATTTATTTTTTCCTTTGTTTTTTTGAGACAGGGTTTCTCTGTGTAGCTCTGGCTGTTCTGGAACTCACTCCTAGACCAGGCTGGCTTTGAACTTGGAGATCCACCTGCCTCTGCCTCCTGAGTGCTAAGATTAAAGGTGTATGCCATTACCACTGGCTGAGACTTCCTTTAATAGATCTTGATGTATGACCAAAGATTTTGGTTTCAAGAATCAATCGAGTCTGATTTTGATTTTTATACAGTATAAGCTTTAGGCCTTGGGAGGAAAGTAGGCATTTAACTTGCTTGAATTTCAGTTTCCTCGTGTTTGAAATGGGCATAATATCATGTAGCAGTTAAAAAATTAATAATAATATTTGATGTATTAATTCATGATCATATTTTAACAGTGTGAATTAATAAATCTCTAGTTTGAACACCACTTTAAATGGAAGTTATTTCCCAGTTGAAGATAGAAGCAGTTGAGTAACTCAAAACCTTTCCAAATAAAAATCTTGTTCAGATGACTTTAAAATTATAGAAGGCTTGCTTGTTTAAGGGCAGGAGAGATGGCTAAGCCATTAAAAGTTAGGCTCACAACCTAAAATATTAAATTATAGAAGGCATAAATTATCAGTCTACTTATATACACATAATGTACTAATCATTGGTATAAGGAGGCAGAATATATTGTTTTTACAGTTTAGATGTCCCCCCAAAGGGCTTGGTTTCTAAAGTGGTACTATTAGCAGGGGTTGTGGACCTTTAAGTGGTAGGGCCTAATATTGCAAGGTATTAAAGGTTACTGGAATCATGAGACCCTGATCTCATAATATGTTTCCTGACTTGAGATGTATTACCTCCAGTTTGCTCTTTCACTATATGATATGCTTCCCTAGCCAGAAGTTTTCATCCATGATAAAGGTAAGTTATCGAGACTTAATATTAGATATGCATAGTACTTGTTTATGTCTGAATCTAAGGTAAACCAGTAGCTTTTATTGTGACCTTGAACAAAAGACTTTCTTTGCCTCTAATCTAGATTTTTTTTTTCATCTATGGTATAATAGCTAATGAATAAAGATATGAGGATTAAATGAGATAATGTTTGTATATGAAGACTCAATGCTGCTTGCTGTTATTTGTGTTACTATTAAGTTTCAGAACAAATGAGAGAGCATTTTGAGTTAAAATCAAAATGTCAGTGCAGACACTTGGTACACTAATTGTATGGGGATATTTACTATGGATTTGAGGATGTTACTTTATCATTTATAGCTTTCTGTTTTTTCTTGAGATGATAGTTCTCGGGCGCTGGAGACATGGCTCAGCCATTAAAGAGCACTGGCTGCTCTTCCAGAGGACCTGGGTTCAAACCCTTGAACCCATATGGCAGTTCACAACTGTCTGTAACTTCAAAATCTGACATCCTCACACAGACATACATGCAGGCAAAACACCAATGCACACAAAATAATATAAATAAATAAATTTTAAAAAAGATAGGAGTTCTCAAGCCAGGCAGTGGTGGTGTATGCTTTTGAACCCAGCACTAAGACAGAGGCAAGTGGATCTCTGAATCAAGGCCATGCTTGTCTATGGAGTGAGTTCTAGGACAGAGAAACTGTCTTGGGAAAAAACCAACCAACCAACCAACAAGATAGTGGTTCTCAGAATGTGATATATCTACTTGTCAGCAGGTATCTTTTGCAGATGGGGGACACAAAATTAGAACTGTTATCATAGTAATGAAACTTTTTGCCTTTTTGACCTGATGATTGTCTAGTGGTTTAAAAATAAGGAGGAGTAAGTTTGTGGACATCTTAATATAAATTAAATTCCAGTGACACCAAACTGTCTAGTAATTGTATGTGCCTCATGTGACATGTGCATTAAAAAACACTGAAAACAGCAAATATCCAGCCATCCTTACTCTAGAAGGTACTTGAGGAAGAAATAGCAATGAGTTTGTAAGATTTTAACTTATTAATCTTTCTTTTAGTATTTGTTCTGATAAAATTGGAAAGATACAAAAGGCAGTTCTGATTTATATCCAATGTATATTTGTCTAGAGAAAACAACAAGCTCTCATGCTTTTTTTCTGAGTTATCAATAAAACTAGCCACATTTTCTATATGAAATACCACTTCTACTTTAAAGAGTGAATAAAAAAGAAACTATGATGATTTAAACTTAGTCATCTGTCAGTCATTTTCTTGAAAATAAAGAAGAGGACCTGCCACTCTAAGGGAACAGCTGTTCATGTTTGTTGCAAAGATAAAAATTCAAAATTTTATATGAAAATTAAAATTTTAGAAAAACCTATGTTATTTGCTATGCTTTTTTCTGCTTCTCAATATTTAAGAAATTCTTCTGGTGCACAGTGATACTAGTGACTGTTTGCTGCTGTATAATTATGAATTATGATATGTGTCCAGTAAATCAATGTTTTTCAAATGAAAAGTGTTACAAATAAGGATTAAAGATCCCTTTATAAAGCAAGCGATATAATACAAAAAAGTTTCTCTATATTAAATTCTACATTATAACTAACCCTTAAGAAATTCCTCTTTGCCAAGTTTTGGTGTAGTATCCTAAAAATTATCCATTACTATATGAACAGGCTATTAGTATTAACACATTTTTCTATGTGTTTTGTGAGGCCATTTTTTTCACATAGCTCAGTCAAAACTATATATTACAGCAGATTGAATATAGAACCAGCTATGAGAATTCACTTGTCTTCTCATAATGATATTTGAATTTCAAATGATATTTGAAAAACTGTTATAACAGTATTATTTTCCTATTAAGCTTTTACATTTTAAAAGTTTCCATAACATGTGAAATTTATTTTGAATATTACGTATTTTATAGGTTTATGATGATATAACAAATATTTAGGGTTTCTCTGTAGTTTTGCGCCTTTCCTGGAACTCACTTTGTAGATCAGGCTGGCCTCGAACTCACAGAGATCCACCTGCCTCTGCCTCCCGAGTGCTGGGATTAAAGGCGTGCGCCACCACCACCCGGCTAATATTGGTAATTTTAATACACAAAGTCTTTGGGAGTGATACAACAATTTTTAAGACTATAAAAGGAGTTTAGATACTAAGAGATTTGAGAACTTTCTTTTTTATTAAGCTCGTTGAGAGTCTTAAAGATTTAGTCTATTTATTATTTCTTTGAATATGGACTTCATGCATCTAATTTATTTCCCTAATTGTAAGGCTCTATGGTTATTGGATTTTTTTCATTTTTGAAATAGGCAAGGTTCTTGCATGTCTTTAAAGATTATTTATTTATTTTTTGTTTTTTTGAGACAGGGTTTCTCTGTGTAGCTTTGGAGCCTTTCTTGGAACTCACTCTGTAGCCCAGGCTGGCCTCAAACTCACAGAGATCCGCCTGCCTCTGCCTCCTGAGTGCTGGGATTAAAGGTGTGCACCACCATCACCTGGCGAAAGATTTATATTTTTAAGATTGATGCCACCCAAGGTACTACTGAGTTGAGATAATAATTTCAGTTAACCTCTTCCTTCCTGATACCATGTGTGTGATTATGAGCTGTGACATGAGTTTATGCTCAGAAATGCAGATAACCTGGGCCCTCTCGATGGGTGGAGATAGCATTTGGTGAAGCAGACAACTAGCAATAGCAGAGAGAAAAAAGGAAATGTAATATGTAGCCTTTTGAGGCAGATACTACAACAACTTAGAGATGTTTCAAGGTGAGTATTTTTAGATGGGAAATACATCAATATGTATAGATTTTAATTTTGTTATATTCTTACATTTGGAGTTTGTATGAACTGAGCTGAAGTAACAAGAGCAGGACATTTGTGAAGGTTGAACTCTTAGGCTGAAGTTTGAAGGTTCAAAGAAAAATAATTAAGAGGTGCTGTTGAGGCCAGGAGGGGTTGAAATATTCAGGTTGTAAAGCACCCAAAGAAATCCATATGTCAGAGTGGATGTTAGAGCATGTCTAAGAAGTGATGGTCAACACGCACACTAATGCAAAAAAATATTGTTCAGCTCTGGAAAATGTAGAGGCCTCCAGTATAGTTGGTACAGAGTAGAAATCCAGAGCCAACAGCGCTTTGGACATGGAAGAGACCACTATTGGAGACTTGAAGTTGAGCTCTTCCTTCCTGTCCAAGTTCATTATTAAGTCCTTTGATTGATGCAAAGCTGAGCCCAGGGGAAGAGGAAAGGGAGTATAGCTGTCTACATCGGAGGGAGATAGCTTGTTAATCGAGTGGTTTGGAAGTAAGACAGAAACAACAGTTGATTCATTATTGTCATTCATCTTAGGTTCTTAAAACAACACCCTGATGGTATTATAATGCCTACACCAAACACTTCTCTAGGCTAAGAGTTGGTAGACTTTCGTCTTTAAAGGACCCAGGTGGTAAATATTTTGGGTTCCTATAGCAATCATTGTTGCTCAGTAAGAAAGCAGCTGTGGCGAAGTAGTGAAGGAACATGCCTGTCTTTTAATAAGCATTATTTGTGGAAACTGAAAGTGGATTCCATATTGTTTTCACCTGTCACAGAATATAAGTTAACCTTTTCCCAATTATTTAAAAATAGAAAACCCACTTTTAGGTTATACCTATATAAGAACAGGCAGCAGTGTTGATTTTACATACGTGTTCTAGTTTGCTGACCTCTGTTTTAGGAAAGAAATGTCTTATCAGTATGATGATGAGAGCTTGGCAGTACTGAAATAGATGTTCTCTAGGACAATGCTGTTAGTGATACTGTCTTCTAGGTGACACGGATGATAAAAATCCATTGAAGTATTTAGATGTGACATCTACAGCAGGTTCTAATCATTCAGTTATGAGACAGACTGGAGACTTGACAAGGATTGTCACCTACTGTGCAGAGAGAGCCAGAATCCATTACAGAAATTGTCTGGGTGAGCTGCCTGCTGGGGCCAGTGATGCACCGTTAGACAAAGATGGTGAAAGAGACAAGTTTGCCATATCCTTGGGATGACTAACTGAGTGTGGCACAAGTATGGCATTAAGCCATATGATTCCAAAAACTTTATGACTACATAAAAATAAAAATGAAAAAAAAAAAGAGTAGTGGTGGCTAGTGTAGTTGAAGTAAATTTGATCTTTATTTGCGGAATGTGTACTGCATTACCATTCTATAATGATATGTAGTAATTGCCTTGGTAATCTAACTTTAAAGATCCAGTTTTTATTCATGACGCTTACATAGTTATTACCTTTTAGGGTTGAATTCTAAAGGGAAATGCAACAAAGAATGACAGCTGTTTACTAGACTAGGTTAGTTTAAGCACTATAATGTTTTTCTTTATTTTTATACATTTTTAAATCAAAATATAATTATATCACTTCTCCCTTTTCTATTCTCCTTCCAGACTCTTCCACCTCTCTCATGCCTTCCTCACTCTTGAATTGATAGCCTCTTTTTCTTTGATTATTATTGTTACGTGTGTGTGTGTGTGTGTGTGTGTGTGTGTGTGTGTGTGTGTGTATGCACAAATACATAAGTACAACCTGCTGAGTTTGTTTTGTTGTGTATATGGTTTCAGGGGTGACCATCTCGTATTGGCTAACCAGTTTGGCTCATGGCTGGAGAGGCTAATTCTCCCTCTTTCAGCACTCATTTATTGCCTGTAGTTCTTTGTCTAGCGGTAGGACCAACCTGTTGAAATTTTCCCTCTTCTGTGTTAGCTTGTTTATTGGTATTGTTATTGCTTGGGTTTTGTTTATGCAGCCATTTCTAGGAGAGACTGACAGCAGTCTTTCTAGTGTTCTCTGGCTCTGGAAATCTTTCTGATCCCTGCTTTGTGGGAGTTGTGATGTCTGGGCTCCCTGTGCATCATCTGCGTTGTGGCCAATTGTGGTTTTCCATTTACTTTACATTTACTTTAAAGAGAGGCTTCTTTGATGAGAGGTGCAACCTCACTTGTCTGTGGTATAGGGATGAGATTGAGAATGTAGTAAGGGATTATGCTAGTCTAGTAAAGTCGAGGCAGTGAATGGTTGTCAGATCCTGTGGTATATGCCAAAGAGAGGTATAGCTGGGTCCTCTGGTAGATTTATTTTTAGTTTTTGAGGACTCTCTATGCTGACTTCTACAGTTGCTGTACCAGTTTGCATTCCCATCAACAGTGAGTGAGGGTTTCTCCTTCTCCTTGACTACACTAGCGTGTGTTGTCAGCTGTTTTGTTGATCTTAGCAATTCTGACTGGCTAAGATTTCAAAGTTATTTTAATTTGCATTTCCTTAATTGCTAAGGAGGCTGAACCCTTTTTGATGTGTTTCATAGTCTTTTATTTTTTCTGTGGGAACTCTGTCTAGATCTTTAGCCCAGTTTTTAGTTGGGTCATTTGTTTCTTGACTCTGGTTTTTGAGTTCTTTGTATATTCTGGAGCCTCAGTGAAATATATAGCCAGCAAATTAGCTCTCATTCTGTGGTTTTCCTCTTCACTTGATTGGTAATTTCCTTATCTGTACAGAAGCTGTTTATTTTCATGAAGTCCCATTTGTCAATTGTTGACCTTAATTCCTGAGCAAATGAAGTTATATTCAGAAAGTTCTGTCCTACATCTAAATCTTGTAGGAAACTGCCCATTTTCTTTTTTTTTTCTGGCAGTTTTAGTGTTTGAAATTTCACAATGAAGTGGTTCTAATTTTTGTTCAGGTGATAGATACAGATCTAATTTCATTCTTCTGTATACAGTTTTCCTAGTACCATTTGTTGAAGATGCTGTTTGTTCTCTAGTAAGCACAATTTTCTCATGTAAATTTTACTTGGGATTCTTGAGAGTGTGTTGTCATGTAATGTATTTAAAGTATATTTGTATTTGCAAAAAGCTACTCAAGTTTTCTATAAAGATATCTCTGAGCCGGTTGGTGGCGCACGCCTTTATTCCCAGCACTGAGGCAAAGCCAGGTGGATCTCTGTGAGTTCAAGGCCAACCTGGGCTACAGAGTGAGATCCAGGACAGGCACCAAAAGAACACAGAGAAACTCTGTCTCGAAAAACCGGAAAAAAAAAAAAGAAAGAAAGAAAAAAAAGGTATTTCTGACCTGTGGCAGCATGCACAGTGCCTGCACGGTCCTGGGCCAGATGGGGTCCCAGTGTTAAGAGGAGTGGTCACATGACCCCATCTCTAACCCAGAAGCTATCTCCAATTGATAACCACTTGCAAATCAAAAATTAGTTTTCTCTGACAGAGTCTCACTGGGGATACAGACCACTCTTAAGGTCAAGCCCCATGCCCTGAAGTAGATATCCAACACAAAAAGATGTTAATGGCATCCTTGGAGGTCCTTTGTTTCATAATCTTTTGTCAGGACAATTTTTTTAACCTTATAAGTCCTTTCTGTCTATATTATGGTGTCTGGTTTTGTGTTTTTGTGGGGTTCATGTGTATGTAAACATGTGTCTCTGCATCTATATGTTATTTTATGCTTTTTCTTTGCTGCTTTTTCTTGTTTTTTTGTTTGTTTTGTCTGATTCTGATTTGTTTGTTTTTCTTTTGCCTTATTTTATTTTATTATTATTCTTTAGATGCCTGTTTTCTAAGGAGAAACAGAAAGGTGTGAATGGCAATTTGGAGGGAAGATCTAGGAGTGGTTGGGGGAGGGGAGACCATAATCAGAATGTTTTGTATGGGGGAAAAATCTATTTTCAATAAAAGAAAAATGGAAAAAGAAGGGTCCAAGTAGATTCATACCTAATAAGTAGAAAATCTTACTGTACTGAATTAATGTACCTAGAGTAGTTGAATTCATAAATTCTTTCAGTCCCTTTAACTAAACTTACTTGAAATGATTTAGCAAGCAGGTATGAGTTGGGATAAATGTATGTATTTTTAAAAAGAGCTGTTGCATTGTAATATATTGTAAGAACATTGGACTACATGTCCATCCCACCCTCAAACAAAACATTTTGCTTACAACTTAGGTTGAAATCTATATCCAGAACATAACACTATTAGTTGTCAGTGTGCCACTGCCGTGGTCAGAGTGAGGTACAATTAACATGTCCATCCTTCTAAGAAAAAGACTTAGTTACACACACACACATCTAATTTACAAATTTGATTAGAAATCACAATTCTGGGATAGCTTTATGTATAATTGATTTGAATGATTTCATAGATTTTTTTTCTTTCATTGAAGCAGTGCCTGTAGTTGAAAGCGAGGTGTGTTTTATCATTTGAATACTTTAAACTTCTTTGTATCTGGAAGGAGGATGTTCTTAGAGGTGTTTTAATCCTGCAACTCAGGGGTTTTGAGTCCAAATGCTTTGCTGTTTATATGTTGCACATAATTGAATTGGATTTTGGTTTGTTGTGATTAGTATTTTGAAAACTTTGCCATTTTTAAATCTATAATGTTATCACAATCCTTTTGCATGTTTTTAAAGCAACAAGTACCTTTTTATCTTACAGATAAGATACATACAATAAAAGATGTGAATTTCAAATCTGTGGTGGTCTTTTGAAGCCTGATATAAGGGGGAAGGGGCTGGTAAATTGAACATTGTAGATCATGGTTGTTAATTTTCTCTTTTAATGTAAATCTTCTTCAAGATTTAATAATTCAGAAAAATACATAAATACAGCTTGCTAAACTATAATGTTTTTGTTTTTGTTTTTTTTTTTTTTTTGGTTTTTCGAGACAGGGTTTCTCTGTGTAGCTTTGCGCCTTTCCTGGGACTCGCTTGGTAGCCCAGGCTGGCCTCGAACTCACAGAGATCCGCCTGGCTCTGCCTCCCGAGTGCTGGGATTAAAGGCGTGCGCCACCACCGCCCGGCTGTTTTTGTTTTTTGAGACAGGGTTTCTCTGCATATTTTTGTTGCCTGTCCTGGATCTCGTTCTGTAGACCAGGCTGGCCTCGAACTTACAGAGATCTGCCTGGCTCTGCCTCCTGAGTGCTGGGATTAAAGGCGTGCACCACTGCCACCCCGGCAACTATACTTATTCTCAATTTACTTGTCCATATTGAAATTGAAAATCACATCATTAAAGTAAAAAAAGCCATTTGCTACAGAATAGGTGTTGCCATTTGTAGACAAAATTCTAAACGGTCTTATTAAATAAGAAACACAGAGCCAAATACAGAGTTAAAGCCTAAGAGATCAGAGCAAGAGCCACGACCCCCTTTAGCTTACCACTCGCTGTAGTCCTTCCCCTGAGAGAGAGAGACCTTCTTCCTGTGTCTCTTGTGTTTTATTGCTTTCCTGTTCTGCCTTCTCATTGGTTCTAAGCCCAGCCACATGACTTCCTCAACCCTGCCTGTCTATACAGACCTCCTGGTCTCTATGGTTGGTACTGGGATTAAAGACTCAAGGGTTACCACGCTTATCTATGTCCTTGACCACACAGAGACTCTGCCTGCCATGTGATCGGATTAAGGGTGTGTGCTACCACCACCTGACTTCTATTCCTGGCTTGCTAATGACCTCTGATCTCCAGGCAAACTTTATTTATTAACATACAAATAAAATCACATTTCAGTATAATTAAAATACCACCACAGCCATTCAGTGGGAGAATGTAGTTGTAGAAAGTCATTTGTATTAATCTTGGAGGTGATTCTTAAGCATTTAATTGATTTGTTGAATATAATCAAGAGAAGAAATTCCAAGTGTTCAAAACTAATATTTTAGCCAGGCAGGTCTGTAGCTCAGAAGTAGAGCTTTCTAGCATCTGGGAGGTCCTTGATTTAATTCCTAGTTTTGTCAAAAACTAGAACAAAGCAAATTAATTTTGTATTGTCAGAGTAATATTAAAGCTTACTTTCCTGTATTCTTTGTGTGTGGACTTCTCATGAACTGCTTTCTAGGGAGACAAAACACTAAAATTTGGAAGATGTTGAGAAATCATCAGCCCTATCCACTTTTGTTTCTTTGTGTGTCTGTGTGTTGGGGGGAAGTATACGTGTTTGGGCGTGCATGTCTGCGTATGCAGGTGTAGAAGTCAGAGGTTTTTGTTAGATGTTGTCCTCTGTCACTCTCTGCCTTAGTTTTTGGAGACAGGGTCTCTCACTGAACCCTATGCTTACTGACTTGCTTGCCTGACTCTCCAGTGAGCCCCTGTCATCCTTCTGTCTTCTTCCAGTGTTAGGATTATAGGAGTGTACTGCCCACTGCTCTGTCTATCTTTTTACATGGGTGTTGAGAATCTGAACTCCTCAGCCTCCTGGCTGCTGCAAGGTGACCAACTTAGTTCCTCCCATACTCACTGCCCAGTAGCCGCGAAACAATAGAACTGGTTGATCATGGACTGAGACTGCTGAAACTGTGAGGCAAAAGAAATCTTTCCTTTTAACTTCGGTCAAGTATTTAATAGCACAATGAAAAAGTCTGACTGACTTCTTTAGAATGTTTACTGAAGTTCTTTCAAACCCGACATTAAGTAAGACACTGTGCATAAGTTATTTTTATGTCAGTCTCTATCCTTTAAAGCAGTAGTATCTTAATTTTGTGATGAAGATATTAGAAGCAAAACAGTATGTCTGTCTAGCCTTCAAATAAGAAGTGGAATCCTCTACACCTATAGACTGATCATGTGCAAAGGTATTTTTTTGGTATGGTGATTGATAAATAAAGAGATAAGAGAAAAATCAGCCAGCATTTTGGGTAATTTTAAGATTTAACAGCTTTTAACATGACTGACATCTTGTTGATGTAAAATGATGTTAGAGTCACCTTGAGAAGCAGTGATGATGCATTTGCAGTTAGTTTATCTGTAGGTGGACTTTTCTGTTCTGCCAGCCACTCCCCAAATAAGCACACAGAGACTTAATTATAATTGTAATTATAAATGCTTGGCTGATAGCTTAAGCTTGTTTTTAACTAGCTCTTATAACTTAAACTAACCCATTTCTATAATCTATGTGCTACCCTGAGGCTTGTTTAACTCATGTATGTACTTCCCATCCTGCTTGTTCTGTGTCTTCTGAGATTTTGCCTTTCTTCTTCCCAGCATTTTCCTAGTTTGACTCTTCCACCCAATCTCTTCCTGCCCTGCTGTAGGCCGGTTAGCTCTTAACCAATGAGAGTAATACATGTTTACAGTGTATGAAGATTGTTCGACAGCATGTATCTGAACTTTAGAACTCAATAATTTACTGAATTGTCTTTGGTATTAGTATAGTATTGTTTAGTTCTATTTGTAGGTATTCCATGACAGAAAATGCTTATACAAGAGTATAAAAATGAGCCATTATAGAAACGGATGCATATTGTAAGCTGAATTGGATGAACTCCAAATAGAATGTGTAGAAAATGTACTTGAAAGAAGTACTATGTTGGAAGAACCAACAAAAGAAAATTAAAGCATATTCTCCATTTGGTTCAGTTGATTAATTTCTTGGCATAATAGGATTTTAGTTTTGTTAAGGAAAGTGTTAGTGAGTGCTTGGAAAAGAATAAATAAGACACTGCACTAGGCATTTCAGGGAAGGCAAAGATGGCTATGACATTTTTTGTCTTCAGGGATCATCTGCTTCAATGTAAATAGTTGAAGTTCATCTGTAGTGGAATGACATAGTTGCTCTACATGTTAATGTGCCAGTGTTGTAGCAGTGGGAAAGACTGGTACATGTCATTGAGGTTCAGAGTACCTCTGAATATTCAAAGAAATATGTGTATTTCTTTGTTAATGCTTAAAGTATTTTAATGAGATAGACTGTGCATTATCCAGTTGGAAATACCACTCACTTAAAAACCTGGATATTATAAGCATCAAAACCAAAATGCTCAGTCTAATTACAATGTATGTTCTTCTCTTTGCTGGTTAGTTTTTGCTGCCTTGACTAAAAGTAGGGTCACCTGGGAAGAGGTATCCTCAGTTGAAGAATTGCCACTGTCACATTCGCCTATGGACAAGTCTGTCTGTGTAGGCATTTTCTTGATTAATGATTGATGTGGGAGGACCCAGCCTAGTATGAGTGATGAGTAGTTTTTTTTCTTCAGCCTTCCCAAAATAAGAATAATAAACTTGATGCTAGTGTCATCTTTAAATAGTTATAACTTTAGGAGTATGTCTGTTCACATTAGTATAGTAAATGTACACCTTAGCAATCCATATTGCTCTACTTGATATGTGAAAGTAAAAATAAAGGTGTGAAGTGCCTGGCAGACTTGTATGAATTTTGGTAAAACAGAACACACACAATCTATTTGTCTTGGTGCTGAGTCCTTGATATATTGAATTCAAATATAAACTACCTTCTAAAAGCTAAACACATAATACAGGTGTACATTTAAACGTACCTCACAATTTTCAGTCATTTGTGTTACAAAAAGATAGTAACCATAATTCCATAAAGTTTTTTTTTTAATAAGAGTGTGAGTCTGTTATTAGTGTTTAAGTGGCTTACTGCTTTTGCAGAGGATCTGGGTTTGGTTCCAGTATCCATATGATGGCTCACAACCATCTGTAACTCCATTTCCAGGTGATCTGATGCTTTTTTCTGCCCCCCAGACTCCTGCACACAGGTGGTACACATAAACTCATGCGAATATAAACCCATACACATTAAAAAAAGGGAATGAATTTCATTATATTTTCTTTCTTTCTTTTTTGTTTTTGGTTTTTGAGACAGGGTTTCTCTGTGTAGCCCTGGCTGCCGTAGAACTTGCTCTGTATACCAGGCTGCTTCAAACTCACAGAGATCCACTTGTCTCTGCTTCCCAAGCTCTGGGATTAAAGGCCTGTTCCACCACCACCTGATTAATTAATTATGTTTTCATGTATATAAAGTGCTTTGCTTGTTATCTGTTATCCTTATGGATATCCATAGAAGAACTAAGGAGAATAAGGATATTTTATTATCTCATTATCCAGACTTAGTTCTCCTCCCATTGATTCCTTTCTTATTCTCAAATGCTGACCCCTGTGCACCTCTAATTTTGATTATAAATATGAGAAAAAGCATGATACAATTGTCTTTCTTAGCCTGGCTTATTTTTCATAATGTAATCTCCAGTTTTGGCTTTAATCTGGTATTTCCATGCTTTGCCCCATTCTTCTTGGGAATGGGGATGTTTGCTATTGTATATTGGAATATGTAACTTATTTTTTGATTGAACATGGTACACAGCCTGAGTCTAAGAGACTCTGTACTTACACTTATGGAAACTTTTGAAGTTAGATCCCATGTATTTTGCATTATGAGATGTCCATGAGCCTATACAGATAAGGGTTAGAAGGATATGCCTTAAAAGCTTGGTGTCAAATTGACCAGGGGTAGACTTATGATTGTTAATTTTATCAACTTCTGAGAATTTAGATAATCAAGGAAGCAAAATTCTGGATATGCCTATGAAGCCTGTTTTGGGAGGTGAGGTATGTTTCTTGACAGGGTCTCACTATGTAACTCTGGCTGTCCTGGAACTCACTGTATAGACCAGGCTAACCTCAAAGAATTCATAGATATCTGCCTGCCTCTGTCTCCTGAGTGCTGACATTAAAGGCGTGCACCATTATGCCATGTTTCTATGGAGGCATTTCTCATTCAGTTGATTGAGACGGGAATACTCAACCTAAATGTAGGTGGGATGATGGAATGGGTCTTAGAGTACATAAAAAGGAGAACGTATTCATCTCTCTACTTTTTGATAGATGGAGTATAACCAGCTTCCTCATACTCTTGCCGTGCTTACTCCCCTCCATGATGAACTGTGCCCTTGAACTGTGAGACAGAATAAACTCTTCATAAGTTGTTTCTGTCAGGTATATTGCCCCAGTAACATACAAAACAACTACTACAATATGTTAGTTCTTCTCCTATTATTAATTATTAATATTATTTATTGTTGTAGCAGAGGGATTGTATATTTATTTATCTTTGTTGGTTTATTTATTTATTTATTTATTTGAGACAGGGTTTCTCTGTGTAGTTCTTTTGAGGATAGTTGTTCTGACTTGGATGAGATGGAATTTGATTGTACTTTTGATTTTCATTTTCCCGGTGACTGAGGATGTCAAACATTTTTTTCATGTATTTATTGATCAGTGTATTAATTTGAAAAGTATTTTTTCAATTCATTCGTACAGTTATTAATTTGGATTATTCGTTCTAATGGTGTTGTTTTTTTTTTGTGTTCTTTATCTAACTAAATTAGTAAGAAGTCATTTCTATTAATTAGACCAGAACCTTGTGATCATCTTGAGTTCTTCTCTTTGTTTCATATCTACAGCCCATCTATTAAGTAGTTCATGTTGCCTCTGACCACTTTTGGCCACCTCATACTGCTGCCTGGTTCAAGCCATTATCATCTCCTATTTGGACTATTGTAGTAGACTCCTGATTGGTCTCAGGTTCCCCTTATAATCTGACACCCAGTACAACTGTCTAGTGCCTATGTAGTAGCCAGTGTAATTATGCTAAAATAGAATTAAAATCCCACCATTCAAAACTCCAGTTAAGTATGAAGTCTGTAAACTCCTCTATGATATTCCCCCATTGCAATCTTATGTTTATTTTACTGCTTTCTTTAGTAGCTTACATTCACATTTAGCACTATTATTTTTTGAGCCGCTATTCTCAGGGGTCTTTGCATTTTCTGTACTTTGTGTGCATGTTCTCTCTTTCCTCCTACATTGTAGACATTTCACACTTAAATTGGGTAAATAAACAAAAGACAATATGAGACTAATTTTATAGGGGTACACCTGTAGAAAAGCCTCCTCTTTGACTGGAAGCTTTTGGGAGTGATGCCTTTTCCAAATGTTTGATGGTTATTGACTTTAATGTAATATTCATAAAATGAATATACTTATTTTAAGTATATAGGTCAATGAATTTTGACAAATACATGCTCTTATGTAACTGTTACTTTGATAAAGTATAGAATATTTTCTTTTTCTAAAGTTAAATTTATTGATTTTATAAATTGGCATAAGAATATTCAGCCTTATTAACCTTTTTTCAAACAAAATTAGTTATTATTTGGTTCTCCTCTCCCACCCTCTTGTTTACCTTCGTGCATTTCCATCCTAGTTGCTTCATTTCTGCTTATAGGTTACATTTGTTATATTGCCTTCCTCTCCATTCCTCAATACTTCTTCCTTCTCATTGTTTTTTGTCCATTTCCAGAATCTATACCCATATTCACACCCATGTATGTGTATGTGTGTGTGTGTGTGTGTGTGTGTGTGTGTGTGTGTGTGTGTTCATGTGCGCATGGCAGAATGTAGTATTCACACATGAGAGAGAACATGTAATATTTGTCTGAGTTGAGATCATCTCCCTTAATATAATACTTTCCAGACCCACTCTTTTTCCTGCATATTTCATTTTTCTTCACAACTGAATATAATTACATTACCCATTCATCTACTGATGGACATCCTGGCTTATTCATTTTCTTTACTATTGTGAATAGTGCAGCAGTAAACATGGTTATGTCTCTGTGGTAGAATATAGACTCCTTTGGGTATATGTTTAGGAGTGTTAACTTTCATATGGATTGCCATAAAGATGTCAGGTTTACCCTTCCACCAACAGTAAATGAGGTTTTTTTTTCTTTCCCAAATATCCTTATGAGCATTTATTTGTCATCTGTTTCCTTACTGATACCTATTATGACTGAAATAAGATGGAATTTCAAAGTAAATTTAATTTATATTTCCCTGATAGGTAATGATTTTGAATACTTTAAAAATATTAATATAACACTCCCTGCTCCCCTGCCCTGGGAAGAGTGCTAACAATCGGTTATCCAATTTTAAATGGTCAACTCTGTAAACATATACATACAAGTAACATATGTACTGACAAGGTTATATTTATATATTTAGTAGTACACACACACACACACACACACACACACACACACACACACATACACACACACACACACCCCTCAGGTTTTCAGATAATTTCTTTGATTCATTTTGAATTGTTTATTTTTTGCAGGATGGGAGAGAGATCTAATCTCATTTTTCTTCAGGTGAATATCCAGTTTTGCTAGGACCATTTGTTGAATAGGCTTTTCCTCTAATGTTTGTTTATTTTTGTGTATATATATGTGGTATATATGCATGTATTCATGTTTGCACATATATGTGTGCACGCATGTGTTCATGTGGAAGCCAGAGGTTGATACTGAATATCTTTTCTGATTTTTCTTCTCTCTTCATTTTGAAATAAGGTCTCTTGCTGAATCTGGAGATCCCTGATTAGGTCTGTCTAGCTAGCCAGCTTTCTTCTCCAAAGATCCTCTCTCTCTTACTCCTTAGTGTTGGGATTACAGGTGGGCCACTCAGGCCATCTGGCATTTATGTGGGTGCTGGGGCCCCAAACTCTTTTCTTCATACTTGTGTTGAAGGTACTTTCCCTAACTGAGCCACTTCTCCAGCTCCCCTGAGTATATACTTTTGACACCTTTGTCAAAATTAGGTGTCTCTACCTGTGCATGTTTATCTCTGGGTCCTTTATTTTGTTCTCTTGGGCTGCATGTCTGTTTTGTGCCAGTATCATGCTAGTCCCTATGGCTCTGTCACATTATTTGATTTCAGATATTGAGATACTTCTAGCAGTATTCTTTTTGATTAGAATTGTTTTGATGATTCGTGGTCTTTATTTCCATAGGAATTTTTTTTTGTTCTATAAAGAATGGCATTGGAATTTTGATGCATAATTAATTAAATCTGTAGATTAACTTTAGTAACATAGCCATTTTCACAGTATTAATTATCCAGTCCAGAAGCATGGAGGGTCTTTTCATCATCTAGTATCATCTTTAGTTTTCTTTTCAATGTCTTAAAATTTTTCATTAGAGAGGTTGACCATTTCTTTGGTTAAGTTTATTTCTTTGGGGGTACTTTCACTATTAACATTATCCTTTAATTACTTGGAACTATTGTGAATATGATGTTTTTCAAATTTCATTTTCAGCCAATTTGTTATTGGTATATATGAAAACTAATGCATTTTGTATGTTGATTTTGTATCCTGCAACTTTACTGAAGGGGCTCATTGTATCTAAGAGGTTTCTGAGTTTGTAGGGTTCTTCAAGTATAGAATCATGTAATCTGTAAGTATTGAAAATTTGACTTTTTCCTTTCCTGTTTATACTATTCATAGCTTTTTCTTATTGCTCTAGTTAAGATGTCAAGCATTATATAGAATAACAGTAGATAGAGTGGCACCCTTGTCCCATTCCAGATATTAAAGGAGATACTCTCCATTTCCCCACATTTAGTGTAATGTTACTTATAAGTTTGTCATACATAGCCTTTATTGTTTTGAAGTATTTTCCCCTTGTTCCTAATTTTTTTGTTAGGACTTTTATCAGGAAGGCATGCCAGATTTTATTAAATGCCTTTTTCTGTATCCATGAAGATGCTGATATGAATTTTGTCCCTAGGTTTATTATATGGTGTGTTGCATTTATTGATTGGTGTATGTTAAAAACAACCTGTGCCCATAAGATGAAACCTGCTTGATCATGATAAATGATCTTCTTACTGTGTCTTTGAATTTGGCTTGTAAGTATTTTGTTGAGAGGTTTATATACATCATAGTCTCTCTCTTTTTTCTTTTCCTGTCCCATCCCGTCCCTTCCCTTCCCTCCCTTCCCTTCTTTTCCCATCCCTTCCCTTCTTTTCCCATCCCTTCCCTTCCCTTCCCTTCCCTTCCCTTCCCTTCCCTTCCCTTCCCTTCCCTTCCCTTCCCCTTCCCTTCCCCTTCCCTTCCCCTCCCCTCCCCTCCCCTCCCCTCCCCTCCCTTCCCCTTCCCTTCCCCTCCCCTCCCCTCCCCTCCCTTCCCCTTCCCTTCCCCTCCCCCTCCCCTCCCCTCCCCTCCCCTCCCCTCCCCTCCCCTCCCTTCCCTTCCCTTCGTCCCATTCCATCGTCCCGTCTTTCTCTCCTTTTCTTTCTTTCTTTCTTTCTTTCTTTCTTTCTTTCTTTCTTTCTTTCTTTCTTTCTTTCTTTCTTTCTTTCTTTTTCATCTTTAATCAGTTTTGGTATCAGGGTGATACTGGCTTCCTAAGTGAATTTGGTAGGCTTCCTTCCCTATTTATTTTAGAGATCATTTGAGAATTGTTGGTATTAGAACTTTCTTAAAAGTGTGATAGAGTTAAGCAGTGAATCCACCCAGGCCTGGGCTTTTCTGTGTGGGGAGATGATTTTTTCTTTTAAATGAGAGAGAGAGAGCGAGACAGAGACAGAGACAGAGAGAGAGAGAGAGAGAGAGAGAGAGAGAGAGAGAGAGAGAGAGAGAGAGAGAGAGAGAGAGAGAGACTGACTGTATGTCAGAGGATGACTTGTGGGAATCAGTTTTTTCCTTCTATTTGGTTCTAGGAGGTTGATTTCAGGTCACCATACTTGGCAGCAAAGTGTCTTTATCCATTGAGTCATCTCTTTAGTCCCTGGAGAGTTACTTAATTCATACTTCAATCTCATTTCTTGATATTAGTCTGTTTAAGTTATAGTCCTGACTTCAATTTTTGTATTGATATTAGCTACTAGTCTTATTAATGCAATGAAATACTTAGCAAAACAACTTAAAGAAGTAAGATTTTAATTTAGCTCCTGGTTTTGAAGTTCTAGTTCATTATAGAGTGAAAGATTTGGCCACGGAGACATGAAACAGCTTTCTTCCTTTCTTTTTTTGTTTTTTTAAATTTTTTCCTTTTATTGAAAATAAATTCTTTCCTCATACAATATATCCTAATTATAGTTTCCCCTCCCTCTACTTGTCTCAATTCCTCCCCACCTCTTCTCCCTGTGGATCCACTCCCTCCCTGTCTCTCATTAGAAAAAAACAGACTTCAAGAGATAACAACAAAACATGACAAAATACAATATAATAAGATGAAGCAAAAACTATCATATTGAAGTTGGACACAGCAGCCCAACAAGAGGTGAAGTAGTTTTCTTCCACGGATTACCCATGGTATCTCTGACATCCTGAAGTCTTCATTGTAATTTAGGTTTTTCATGGACAGCTCTATGCTGTGTCCTCTCAATGCCTCCCTGCACGAACAATGACCCAGCTATATATTGCCGCAGTCACTCTGTGGAAGTGTGGCTTAAGGTCCAGTCCTGCATCCTCCATGCCTGCCAAACTAGTACCATGTTTTGTTTATTTCCTCTCTTGCCAAATTCTCCTGTCAACTTAGGATGGAGCCATGCCCTCTTGGACTGTAGTTGCATCAGCCTTTGAGTTTTGACCCTGGGGAAACATTTTCAAGGTGAATGCTTTTGAGCATGGAACTTCTGCTGTGGAGCATTCTCAGTTTAGACTTTTTCCTTTTTGATTAATTTCTGTTTTCACAAGATAGAACCTTCCATGGGTGGAATCTTGTCCTCAGAATACTTTTTGTGTTGTCTCTGTTGTACCAAGCTTCTGTTTGATGTTACTGATCTAACAATTGTAGCACTTTATGAATTGGTCTTGTCACAGTGTTTTTCAGTAAGCAATAGTTGTGCCATACCCTATATCTGATCTTATCTTGAAATTTCCTTCTACAACCCCCTGCCCCAAACCCCTGGACCTAGTCTATTTACGCAGAAAATACCTTTGCCAGAATATTACAAGAATGGCTTCTAGTCCAGTTCTGAGTTTTTGTTCTCTCAAACCCTGTGAACTGATCCTCCTCCGCTACCCATACTTCTCTCAGTATCCTTGTTGTCAAAGCTAAAGCTACCACCAGACTAGCCCATTTAATCTCTGCTTGTAGTATTTGTGGTCTTTTCCATCCCCCAAATCCAAATGCTTCTGTATTCATCCTGGAATAAGCTGCAAAGGCTTAGACTCATCTAGTCAAGTTTGTCATAGCAGCAGCCCCACATCTTGGTACTAGTTTTCTATATTAGCTACTTTATGTATTGTTGGGATGGAAGTCATGACAGACACAATTTAAGGATAGAATAATTTATTTTGGCCTACAGTTCCTGCCCATGCAGTCCCTAGTGGCTTGGATTATAGTGGGAGAAGCAGGATTCAGCTGGTTACAGTGGACCCATAATCAGGAAGTAGATAGACATGAATGCTGATACTTTACTCACTTCCTCCTTTTTATTCAGTCGATCAGTTAGGGTATGTTTTCTTGCATAAACTCATGTAATCCCTCATAGATATGCTGAGAAATTTGTCTCTAATGTGATTATAGATCCTGTTGACAGCCAATATAAGCCATCAGAGTAGATTGTATAAGAAATTAAGTTTTTCTTCTATGCTTTCTCATTTTATGGAATATAATTTTTCAAACTATTATCTGATGAGCTTTTAGATTTTATTGGAGTCTGTTGTAACATTCTTATTCATTTTTAATTTTATTAATTTGAGTTTTCTCTCTCTTTGGGTTTATCAGTCTTGTTAATTTTTTTCAAGGAACTAAGTCTGGTTTGCACAGATACTATGCATTGTTCTTTTTTATTTTGTTTTTATTGATGTGTATATATGTATCTGTGTGACTGTATGCCACATGTATGTAGTTGCCTGAAGAGGGCAGTGGTTCCCCTGAGTCTGTAGTTAAAGGTGGTTGTGAGCTGTGAGATACGAGTGCTGGGACTTGAACTCTGGTTTTCTGGAAAAGCAACAATTATTTCTTTAAAGTTTTTTATTTAAAAAATTTTCCATACAATATATTTTAATCATATTATTCCCCTCCCCCCAACTCCTTCCAGATACTCTCCCTTCCCTACCCACCCAACTTTCTTTCTCTTTCAAAACACATATACAAAACAACAACAAAAACCTTCACAAAACCAAAACAAATAAAAGCACACAAAAATATAAAGTCTGTTTTGTATTTGTTAACTGCTCTGAAATGTGTTTGATACACCCAGTATCACACCCTTGGGAAAGTGATTTTTTTCCTCACTCAGCAAATATCCTCTCTATTGGTTTTGTGTCTACTTTCCTTTCACTGACAGCAGACACTCCTAATGCTGAACCATCTCTCTAGTCATATTTATTTATTTATTTATTTATTTATTTATTTATTTATTTATTTATTTTTATGATAGCACACAGAGTTTTAGTTACCATTATGGCATTTTCAAGTAAAATATTTTTAGTTGATTCTCTTATCTCCCCTACCCATCCTTCTTTCACTCCTGCTTTAGTCTCCTTTTGCCTTTATGTTATGTGTCCTTTTTCTTCTCCTCCTTTCCTCAGCATCTCATTTTACCTACTTATGGTCTCTGTGATAGTTTTGTAAATTTGATACAAACTAGAATCATCTGGAAACAGAATTTCAATGAAGAATTGTCCATATTAGTCTATATCAGTGAGGAATTGTTGTGCCAATATCTTTGGGGGATTATCTTGATTATGTTAACTGAAGACCTAGCCTAGGACCATTCTTTGGGTTTCGGTCCTAGACTGTAGAGAAAGTGAGTTGAGCAATAAACATGCATACATTAATTCATGGTTCTCTGCTTTTGACTATAAGTGTAATGTGACTGCTTCGAGTTCTTGCCTCTTTGACTTTCCATTGTCATGGACTTTAATCTTGAATTGTCAGAAATAAATTTCTTCTATTTCAGCCACTCTCTGTATGATATTTTGCTATGTAGTATGAACTATGGTTTATAACCATGTATATGTATGTTTATTTATAATGTCAGATTTGATGTCATGATCATATCATTAGATGCAGGAAAATATTATCTGAAAAAGATACTTTAAAAGACGTGATTAAAGCTGGCTATGGTGATGCATACCTTAAATCCCAGAACTTACCCTGTGAGTGAGGCTAACCTGGTCTACATCACAAGTTGCAGGACAACCAAAGCTACATAATGAGATGTGGGCTTAAAGTGTTTAAAAACAATTAGTTTAGGAAGAAAATTATACTTCACAACATCATCAAGGACATTTATGTAGAAATCATAGCCAGCATCTTACTTAATGATATTAACGGTACAGTTAAGTATAAAGTAAATAAAAGCTTCCATTCTAGAAAGAGGCAAAATTACCTCTTTTCACAGATGACTTGCATTTTCTATTTAGAAAATCCTAAAATCTGGGAAAATTTACACGTCTGATTAGAACTTTGTAAGGTACAAGAGCAATATGTAGAAATGAATTGTATTAAAATTATTTCATTTACAAAATAATAAAGAATCATCTTAAGCACCTAGAAAAAAATCTAGGAAAATTATTGAGAGTGATTAAAGAAGTAAATGAATCAAAGGAATTAATATTGTTAAGATGGTAGTCCTTCCAGAAATCATTTACAGTTTCAAGGCAGTGTCAGTCAAAATCTCTCTCAGTTGCTTTTTTTTTTCTTTAATAAAAAATGAGAAACTGATGTCAGCATGGTTGTGCCTGTAATTACAGTATTTGGTCACTAAGGTAAGAGAATTCTGAGTTTGAGGCTATCCCAGGATCCATAGCAAGATATCATCTCAACACTATTACCACCACCACCAACTACCATCAGAGTACACTAAAACAAAACAACACAAAGAAAAAAACCAAGAAGCTGATTTTTTTTTTTTTTTTTTTTTTTTTTTTTTTTGTTTTTTGAGACAGGGTTTCTCTGTGTAGCTTTGTGCCGTTCCTGGATCTCGCTCTGTAGATCAGGCTGGCCTCGAACTCACAAAGATCCGCCTGCCTCTGCCTCCCGAGTGCTGGGATTAAAGGCGTGTGCCACCACCGCCCGGCAAGAAGCTGATCTTAAAGGTGTGTGTGGTGATACTTTGTTCCCCAAAATATTGTGCACCCTAATAAACTTATCTGGGGTCAGAGAACAGAACAGCCACTAGATATAGAGGCCAGAAAATGGTGGCACACACGCCTTTAATCCTAGCATTCCAGAAGCAGAAATCTGCCTGGATCTCTGTGATTTCAAGGCCACACTGGAAACAGCCAGGCGGGGTAACAAGAGCCTTTAATCCCAGGAAGTGATGGCAGGGAACAAAAAGGTATGTAAGGCATGAGGACCAGGAACAAGGCTGGTTAAGCTTTTAGGCTTTTAGCAGCAGTCAGCTGAGATCCATTCAGATGAGGACACAGAGGCTTCCAGTCTGAGAAAATAGGATTATCTGAAGAACCGTTGAGGTGAGAAAGCTGTGGCTTGTTCTGCTTCTCTGATCTTCCAGCGTTCACCCAATACCTGGCTCTGGGTTTGATTTTATTAATAAGAACTTTTAAGATTCGTGCTACAGGTGTGTATGGAAATTTAGTGTACCTAGAGTAGTCAAAACAGCGTCCAAAAAGAATAAGCATGAAGGAGTAAAATTTCCTGACTTTAAAGCTTAAAATAAAGCTGAAGTGGTCAAATTGGCATAATAGTAATGACAGATGTGGAAGTTGCTTGACTAGAATTGTTAAGACCAGAAATGATCATTGACTTCTATGAAGTCCAATGATTAAGTTCCCTTTTTTCCATTCTCTTCTCATCCCTCCCTTCCCTTCTTTTAAACTGTTGTTTTTCTTTGAGATTTTCATGCAATGTTTTCTAATTATATTGATCCCCCTACCCCAGATACTCCTTCACTCCCATCCCCCAGTTTCAGGAGCATGCTCAAGGGAGTTTCTGTCTGTGTCTCAACTCATCAAGTCCATTTGTGTTGGCTGACTACTCCTGGGTGTGAGGCTTGCACTGGAGTGTGGTCTATATACCAGGTATTAGACAACTGCAGAAAATTGACTTCCCCTCTTTCAGGAGCAACCAAATGTGAATAGCTCCACAATTAGAGGTGGGATATCATATTTACCTCATCTTTTTCAAGCTGGAATTTTGTCTGGTTTGAACTTGAATATTGTGTGTAGGTCTTGTGCATGCTGTCTGTCATAGTAGCAGTGAGTTCATATGTGCATCTGCTCTTACTGTGCATGATTAACTTATTAATATGAACTCTCTCAATTTTTATAAATGTAGGCACTTAGATTGTGAAGTTTGCTCTTAGAACTGTCTTCAGTGTGTCCTATAGATTTTGATATGTGTGTTTTCATTTTCATTCAATTCTAGGAAGTTTTTAATTCCCTTTTTGATCTTTTCCTTGATCCAATTTTCACTCAGTGAAAATTGTTAAGTTTAGTTTCTATGAGTTTCTGTACTTTATGCCATTCCTATGGTTGTTGATATCTAACTCTATTCAATTGTGGTCAGACAGAATGAAGGATATCATTTCCATTTTTCTGTTTTTTTTTTTTTTTTGGAGACTTGCTTTGTGTTCAGATATATGGGCAATTTGTAGAAAGTTCTGTGGGTTCCTGGGAAGAAAGTATGTTCTCCATTGTTTGGGTGGAATGTTCCATAAATGTCTGTTAGGTCCATTATATTTATAATGTTATTTAACTTCAGAGTTTCTGTTTAATTTTTGTCTGAATGGCCTGTCCCTTGATGGGAATAGGGTTTAAAAATTACTCACTATCCCTGTGTTAGGGTCAGTATACGATTTTTAGATTGAATTGTGTTTTCTTTTCCTTTTCTTTTTCAATGAAGTTAGTTGTCACTGTGTTTAGTGCATAAATGTTTAGAATTGTAGTATCCTCTCATTGTATTTTTCCTTTAACGAGCATGAAGTGCCCTTCCCTGTCTCTTCTGACTAGTTTTGATTTGATGACTCTTGTCAGATAACAGAATAGCTTCACCTCTTTGATTCTTAGGTTCATTTAGTCTGTGTCTTTTTATTGGAGTATTGAGACCTTTAATGTTAAGAGATTATTGAACAGTGTTTACTAATTCCTGTTATTTTGTTGTTCTGGCCTCTTTTGTTGAACTCTTCTGAGATTATATATTCCTTGTGTCCTCTTGGGTGTGTTTAGTCTTCCCTTCAGACAAATATTCCTTCTAGTAGCTTCTGTAGAGGGCATGACTTCCTAAAGTATATTTCTATCATGAAACAGTTTTTTTTTTCTTCTTCAATTATGATTGGGAGTTTTGCTGAGTATGATAGTCTGGACTGGTCTCTCTGATCTTTAAGGACTTCCAGGCTCTTATGGCTTTTAAAGTCTTCATTGAAAGGCTCGGTGTTATTCTGATGGGTCTTCCTTTTATGTGACTTGGTCTTTTCCCTTGAGTTTTAATATCCTTTCTTTGTTCTATATATTAAGTGTTTTGTATATTATTTGTTGTGGGGGGTGTTCTTTTCTGGTCTTGTCTATTTGGTTTTCTGTATGCCTTTTGTGCTTTGATAGGCATCTCTTTAGCTTTGGAAATTTTTCTTCTATGATTTTGTTGAAAATTTTTTCTGTGCATTGACCTTGGTTTCTTCTCTTTCCTCTATACCAGTGGTTCTTACCCTTCTTAATGTTGTGAACTTTTAATACAGTTCCTCATGCTGTGGTGACCCCAACCATAAAATTATTTTCATTGCTACTTCATAACTGTAATTTTGCTACTGTTATGAATTGTAATGTAAATATCTGTGTTTTCTGATAGTCTTAGGTGACCCCTGTGAAAGGGTCATTTGACCCCAAAGGGGTTGTAACCTACAAGTTGAAAACTGCTGCTCTATACTTGTTATTTGTAGGTTTGGTCTTTTCATAATGTCTCATTTCTTGGATGTTTGTTCCTGAGGGGGTTTTTAGATAATAATGTTTTCTTTGAGTGAGTGATGAGTTTCTTCTACCTTGTCTTTAAGACTTGATATTTGTCCACTTCATTCAGTCTGTTGGTGAGGCCTTCCTCTGAGCTTTTTGTTTGACTACCTGAGCTTTCATTTGAAGTTTTATTTCTGTTTGTCTTTTCTTCTGAGAGTCTATCTCCTTATTAAATTCTGTTTTAGTATCTTGGATTCTTTTTATTATTCATCTGTGATTTTGTGGTTTTCATTCAGACATTTATTCATATCCTCTTTGCACCCATTCAATGTATTTATAATCCTCTTTTGAGGTCTTTGTCTTGTGTATCAGCTAAGTTACCTTTTTCAGAATAGTAGGTTAGGGGTGTTGGTTTCAGGATGAAACATAACATGTTTTAGTGTTGGGATCTAGACATATGGAGTTAGATTATTTGTGGTCTTTCTTAGTATGGACATCTGGTTTCATCTTTTTTGGATGAGTCTTTGCCGTTTTCCCAACTTCTTAGGTTGTGGAACTAGCTGAATGATGGTTGTTTTTCAGTCTTAGAACATTCTAAGGTTCCAAGTTTATACTAATTGCTATCCCCTGTTGGTACAGTGGGTGAGGTGGCTGATAGAGGATCACATGAGGTGGGGATGGGTGGGAGGGTGTGGGGAAGGGACCAGCTCTGGAGATCTATGATTCCAATTGTGGCCTCCATCTGGCCCCTGAGTCTAGCTGATAGCTAGGCAGTAGGGTTAACTGGCTCTGGAACCTTCTTCCTTAAGTTCCAGTTTGGATTCTGGGATTGGACTCGAAGCAGTCCCATATCAGCCAGGTGGGTTGGGTGGCTGACAGATGAGTGGGGAGGATGCGGCACTGGCTCTAGAGGTTTCCAGCCTGAGTTCCTGGCTCCATGTGATTTTCATGTCCAGCTGAGGGTAGATGACATGGCTCTGAGATCTCCCACCTGAAGTTCTATTTTGGACCCCCTCACCATTTTTCTTTTTGACAAGGTCTCACCGGGTAGCCCAGACTGGTCAGAAACTTACTATGCAGCCCAGGCTAGTCTCAAACTCACATTCTTACTTTAAGACTTCTAAGTGTGAGATTATAGAAGTTTCTTCGATGAGTCTATGGTCCCCATACTAGGAAAGTTATGGCAGGAGAAGTGTGAGTTGGAGGCTATTCTGTGCTATATATAGTAAGACACTGTCTAAAATGAAATAATAACTAATATAAAATATAAAACACCAACCCTCTGCACATTGAAATTAGTGTCAAATGTATTATAAACTTAAGTTCATGAACTAAAACTGAAACTTTTGAAAGGAAGTTAGGAGCAAATCTGTGTTTCTTTGGGTTAAGTCTTATTACAGGATATCTATCTCACAAATTACAATGCAAGAAAAATAAGGGAGACTTAGTTAGAATTAAAAACTTGAGACCTCAGAAGAGTGTCCTAAGGGAGAAAAGCCCATTTACTAAAAGCAAGAAAATACTTACCAGTCATGTATATGAAGGAACTTAAGCATAATACATATACAGAAATTATAATTCTAAAAATTAAAGGACAGTACAACAAGAAAATGATAAATGCCTGAATAGACATTTTTTTTAGTATCCAGTAAGCACTAGTAGATGCTCAGTGTCATCATTTACTATTATGAAATATAGGTAAAGCCAGAATTATCAGTTGATTTAAATTGTTTTTCTGCCAGGTAACGTAGTCTAACACTCTCTTATTATTTACCTGAATTGTTTAGTCATTTTCTATTTACCATTATGATTTATATGGTTGAGTTTAAGTGTCCCATCATGCTAGTTTTCCAATCTGATCATTATTTTCTTTGCCTTCATTGTTCTTGCTTGTAGATTTTTTCTTTTATGTTTTGTTTTACTTCCTTTTGTACTAGTAGCCTTATATCTTTATATCTTAATTTATTGATTCTTATGGTTACTCATTGTAGCTTATATTCAAGTACTATACCATTTTGCTGTGGGATGTTCTGTATGGCAAATGTGTTGCTCTGATTGGTTGGTAAATAAAACACTGATTGGCCAGTAGTCAGGCAGGAAGTATAGGCGGGACAAGGAGGAGAATAAAGCTGGGAAGTGGAAGGCTGAGTCAGAGAGACACTGCCAGCTGCCACCATGACAAACAGCATGTGAAGATGCCGGTAAGCCACGAGCCACATGGCAAGGTATAGATTTATAGAAATGGATTAATTTAAGCTGTAAGAACAGTTAGCAAGAAGCCTGCCACGGCCATACAGTTTGTGACCAATGTAAGTCTCTGTGTTTACTTGGTTGGGTCTGAGTGGCTGTGGGACTGGCAGGTGAGAGAGATTTGTCCTGACTGTGGGTCAGGCAGGAAAACTGTAGCTACAAATGGCGCCCAACGTGTTGGCAAGAGTTTCCACCTAAAACCTGAGAAAAGATTCTAAAACGGAGCTAAAAACAGCTTCCTAATTGTCTCTCTCAAATGAGCAGCAGCTGCCGGTTTGAGCTACTTGTGGGTTCCTAGTGTGCGCGCTCGACCTGCCCTATGGCAGGAATGAGGCCTCTGCAAGTGGCACATTAAGCTGCGTGGTGGATTTAGCCTTTGCTAGTACAAAACAAAAAAAAGAGGTTTCTGGGCTACACGCTGCTTGGATAAAAGCACAGACCCACGATAGCTCCCAGAGCTGGCGGTAAATGTACCACCGTCATGTTGGGAAGCTGAGGTGGGCGGAGCCAGCAGCCATAGCGCCATTTCAGTCTTACAAATGCTGCAGTTTAAAGCAATAGATTCACAATAAAACAGATTCAGATGTAATAGTTTACAATGTGTGTAAAATATACGTAGGCTTGAAAGAGACAAAAAAAGGTGATATATACAGTTATATAAACAAATACATAGTTTAAAAAAATAAAGTCTTTAAAGAGACAGTAAAATTAATATAAAAAATAAGCCACGTAAAGATGAATATTACACAGAGAATCTAGATTGTGTTGTCTTTGGGATTTTTAACTGCTGAAAAACATTTGATTGTAAAAGATTTTGGGTTATGCCAAAATGTATATTTTAAAGGTACCTTGACTTCAAAATTTGAATATAAGGATATGTTGCTTTGGAAAGGAGACTCTGCTTTTGTTCCCACAGAAAGCCAAAGGCTATGGATTTGTTCCAGATTAAGATACATCAGGTTTGACCAGCCAAGACCCCCTGAAAGGTCTCCGATGACACCATGGCCCAGATGATCCAACATCCAGAATGGTTTGAAGGCAACTGGCTCAGACAATACAGCCTCATGGACTATTCCATAATCTTAAAATTTTTTTTGTGTCCCCATAAGATACAGTGCCCCCCTCCAGCAGGAAGTAGTAAGAGAAGCTATGCCCAAATTCCCAAATTATATGTAATTTTACTTTGTTAAGGTTAAAACCTTCCTTTTTGAAAAAAAAAAAAAGAAAAGGGCAAGTGCTGTGGGATGTTCAGTATGGCAAATGTGTTGCTCTGATTGGTTGGTAAATAAAACACTGATTGGCCAGTAGTCAGGCAGGAGGAAGTATAGGCGGGACAAGGAGGAGAATAAAGCTGGGAAGTGGAAGGCTGAGTCAGAGACACTGCCAGCCGCCATCATGATAGATAGCATGTGAAGATGCTTTTAAGCCACGAGCCACGTGGCAAGGTATAGATTTATAGAAATGGATAATTTAAGCTGTAAGAACAGTTAGCAAGAAGCCTCCCACGGCCATACAGTTTGTAACCAATATAAGTCTCTGTGTTTACTTGGTTGGGTCTGAGTGGCTGTGGGACTGGCAGGTGAGAGAGATTTGTCCTGACTGTGGGTCAGGCAGGAAAACTCTAGCTACACCATTTAATGTAGTATTTAAGAATTTTGCACAACATGTGACATTCCCTTCCTGTTTATATGTTATTGTATATTGCATAAAGCCTTATAGCATTTCCTTTTCCTTTTAAAGGGTCAGTTTTATTTTATGGAATTTAAAGCATGTCAGGAACTTGAGGCTACCTTTCACATTTGGAAAGGACAGGAAGCAAAGAAAGGAGAATGCTGGTGTTTAGTTAGCTTTCTCCTTTCCCCTTTTTATTTAGTGCAGGATCCCAGCCTGAAGGATGGTGTGTGGGTGATGTCACACACACACACACACACACACACACACACACACACACACAGGGCATTAATTAAACACAACATCATAGTCTGTCAGCTAATCCTCTCTGGAAAAGGTGCTCACAGCACATGTGAAATGTAAAGTTGTGTTTAATTAATGCTGTATGTGTGTGTGTGAGCACACCCAGATGCTTTCCCCCAACTTCGAGCTCAGACTGCCTTGGAACTCACTACTTACTCTAGGTGATCCTCAGTCTTATAGTAGTCCTCTTGCATTTGCTTCCTAAATGCTGAGATTATAGGCTTTATTCATTTCTTAATCCAGCCAGATTGAGAATGAAGATTATTTATCAGAAGATCTTTGTCAAATCTTGTTTACCAACTTATAAATGATGGACTCATCATTGATTTTATCATGGTAGCTGACTAGCCTAGAACCTAGCACTACAAAAATATTTTGAATATTGGTGTATTAGTTACTTTTCTGTTGTTGTGATAAGACACCATGACCAAGGCAATTTATAGAAGAAAGTTTATTTTGGGACCATGATTTCCGAGGGTTAGAGTTTGTAATGGTGGTGCAGAGGTAACAAACAGCAGGAGCCAGCAGCTGAGAGCTCACACCATGAACTTTAAACAGGAGGCAGAGAGCCCACTGGGGATGAAAGGAGGCTTTTGAAACCTCAAAGGCTGCTCCCAGTGACATGCCTCCAACAAGGGCATATGTGCTAAGATTCCCAAGCAATTCCACCAACATAAGAATCTATGTGGGCCATTCTCATTCAAATCACCACAGTTGGCTAAAACAGTATTTTTAAATAGAAAGCTATAGGTAAATCTGCCTCTGCCATTGGCACTTTCCCAACACCATTAAGATATTGTGATATTGAACTCTACTGGCATATGGATGGAATATGAGTTTGTGAAAGTGTACTACCTACTGTAGACATTTTGCTTTTGTTAACGACACTTTATGAATGACTGTAATTCTAGGGAAGAGGAGAGTTGGAGAAAAAAAAATGTTCATGCATTTGATCTTCATGCAGTAAGGAGATATGGGCCATCTGAGATAGTGTCCCACACACTCTCTGTTAATTCATACTTTTCTCTTTTAACTTCTATGAACTTCTTCTGATTTAACTTGTTGGGGAGAAAAGGCATGTTTTTAAAATGAGGATAGGCACTATTTGAGGTGTCATGTAGGGGACTTAAGCCCTCAATGTCATATATGTGAATAGTTAACACTATCTGTATACCATGTCGAGATGGACTCCATTGTAAAGTAGGAGCTTATGACTGTGTGGTTGCCTTTTTAGGTTCTCATAAGCCTTTAGGTGTATAGGCAAGGCAA
Organism: Peromyscus californicus insignis; assembly: GCF_007827085.1. Classification (NCBI taxonomy): domain Eukaryota; kingdom Metazoa; phylum Chordata; class Mammalia; order Rodentia; family Cricetidae; genus Peromyscus; species Peromyscus californicus. The sequence continues at coordinate 23,046,320 of NW_026294595.1, read as the reverse complement.
ATGTGCTTTATTTAGCAAAGTTCTGACTGGCTGGGCAGACTAAAACAGTCCTTCAGATAATGGCAGTTGTCATTGTTTAATTTTATACCATCTTCCACTTATTTATATCTACTGTTGTTTGCTGATGTTATTCTTTCAGAAAAACATTTTATGAGACTTCATTACGTGCTTATGATGACACTGAAAAGATAAAAAAGACTTGCTTCCTGAAGAAATGGTATGACCTATAGAGGTCTTGGTTAGTGCTTTGAGGTCATGGTTTAAGGGCCTTGACATATAGTACTGATATTTGCTCCAAAAAAGATATGAGCATGGGTAGCACATGTGGTTTTAAGCTTTCTAGGCCTTCAGTTTATGAATAAGGCTTACTTTCTTATTCAAGTTGTGATAGCTGTTCTCTTAGAAATTACTATTTAGGAAATCATTAACATCATGAGAATTCATTGTTAATTTTCTTAAAGAGATATTGTATTAGTTTGCTTTTTTGTTGCTATGATAAACATTATGATTAAGAGCAACTTGGAGAGGAAAAGGATTGTTTGTCTTATACTTTCAGGTCATAATCCACCATAGAGGGGTATTAGGGAAGGAACTTGAGGAACCATGGAAGAAGACAGTTACTAGCTTGCCTTCTGACATGTTCAGCTTGCTTTCTTTTGCTTTTTTCAAGACGAGGCCTCACTTTGTAGACCAGGCTGGCTTGAACTCACAGAGATCCTCCCGTCTCTGCTTCCCTAGTGCTGGGATAAAGATGTGTGCCACTACGCCCCGCTTCAGATAGCTTTCCTATACACCAGGGCCTCAAGCCTAGGGATGGTGCTTTCCACAGTAGGCTAGGACCTTCTTCATCAACTGGCACTCAAAACATCGAGCCCACAGACTTGTCCACAGGCCAGTCTGAAGTAGGCAGTTTTCAGTTGAGATTCCTTCTTTCCAACTGACTCTAGGTTGTGTCAAGTTGACAATAAAAATTGATTAGGATCTACTCCTATGTGCATGCACACAACATGTATGTATATTTTTTATTTGTGCATGCTTGTTTTATTGCTTAGCTGTCTTGTTTACTGTATTGGCATTTAAATCTAAGAAATGGCTTATTGGAATAATTTTATAGTCTTATTTTTTAATGAAGATTTGAACATTGGCATCATAATTGCTTTACAAATCTTTTCTCTTTCAGCATACTGCCCTTTAATAAACAGATGGTCATGTTAAATGCTGTATAAATGAAAGTGTCTTCGATAAAAAAATGCAATATTTGGGAAAGAAAATATAATTAGTTCTCCAAATTCTTTTGGCCCTCTGGTTTAGGGAACAATGTATTAATTAGCTTCTTTACTTGCAAACTACTGTAAGTTATTTGGATAATACCCTTTTCTTATTTTGTACCATTTTTTTTTTTTTTTTTTTTTTTTTGGTTTTTCGAGACAGGGTTTCTCTGTGTAGCTTTGCACCTTTCCTGGGACTCACTTGGTAGCCCAGGCTGGCCTCGAACTCACCGAGATCCGCCTGCCTCTGCCTCCCGAGTGCTGGGATTAAAGGCGTGCGCCACCACCGCCCGGCCTGTACCATTTTTTTTAACCATAAGCCCCAGTCCCATCTTTTACCCCCTACCATACAAACCTCCCCTAATAAGACCCTCAATTACATTCATTTGCTGTGTATATTGAGAGAAATATTTGTTTTATTGTTTGTATCTTACCTTCAATCTTTGTTTCCCTCACCCAACTTGATGCTGTTTTTTAGTTTAGACATGTTATACTAAGTGTCTTTAGCTAATCAAAACAATTTGGTGCATATCTAAGTTATCCAGACAGTGGACACCTAGGCTGCTTCCAGTAACAATTAGACAATGTTGTGATGAACATTTTCACAGTAGTAGTATGTAACTAGAGGTGGAATTGCTAGGCCAGAGCATAGTGGTTTATGTTGACATTTTCCCTCACTCGTTTATTTATATCTTCTGACAAATTTTTGTAGCATTTAACAGTTACCTATGGTCAGTTCAAGTATATTTATTATAAAATGCTTTTTATAAAACTTAGCATTTTACCACTTTCATGTGCAGTTTGGTAGGATGAAATGTTTATTCTGTTGTAAAGCCGTCACTGTCATTCATCTCCAGAAGGTTTTCATTTTCTTCCACTGAAACTCAGTAGCTATTAGTCAACAACCACCTATTGATAATTTCCCCAGTCCTTGGCAACTAGTCTTACTTTCTGTCTCTATGAATTTTCCTAGTCCATTTAACTCATACAAATGGAATTGTACAGCATTGCCCTACTGAGGCCTGCTTATTTTACATATTTTAATACATTCAAGGTTTATCCTTGTAGCATGTGTCAGATTTTCCTTTCTTTAAAATGCTGAATACTATTCCATTAAGTATACATATATCACATTTTGTTCCTTCAGTCATTGAAATACACTTAGATTCTTCCCACTTGTTCACTGTTGAAACCATGCCATTATTGGTATGAGTGTACAGATAATTTGTTCAAGTCTGTTTTTTCAGTTCTTTTGAAACTTATAATGAGAAGTGATTGTTAGATTTATTGCTTTAGGGATTACTGTACTATTTCCCATAGTGGCTGTGTCATGTTATATTCCTTCTAGCAATGCATAAGGGATCCCATTTTTTCTTATCTACACTTATTTAGGCTATTTTTAAAAAGAGACCTTTGTAGTAATAATCATGAGAGATAACCTCTTAAGATCTTATTGTATTCCTGAGTATTTTTGTTTAAGGTTTACATCTAAGAAGAATTCAAACCGCACAATGGATTTTTGGGGTGTGTGTGTGTGTGTGTGTGTGTGTGTGTGTGTGTGTGTGTATGTGTGTATTTTGTACGTACATACACATATATAAATATAATTATACGTGTGTGAACATATCACCACTAATTGAATCCCTTAGAAAACAGGATGATGACCTGGAACTTTGAATGGGTACCAGTATTTAGCAGATACTTCTGTACACAAAGGAACCTGCTAGGCTCTATTTGTAATTATGAAGAGCTGGTTTTGTGAGTTTTTTTTTTTTTTTTTTTTTTTGAGGGAGGGAGGGAGGGAGGAGAGAGAGAGAGAGAGAGAGAGAGAGAGAGAGAGAGAGAGAGAGAGAGAGAAAGAGAAACTTATTTTATATAGTTGGGGATCACCTTGAATTTCTGATACTCTTGCCTCCACTTCCCAAGTGCTTGGATTACAAGTGTGGGCTACCATTCCTGGTTTTGTGTGGTGCTGGACCTTGAACCCAGGTCCCTGTGGATGCTAGGATGGCTCTGAACCAGTTGGGCTACATCTCTAGCTCCTGGTTTTGTGACTTCTGAATTTCTTGACTTAGACAGAGGGTGTAAGAAGAGGGAAACGTTTTGTTAGTTAAGGTAAGCATTTCTATAATGTCAGGGCTTTACCTGGTTTCCAATAAGTTAGGGTGTCTGAATCTTTTATCAAGTCTAGTGTGAGGAGTTTTACTTGGAGTACTATAATGATCATGTGACTGGGCTAACAAGATTTGGATATTTGAATCATATCCAGGAAAGCAGAAGTGTTCTGTTGCTATGATTGATTGATAAATCAAACACAGATTGGCCAGTAGCCAGGCAGGAAGGATAGTGTAGGAGGGACAAGGAGAGAGGAGAATGCTGGGTGGAAGAAGGCTGAGTCAGGAGATGCTGCCAGCCGCCATGATGAGAAGCAGCATGTTAAGATACCATTAAGCCACGAGCCACGTGGCAACTTATAGATTAATAGAAATGGGTTAATTTAAGATATAAGAACAGATATCAAGCCTGAGCCATTAGGCCTAACAGTTTAAGTAATATAAGTCTCTGTGTGTTTACTTGGGGGGTGCAAGTGGGAGAGATTTGTCCCAACTGCTGGCAGGCTGGGACACAGAAAAACTTAAGCTACAGTGTTCTGTGGTAATAGTCTTGGGTTAAGAAGTAGTTACATTTCTCTCTGCAACCCGTGGAGCTAGCTAGGCATCTTACCCACAATATATTTCTGAAGGACAAGAGTGTCCTAGCAGTAAGGGACTATGAAGTGTGCTGTTAGGGCTTAGAAGCTGAGTAGGTATTAGGGGGGAGCTGTTAACTGAGGGAGAGCAATGTCATGGCATGAGATTGAGGATCATACATTTTGCAAGAATGCATATAGTCTGTTCAAGAGCAGAAGGATTATTCTGCTATCCATGGAGCCTCACCCAGGCCATACAAGGAACAGTTAAAGAAGAATCATCCTAAATGCTTGGTGTTGTCTTCTGAACTTGACTCTGGTAGCTTAGAATACTTAAGAAGATGGTGAACTAGGAAATTTGTGCCTAGGAAAAAAGGACCTTGTTTCCTCCTTCACTGGCAATGGCTGGTTGTGGGCAGTCCCTGGCAAATTAAAGGCCCTAGATTTAGTGTTAAATGTACTTGGAATATTAGGGTTTTTGTTGTTGTTGTTGTTTGTTTGCTTTGTTTTGTTTTTTTTTTTTTTTTGGTCTAGTCTTTTGAAAAATTATGTTTTAACCATTTGAATTTTGAGAGGAGTAGTAAGTATAATAAACAACCTGCTGCATTTTTTTGTTTTTAAACTTTGCTCAAGTAAGTGTGTGTGTGTGTGTGTGTGTGTGTACACTTTTTGTATAGTAGGTGAGGTTTGGCCATTTGAAATACTTTATTTTGAAATACTGTTTAAGAATTAAAGTGTTCTCTTGTTATAACAGTATTGAAATCCAATACTGTTTTTATACCTAATGTTTAACTTTGGGCACAGTAATGTATAACATATAGTCCATATTCCATCTCCCCAAGTTATCTATCTTAAGATTAATAATTTAAAACGACTGAACTGAATTTTATAAAACAGTACCATATGATTTTCATTTATCTTGTGAGGGACCAGAAGTACTTGACCTTCTAACCCAGGGCAGAGGTTGTTTCATCACTTTGAATGTTTAAATAGTAAGTAAGAGGTTAAAAGTAAATTTTTTCGCCTAAAACCCATAATTTCCATTTGGTTAACATGCTAGGTATGTTACCAGTTTTGTAATTGCTAACAGTGATGGAATGATAATCATTGTTGAACTTGCATGAGAGTAGTTCATTGGAGTCTCCTTCCTGCTATGGTAAATATTTGAACAGTTTAGTAATAAAAAGTTGGGGGATGTTTTTCATTTGTTTTCAAATTTATACATTGAGAATATTCTTAAAATCATAGGAAACATTGTTAATATCAGAAGAAATCTATAAGGTCAACACACAGTAATAATTGCTTTACTTTTAAAATATTTGACATGTATAGAGTTTAGTTTTTTCCATATGCAGACCTCTCATGACAGCTTTAATTGATTTTATTAAAAGTCAACCATTTTTTGGAGTTCATTATTCATTTTGAAGGCCTCCATTCATTTTTCTCAAAGTTTGTTTTCTGACTCTGATATGGAAGAGAGACACACTCCATGGTTGGCACTAATGAGGGAACAGTGAGTAAAAGTTTAAGTCTGGGTGACAGTTCATAAATCCAAAATAAAGATGAAGGATAGGAAAGTTATAATTGAGCCTGAGGAATTGATTTCACAGTGCTGATCTTGTAGCTCTAATTCAGTCTTACCGGACAACAGAATCTGGGTAAGCTAGGATGAATGGTTTTTATAAGGTCGACTATTTATTTATTTATTTATCTATCTATCTATCTATCTATCTATCTATCTATCTATCTATCTATCTATTTATTTATTTTTGAGACAGGGTTTCTCTGTGTAGTTTTGGTGCCTGTCCTGGATCTCACTCTGTAGGTCAGGCTGGCCTTGAACTCACAGAGATCTGCCTGGCTCTGCCTCCCGAGTGCTGGGATTAAAGGTGTGCACCACCACCGCCTGGCTATTTATTTATTTTTTATGTGTGTTTGTATATGTGATGTGCATGTGAGTGCAGATGTCTGTGGAGGTCAGAATTGAATCCCTTTGGAGTTGAAGTTACAGGCATTGTTGAGTCACCTGATATGGTTTCTAGGATCTGAACTTGAGTCCTCTGGAAGTGCTGTATGTGTTCTTCATTGCTGAGCCATCTTTCCAGCCTTAATGAGTGGTTAAAAAGAAAAGGTAAAAATACAATATTGTTATTATTGGTATTTTACTCTTTTGTGGGGGGCTTGCCACCCACCTCCCAAATAAATCACACATGGAGGCTTATTCTTACATATGAATGCCCAGCCTTAGCTTGACTTATTTCCTTAACTTTAAATTAGCCCCTTGTACCTTTTGACCCTGGGCATTTCCCATTCTCTTACTTCTGTAAATCTTACTCTTACTCTGTGGCTTGCTGTATAGCTGGGTGGCTGGCCCCCGGAGTCCTACTCCTTCTCTGGCTGCTGGATCTCCTCACTCTTCCATCTCTTTTTCTCCTCCTCCCAGATTTCTCCTCTGTATATCCTCTCTGCCTGCCAGTCCTGCCTTTATTTTCTCTTGCCTTGCTATTGGCCAGCTCTTTATTAGACCCTCAGGTGTTTTATACAGGCAGAGTAACACAGCTTCAGAGAGTTAAACAAATGCAACATAAACAAAAGTAACACCTTAAAATAATATTCTATGACAAAATAGAACTGTACCATAACACTATTTAACTTCTTTAAAATGTATAATTAGGATTTTGAAATATATTTAGTATTGATAGCAATATGGTTAGAATTTTTGGTACTTTTTGATAATTGAAGGGATTTATTGCACATAGTTGTTCCCCCAAAACATTTCTTCCTCAATTTTTCTTCTTTTGAGACAGTCACTGTGTAGCTGAATTTAACCTTAAACTTAAAATCTTCTCTCAGCCTCTGTGTACTGAGTTACAGTTGTGCACCATCATGTCTGACCAAACTTACCTTTGATAGACAGCAAGAAAACACCATTCTAAAGATCCCTGAAAACATATAGTACTTTAGTGATTCCTGAATGTTAAAAATCCTGCTGTTTTGGTCCTATATACTTTATAAAGATTTTATACATTCAATAATCATGGAAAAGAATTGCATTAATAAATGAGATGATTATTCTTGGCCTTTGAATGAAAGACAGTTTACTTATCAATTTTAGTGTTTCTTAGCAACACAAATTATCCCTGTTTTGGGTATTTTCATATCTTTCTTTAAAGACACATTTGGAAATATTTTATATGACTTGGTGCTTGTCCATCTGTCTGGAAGCTCTCTTCTTTATTACCTAAACATGCTAATTAAACTTCACATTCAAATAATGTATTCTTTCAGTTTAATAACCCACATTTTGACTTGAGAATCATTTGGCTTGTCAGAATCTTAAAAGGATTCTGGAAAATAAATTTCTTCCGTGCATTGTGAAGCTAAAAGTTATTGAAAATGTGCTATATTTTCATAATAAAACAAGTACAAAAATACTGCCATGGGAGCTGGCTAAGTAGTTTCTTATTGTCCTTTGCCTCCAGGGATATCTTTTAATCACTTGTGATAAAGAAATAGCTTGCCTATAATTTTGGAAAGTTGACTTGTATTCACTTGAAGTCATTATTTATGAAAATGCTAGGTTTATGGGGAATGCTTTGTTTTTTAATCCATCCATTCAACAAACATTTATTGAGCACTGATGCCACACCAAGCTCTGTGATAGCCATTTTAAAGTTCCATGTTAAGTAAAATTATGGTAACTCTGCTTTCTAGGAAAGAAGTATGGTTATGAAAAGGAATCTGATTATCGTCAGGTAAGAAGGGCTTCTCTGAAGAAGTGAGGCTTTAGATGCTGCCTGAAGAGTTCTGGTTGTTAGACTTTAATGACAGCTTCTCTTTCACTTGCAGATATAGGTTTGTTTAAATTGCTTATCTGATTTTGATTTAAGTTGGGCAGTACCTTGAGAAAATTATCCATTTCTTTTAGATATTCCAAAGAGGTAGAGTACAGGCTTTTAAAGTATGTACTTATGAGTCTCTTGATTTCCTCTGTGTCTGTTGTTATGCCCCCTTTTTCTTCACTAATTTTGTTAGTTTGGATCTTCTTTCTCTACATTTTAGGTAATTTGTTTAAGGGTTTGTCAGTCTTAATTGATTTCTTTTTTATTTATTTTTATTTTTTGGTTTTTTGAGACAGGGTTTCTCTGTGTAGCTTTGCGCCTTTTCCTGGAACTCACTTGGTAGCCCAGGCTGGCCTCGAACTCACAGAGATCCGCCTGACTCTGCCTCCCGAGTGCTGGGATTAAAGGCGTGCACCACCACTGCCCGCCTTAATTGATTTCTTAAAGAACTAACTCTTTTTTAAAATTATTTTATTTTTACTTTCTGCAGTTTGCCCTCCCTCCACTCCTCCCAGCTTGCCCCTACCTCCCCTTCCTCTGAGACCCACTTCCCCTTTGTTTCCCTTTAGAAAAGAGCAGGCATCCAAGAGACAACAGCCAAACATGACAAAACAGGATAAAATAGACAAGGCAAAAGCCCTCCTATCAAGGCTGGACAAGGCTGCCTAATAGGAGGGAAAGAGTCTCAAGAGCAGGCCAGAGTCAGGAGACATACCTACTCCCAAGCTAATGGCCCTAACATAAACACAGAGGACCTGTTGTTGATCCACGCATGTCCTGTGCTTCCTGCTTCAGTCTCTGTGAGCCCATATGAACCCTGCTTAGTTGATTCAGTGGCCCATGTTGTGATGTCCTTCATCCCCTCTGATTTCTACGATCATTCTTCCCCCTCTTTTGTGGGGTTATCTGAAGGGACGGGATCTGAAGGAGACCTCCAATTTAGAATCTCTGCATAGCTTAATGTTTGACTGTGGGTCTCTAAGCCTACTCCTCTGCTGTCAGAGGAAGCCTTTCTGCTGACTACTTGACAAGGCACTGATCTAGAATTATAGCAGAATATCATTAGGAATTATTTCATTGATTTTTTTTCCCTTTTTTTTGGCCAGTTGTGTTTGAGAACCCACTCTTTGTTTCATTTACTCTTTTTCCCCCCGCTTCTATTTTTATTGATTTCAGTCATAAGCTTGATTATTTCTTGCCCATTACTCCCTTCTTTATTATATCTTTTTGTTATAGAGTTTTCAGATGTGCTCTTAATTTACTGATATGAGCTCTTTCTCATTTTTGATGTAGACACTTAGTGCTATGTTAGAACTGCCTTCATTGTATCCCATAAATTAGAGTATGCTATATATTCATTTTCATTCAGTTCTAGAAAGTTTTAAATTTCTGAGTGTTTGTCTTGACCCATTTTTCATTAAGTAGTGAGTTTGGTTTCCACGAGTTTGTAAGCTTTCTGTTGATGATGTCCAGCTTTGATAATCTGTGGTGGTCAATAGGCTATAGAGTGTTACTTCAATTTTTTTGTATTTTTGGGGACTTGCTTTGTTTTTAAGTATGTGGTCAGTTTTGAAGAAAGTAGCATGAAGTGCAGAGAAGAAGGTATATTCTTTCGTGAATATCTGTAACTTTTAGATTCATTTGGTTTATGACATTAGCTCTAGCATTTCTTTGTTTTGTTTTTGTCTGATCACCTCTTTGTTGGTAAGAGTGGGGTATTGAAGTCACCCACTATCACTATCACCCACTAAGCTCTAGTAATGTTTTTTTAATGAGCTTGGGTGCCCTTGCATTTGGTACATAGATGTTAACAATTGTAATATCCTTTTGGGGAATATTTCTTCTGGTATGTATATAATTTTCTTCCCTATTCTTCTGATTAGTTTTAGTTTTAGTTTAGTTTTATTTTGTCAAATGTTGAAATGGCTGCATCAGCTTGATTCTTAGGTCCATTTGCTTAGAATATCTTTTTCTATCTTTTTACCCTGAGGTGATGTCTATCCTTGATGTTAAGATGTGTTTCTTGGATGCAGCAGAGGGTATTTTCATATCCATTCTGTTAGCTGGTGTCTTTTTATTGAGGAATTGAGACCATTGATGTTGAAAGTTATCAGTAAGTGGTGTTTGTTGATTATGAGTTTTTCCCCCTCTTTGATTTGCTGATCTGGTATTATTTATTCCTTGTGTTTTCTTGTGTGTGGTTAACTTCTTCAGGTTGAAAGTTCTTGGTAGTGCCTTCTGTAGGGCTGGATTTGTAGATAGATACTGCTTAAATATGGTTTCATTTTGGAGTGTCTTATTTTCTTCATCTATTGTGATTTGCTTGGAGGAAAGATTTGCTTGGTGGTGTAGTATGGGCTGGTATCTGTGTTTCTAGGTATTAGGGCTGGGCTGACAAAAAGGAATGGGGTTGTGCTTGAAGGTGGTGATGGGATAAGTGGAGGCATTGGGGCTGAATGAGTCTACAGGAGGGAAGAAAGCTGAGTCTGCCAGGGGTTTCTTTAGATATCCTAGGGAGTGCAATCAGAGGAAGGAAAGGCCCCTGCAGGTAGTCTTCTACAGGACTAGGAATGAGACTAAGGAACTGGAAATGGAGGACCTGAAGGAGAATGAAGATTGCCTGCTTGATTTCCAGGTATTTCTGTTCCCAGGTAGAGAGTGTTTCTGGGTATTGGAGGCTGACACAAAGGAATGGGTGAGGGAGGAATGCTGGGGTCCTCAGGCAATAGGGGCAGAGAAGGAAGCTTCAGTTAGTTTTTAATCTTATCATAGGGTGAGCACTTGGTTTTACCCCACTGATGGGAGCTGGACTTCATGAACTGATGTGACTGACTAATAGATTGGAAGTGGAAAGGTGAGTCAAGTCTCATGAATGTTTGGCATCCAGGGGTTGGGCAAACAAGCATATACACCAGAATTTCCCAAAATGGGGGTTTCCTTAATATTGGCCCTTGATGGGCTAGCCATATTTGATAGAAAAAAATAACAAAAACTTTTTCACAGAAGGAAAACTAATATATAAATAAAACTGATATATATATAAATAATATATTATATATGTATAAGTAAAGGTAATAATATATAAATAGTATAAATAAATAAATCAAACATCATGGTCAAATAAATTTAAACATATTAAGAGGTTTCTGTAAGTGTGTAGTACTTGAGCTGTTCCTTAAGCACCTAGTAGGAAAATGGTGGGTGAGGTTTGGAAATAGGAAAGTTTGGATTGAGCATATAACACAAAAATTTTGCAACATTCTGAGAAAACTGGCACTCAGATGAACTTGCCCCAAACTCTTATGGAGTTATCAGAGCTGGGATTCAAATCAGATGTTCTTTTTAACAAGTCAAACATGATAAACATTAGGAATGTTAGCAAAGTAGTTTTTCTCTTCGATTAGGAAGTAATTTGGAGGTTTGGTGGCCATTAGGGAGACTATCTTGGTGATTTAGGTAAGTTAGGCATGAATTTGAATTTTGAGTGGTACCAATAGGAATGAAAAGGAAGGATTGTAGATGGTAAGGTGGCAGAATTGTCAAGAATGGGTAATTAAGTATAGATAATAAGGAAACATCATTTCCAACTTGTGTGTTAGAAAAATGGTGAGGCACACAGTACCTGGTCTAGCAGAGCCAATTGCCACCTGGTTTAAAGAGAGGTTTGGATTACCAGGGGCCAGAATTAGATGGCAGGCTAAACTGATTCAAGATTTAAAAGGTAAAGTAATAAAATCATGTTTTATTTTAGATAAAATATTTTAGCAAAGCTGTAAACTAGAGACAAAGCTAAACATCTGGGTAGACTGAACAGTAAGTAGATAAACCTGAGTAAATATGAGGACATAAAACAGTTGCCTTGAGTTCAGAGCGCCTACTCTTTGTACATACCTCTCAAGTTATTTTGGTCAGAGTATCAGCATCGGGAAAAGAAACGAAGACAGGTGTAAGGATTTTGTCTTTTCAGGGGGTGAATTTCTGGTCATATTTTGCTTAGGCCTTATCCTTGAAATAATGCTTTTTTTGAACAAAATGTGTAGTTTCCAAAAGGAGAATCAAGTAGTCCTGAAAGTAAAAATCTTCAGGGACTTGGTACAACTCAAAGGACTAACTCAGTAATATATAGTTTATGCTTGTGCTTGCACCTGGGGAGGATCATGTGGCATAGTTGTCTTTACTCAATTTGCATCCCTCAGAGATGAGGACTTGCACGCATGTGTGTGTGTGTGTGTGTGTGTGTGTGTGTGTGTGTGTGTGTGTGTGCGTGTGCGCACGCACATGGAGGTTGGATCTCAGTATGTTTACATGTAGGCTCACCCCACCACTCCATCTAGAGTTTATTACACTTAAGTACTGAACACAGTGATCAATCTGAGACCAAAAGTAGGTTTTTAGTTTTTCTATTATAACAGTACTGATATAGATATGATAGGATGAAATGGTAGATTATTGAATCTACTTTTAAAGAGCAACAACTTGCTTAAAATGTTTTACATTGCTATGGATTTTAGTTTATTGATACAAATTAAAAGTTAATTTTCTTATACTATATGTATATTTCTACTCTTGTTTAAGGTATTATGTTTAAGCAACACATTTAAAATTGCAATGTATAATTAAGAAATACAGATTAATAATTAGTCATCTATGATAATCACGCTTATAGTTATGTTAGTTAATTTTTTTAGATATACATAGATATATTTCAGTTAGGTAGGTGATCTTCAAACACTTCAAAGACCTACAGAATATGGCATTTAAAATGTTTTAAAAACTTAGACTTTCCTGGACAGTGAGACATGTCTGCTTCTGGCAGCACCAATTACTTCAAGGAGAATGATGGGCATTGAATAAACTCATTATAGAGTTTGCTTTCTTTGTAGCAAAAGTTAGCCACTGGGCAAAAAAGTACCCTTGTGTCAACTGATTGACAGTATGTTGTATAAACTGGACATTCAGGACCCATAGGAAGGTGACCAATGAACTTTGCAAGGTGAGCTGGTCCTTCAGGTTCCTGCTTTGCAGAGGAGACTGCCAGATATTCTACAGGATACAAGGAAAAAAATGACTAAAAGACTAGTCCTATAGGCTGAAGATGGATGCCCCAGCGTTACAGAGGAACTTTGAGTGACTGTTCAGGCAGCCAGCTGTCTCTGTCATTCTAGATTTTGGAAGTTGCTCTTCCTGTTTACTTAGGTAATATTATATCCTTCTGGGGTCTTTGATGTAGTTGAAGACGAGATAGTTATAGTTATAATTTTCCTTGGTTATAATAAAAGATAAATTAGATATGAAAATTTAGACTCACAGATATAAGATAGATGATTGAGTATTTTCTTTATTTTTGCCCAGTACAAATAGATTAGAAATTAGAACTGTAATTCTTGCTTGGTAACTGTTCTATTATATGGAATTTTACTATGTTAAAGTTAAAACTTTCCTTTTTGATTAGATAGAAAAGGGGAAGTGCTGGGGGATGTCTTTATGTATGTGGTGAATATATATTGTTCCCATTGGTTAATAAATGGACTGCTTTGGCCTATTGCAAGGCAGCTTATAGGCAGGCGGGAAATCCAGCACAGAGACAGGAAGGAGAAAGGCAGAGGTGGAGGAGATGCCATCCCGCTGTCAAGTGAACAACATGTAATGGCACACAGGGAAAGCCATGGAACACGTGATGACATATTGATTAATAGAAATGGTCTGAGTTTAGTTATAAGAGCTAGTTAGCAAGAAAATTGAGCCATAGGCCATGACCATGCAATTCAAATTGATATAAGCCTCTGTGTTTACTTGTCCAAGTGGCTGAGGGATGGTCAGGACACAGGAAAACTTCTGACTACACAGTACTGCTATGAATAATCTTTTATAAATATTTTTTACACCTTGTAGGCTTTTCTAGTTCTAGTGATACATAATTAAATGAATTACTGGGTTATACTGAAAAGAATAGCTAATTTTATCAAGTATTGTCAAATTGTTCAGCAAAATTATTTTGTCCCAGAAATCTTCATAATAGAATTCTTGTTTCACTGTTACACAGGCAATATAGTTGATGTCCATTTTAGAGGGTTGCTTAATTTGTATTGTTTTCTCATTGTTGGACATTGAACATCTTTTAATGTATTGATTGTTCATTTAATATTTTCTTCTCTGAATTTTAAGGTTTTCTACCTTGATTGACTTGTTCATATATTTTTTTTTTTTTTTGCTGTTTTTTATTGTGGATTGCCTTCGTAATGAATTGTAGATATTTCTCCTATTAGTTGCTCTCATTGTTACATGTAGTATAAATACATTTTCTACTTTGTTTACTGTCTTTACATCTTGTTTATGAAGTCTTTTGAGCATAAGTTTTAAGTTTCAATGTGAAATTTATTAGTTTCTTTTTTCTTTATGCTTCCTTTTTCTATTATTTAATTTTAATATATTTTATAATTTTTTCATTTTATTTATGTGCGTGTCGTGTGTGTGTGTGTGTGTGTGTGTGTGTGTGTGTGTGTGTGTGTGTGTGTGATGTGTGTGTAATGAGTGGAGGTCAGAGGACAACTTGTGGGAATTGGTTCTCTCCTTCTGCTGTGTCAATTTAGATACTAAACTCAGGTTTTCAGGCTTGAACAAGTATCTTTACCCATTGACTCTTTTCACTAGTTCCTGTTGCTTATTTTTCAAATGTGTCTTATAGACCTTAAATGTTTTGATGTCAATTGAATTGAAACAAACACAGAATTGTCTAACCCCCACCCTACCTATGGAAGGCTTCACTATGTAAACTGTTGTTTTTGCTATGATATCCTCATAAATGGTTGTATATTTGCTTTATGAGCCTGAATTTTCTATATATTCATAGTTTGGGAACATATTTTAAGTCTATAAGCTACAATTCTGTCATAAAGATACTAAATAAGTTTCATTGTTAGTAAATAAAAGAGAACAGGTATTCGATCATTGGGTGTGTATTGCTGCCTGGGGAACCAGCCGCTAGCAGCTCAGGGCTCAAAAGGAATCTACAGCATCAGCACATACTGAGACTTTTCTGTTTGATGGGGTTGGGGGAAAAGACACTCACACACTCTCTTGATGGTTTCCTTTAGACATTTTCTTTATTTTTTTGTATTCTCTATTTTCCTTCTCTTATTCTTGATGTCTTCCTTCTAACTGTATCCTCATTGTTGATGTTTCCCTTCTAGTTCCTTCTAACTCTCTCATTCTTGATGTTTTCTTTCTAACTCATTTTAACTCTCTCATTCTTGATGTTTTCCTTCTAGCCCATTTTAACTCTATCTTTATTCTTTTTCTTACACCTTATATACCCCAGCAAAATCTTTCAAGCAATATAAAAATTACAGTGTGGTGACATTCTGTTTTTCAAGTGAATGATTACAATGAATACAAAACAAACAGTAAAAAACAGCATGTTTTCCATATCCCTTACATGATTAAACATTTTACGTATTATAGGTGGAAAACAAATTATCCCAAGAACCCACATACATTCATATCCAAGCAACTTGTAGATTAACTTTGTGAGCAAGAAAGATACTCTTCTTAGTCATGTCTTTTACTGGCAGGCTGCATTTTGCAGTTATAAATAAAGGGCCAATTACTTTATTACTTATCATGAAAGGTAACCTTATAAGGAATCTTAAAGGAATCAAAAACCTAAACTTTTATATGTGAAAAAGAATCAGTCAGCTCTACTTTAAATCTTTAGTGTTCATACCCACTCATCAATTGTTTTTTATATTAGGAGATTGAGGGCAGAAATGGATATAAGGAATTAATCATCACCTTTGGTCATCAACCAATCTTAGCAAGAAAAGTTTGTCAGTTAATAATAATTGGGCTGCTGCTGGGCAGTAGTGGCGCATGCCTTTAATCCCAGCACCCGGGAGGCAGAGGCAGGCAGACCTATGTGAGTTCAAGGCTAGCCTGGGCTACAGAGTGAGTTCCAGGAAAGGCGCAGAGAAACCCTGTCTTGAAAAACAAAAAAAACAAAAAACAAAAAACAAAACAAAAAAAAAAAATTGGGCTGCTTTGTTCTTGTTCCCTGACCTTAAAGAGTTCGCATTCAACTAACTGTACTTTTCTGAAACTTTGGATTATCTTCTTGTTTTTTTTTTTTTTAATCTCAAAGCTATTTGACAAAAACATCTTATTCTAAGTTATTCTCAAAGTTTTGTTTTAGCTATTATGTACTCTGAAACCTGTGAACACATCTCCCAACATTAAGGTTAAAAAAAATTTAAGCTAGCTGCGCTACTGGGCAAACCGCTAGGCAGCATTCCTGCATCGATTTTGCTTCAAGCTCCTGCTTTGAGTTCTTGCTTTAGCTTTCCTCTATGATGGACTGTAACCCATCAGCCGAGTAAGTCCTGAATTTGCTCTTGGGCCTGGTATCTATCACAGTGAGAGAAACAGAACTAGAACAATGCCCTATCTGTATATACACAAGAATTAAGAAATGAGAATTTGGCGATATTAGAAAGGAATATAATGTTTTTTTTTTAAGCTACTCTTAATAGTAATATAGAATCCATTAACTCACACAAAAGGTTCCATGACTTGCCTATTTGTCTTGAGTTATTCTGGCTGCTATAAGAAATCACTTGTGTGTGTATATACTCAAATGACATATATTTCTGACAGTTCTGTGGCCTCGAAAGCCCAACTCAAGATGCTGGACAATCTATGGTTTGTGACTGCCTTCTTACCCTCTCAGATAGCAAAGAGCAGGCAGGAAGCAAACTTTGTTGGGCTTTTTTTAAAAAAGGACCAGGACCTTCTCAGAGGTTTTCCTTACAAATATCATCATTTAACATCAAATGTTTGTGAAGGTTCAGGTGTTCTATTCATATTGTTTTAATAGTAGAAATAAGTTATTCAAAATCTTGTTTAAAAAGCTTAGCTCACTATTGTGGTTAACTTGTATCTCTTATCTGTTCTCCAACCCCTTCTCAGCTGCAGAAGAATTAACTTCCATTTATTTTACTGTTTATGTATGGTTCTCTTGGGAGATCCTAAAAACCCAGAATCCCCTTTTTCCAGTGGAAGGGTTAACAATCCTAAGAAGCTTTTCTTGAAATAAAGCTTATCCTTCAGTTATTAGTGTGCTGGCCTCTTACCTGTGAATTTCACCCCTAGTTTGGTGTCACCTCTTTGTGTTAGGATCATAGAATTGTGATAAAGTCCTTGCAGTCTGGCTGCCGTCCACCTTTGTACTGGAACCATGCTCTTGAAGGTTACCACTGGTGATCACATTCTAGGCAGAATCCATCCCTGGTGCATGAGCTGGTGTTTTTGAGGCCATTACCTATGATGGGACACCTTGCACAGCCTTGATGCAGGTGGAGGTGCTTGGACCTGCTTCTCCTGAATGTACCAGACTTTGCAGACTCCCCATGACCTTTCCTTGGAGGAGGGAATGGATGGTGGGTTGGGGGAGAAGTGGGAGGTGCAGGGGGAGGGAAGAGAGGGTGTCTGTGATTGGTATGTAAAATGACTAAAAAATTTCCTTAATAAAAAAAAAAGTTATCCTATGTTCTTTATTTCCTTTGTTTCCTCAAATTATTTTTTAAATACTTTATTTTCTTTTATTTAAAATAGTCGGTACAATATATTTGTCAAACAGGAATTCAGTTTATTATCCCACTTGCAGTTCAGGAAATAAGTTTTGAGAAAAGTGACATACCAGAAGTGACTTGCTTGGTTAAGGGGAGAGCCATTACTAAAGACTTAAGTAAGATGCTTATGAGACAGTACTGTGTGGGTAACCCAAAGAAGTGAATATTATGTTAAAAACAACCCTTTAGATTAATTCTTCTTCTTTAATTCATTTGATATGTCTAGAGTGATGTTAATAAGACCAATCATAGAAGCAGAAACCATAGATCACTACAGTGTCAAAGTCACATATTTTAGATACCACTTAATCTTCAAAGGACTTTGTGAGTTAGATACTGCTATATCTGTAGGTAAGGACATTTTATAGATAAGGAAATTGAAGTGCAGATTCAAAACTGTTAGCTCTGGTTATTTTATAGCCATATTCTGTCTCTTATCAAATTTTTATGTTACTCTTCTAAGAACTGACTGTGGTTTCCTTTTGCCCTTACTCCCTTCTTAGGACCCTCAGTACTTTCCCCCTACTAACTCTCCACAGTAAGCTCATTGCTTTTGATCTGGTTTCTATCTCAAACAGGCCTTTTTCTAGACTTCTTTTCTTAATTTAGGGTGTTTTTGACCTTTATTGAATTATTTAACTTCAGTTTCTTTATCCTAGTCAGCTCTTTATTTTCTTCTCATTCCATATTTGTGAGTACTTAGAGCAAATACAGCATGCTTTGATACTAGCTGCAGATGTACATGATAAATAGGCTTGGTGGAGAGGTAAAGAGTTTATGAAGTCAGATGAGATTCCCCACACTGATTCAGAGTACTTGTAGAGGGAGGTGTACATAAATAGCTGTGGCAGCACTCAGGATATGATTAATTTTACCTGAAAGATTGGAAAAGATAGTAGGACAGAGTAATTGACATTTAAGTTGTAGCCTTAAAGGAGGAGGTGGGGCTAGGTCTACAGATTGAAAAGAGTAGGTGGAGGGCATTCCGGAGAGAGCAAATACTGGATGTACAAAAGAATGAAGTCACAAATATATATGCCATACATGTGCTGTTACCATTAATGGGATTTGTTGCAAGGCTATACAAAATGATGTGGCTACCAGTTGATGTTAGTGACTGGCCTTTCTTTGGTTGAGTCATCCCTGTTCAGTGTCTGGTCTTTCATTTTACACCTTCAGATACCTTATATTCTGGACCTTTGGAACTGAGCCCTTCTCATGAGTGAACCATGCATGCTCTTGGAACTGACTAGTTAGGTATCTGTACCTTTATGAATCTTAGTGCTTTTTAGTTAATTTATTTCCATTGAGAAATACAACTGTCAAACAGATGTAATTACTTGATTTGGTATGTCAATATATATCTTCCCTGTAGACAAGTGTCTTAAGAATAAACTTATATGAAGGTCAGGTGATTGAAAAATACAGGTGTCAAATTAATCTAGTATTCTGACCACTATGCATTTGCTTTCTGTATACTCTTGCTTTTGGCAAGGTATATGGGAGACTACACAGTCTACATGGGTGACTACATAGACCTAATTCACCCCTGATGTTGAATATTATTTTCAGGTGTGTTACTTTTGTTTATGTTGAATTTGCTTAGCTATGTGAAGCTGTATTACTGTGCCTGTCTGAAACACCTCATGATCTAATAAACAACTGAATGGCCAATAGTAAGGAAGGAGTAAGGATAGGCAGGAGCTGGCAGGCAGAAAGTATTAATAGAAGGAGAAATCTGGGAGGAAGTAGCCAGAGAAAGAGGAGGACATGAGGGGCCAGCCCCCCAGCTACACAGACAGCCACAGAGGAAGAGTGAAAGTAAGATTACAGAAGTAAGAAAAGGAAAAAGCCCAGAGGCAATAGAAAGACAGGTTAATTTAAGAAAAGCAGGCTAGAAACTGACCAAGCTAGGCATTTATAAGTGAGAATTAGCCTCTGTGTGTGATTTATTTTGAAGCTGGGTGTCGAGCCCCCACAAAGAGCCAAAAAACAACATTTTGGTGTACAAATGTGGGCCTTATCTCCATAGGGTCTGAGAAAACTTAAAAAAAAGGAGTTTTAACTGGACAGTTTCTGCCAATCAGTGAGCCCTTGAGCAGCCACTATGTTAAGAAGGAACAAAAAACTAATTGAAAACGCTTGCCATAGTTCAGGGCACTGGCATTTTGTAGCTGGGGGGTTAAATGCAGTTCTAGCTCAAACAAACCTCAAAACAGGCCCCAAGCCTTAGGCTTGGCTTTCACAACCCTAGAAGCCAAGAGAGCTGCTTGGACAATCCAGGGGTAGCTTAGCAGTCTAAAGTTTGCTCATATGGTCAAAAAGACTAGAGATATACAGTAAAGCAGGTTCAGATGGAAAAAACTTTTAAACAGGTTCCAGTGTGTTTTATAATGTACATAGGATTAAGAAAGAAAGAAAAAGGGTATGGACAGTTATAGAAAGAAATAAATAGTTTAGAAATAGTAATAGTCTTTAAAGAAACACTAAAATTAATATAAAAGAAAAAAAAGCCAGTTAAAATGGGAAATGCACAGGGAATCTGGATCTTGTATAGTATTATGTTGATTTTGAGTTTTTTGATTGCTTATGGGTAAGAAACAGCTACTGGGAGACATGGGATTGTGAGCAGGTCTGCGGGTTTGAACCAACCTAGATACTTAATTTTAAAAAGGAAGTCAAAAATATATTTGTCTGTAACATGAATCTTAAAAGGACTTATAATAAAAAACCCAGAGCCAGATACTGGGGTGAAAGCTGAATGATCAGAGAAGCAGAACAGCCAGCCACTAGCTCACCTCTATGAAATTCTCAGCCTCAAGAGAGGGAATTCCTGTTTCCTTATGACTTATATACCTTTCTGTGTCCTGCCATATTACTTCCTGGGATTAAAGGCATGTGTCACCACTCCCTGGCTTTGTTTCTCTCATATAGCCCATTTTGGCCTTGAACTCACAGAGATCCACATGGATCTCTGCTTCCTGAGTGATAGGATTAAAGGTGTGTGCCACCACTGCCTGACCTCTATGCCTAATTTAGAGGCTGGCTCTGTCCTCTGATTCCCCAGACAAACTTTATTGGGGTACACAGTATATCACCACGTTTCCCCTTTTTTGTGTAAAATAATAAGAGGTTATAACTAATATTAAGAAAACTATATACAATAAGTACAATAAATATATTTAATATGTACAGTCAAGAATTACATTAGCAATATCCAGTCCATTAACTTTTGACAAATTCAGACAAATACTTAACATTATTTATCCTATTTTGGTGAGTCCAAAATGTACCTAATCCAATTTCTATCCTAACTTGTATTACCAACCCCAAACTATCTTTTGATGTCTTTTAAACTTACACACTTTATACCTCTTTAGTGAGTTTCTTTTCTGAATTTGTTAACAAGGAAAACTATAACTATCTAGTCTTCAACTCCATCAGAGACCCAAGATGGAAATGAGATTACCTAAGTAAGCAGAATGTGCAAACAAGTGACTTCCAAGAAATTTGAGAAATGACAGAAACAGGTGGCTGCCTGTACAGTCACCCAAGATTTCTCTGCAACTTTGGGGCTTCTATCTTCAGCCTACAGGCCTAGCATCCCTGACAGACTTTTCTGTGAAGCAGGATTTTCTGAAGGGCTGTCCTACTTTGTCTTGGCAAGATGCAGCAGTCCTTTCTTTTGTGTCCTGCTTGTCCATTTTGGATAGCATACTGTCAGCAGTTGAGGTAAGGACATTTTCTTGCCCAGTGGCTGACTTTTGCCATAAAGAAAGTAAACTCCATGTGGAGTTTCTTCAATGTCTATCATCTTCCCTTAAGTAGATTGGAGCTGCCAGGAGCAGATGTGTCTCATAGTCATAAAAAAGGAAAAAAAAAATCTATGTTTTTAAACATCTTAAATGCCATATTCTGTAGATCTCTGAAGTGTTTGAAGATGACCTGTCTATCTGAAATATATTTTTGTTTAACCTTGAAAACATACCTAATATGACTACAAGTTTGATTGTAATGACTATTAACTTGCATTTCTTATATCCTAATTAGTTGGTAATAATAAGTTTCAAGGACTACCAATTTGCATTACATTGTTAAATGAATACTTTTCAGAGTAGATTCAATAATCTACCTTTTATCTTATCATATCTATATTCTCCTTGTTTTCAAAGTAGATTCAATAATCTACCATTTTTATTTTATTATTTTTGGATCTTTCTTTTAGAGTAGATTCAATAATCTACCTCTTACCTATATCCTCTTTTTTTCTTTTCTTTTTCAAGCAAGAACCCTGAATTTAATTTCCTTTTTTAGGTGTTTTTTTTTTTGGATCATTAACAATTAACAACTTCTAACCAACCATCTTAAACAATGAAAAGTATCCAGAACTCACTGAAAGCCCAAAAACCACCCTCCCCACCTCTTGGGAATGTGGGCATTGTATTCTTAAAATTACTTCCTGCTGTCTGGGGGTGCAGACATCTTTAGGACGCAGGGCTTGTCTCAAGTCCTTGCTAGAATAATCTGTGAGACTGGATCATCTCAGCTAGCCATCTCGAAATTGTCCTGAGTAGTTTGTAGTCCAAAGCCAGTCTTTGGGTGGTGTTTGTCACCTTAGTGGTATTAGCATTGTCCTAATTGAATCATCATTGTGCGACCCCATCATCTTTTTGGAGACTTCAAAGTCACTGTTAGGAATGGTTATGGTTCCCTGCAGAAAACTTATAGAGACTCAAACCCAAAATCACGTACAAGAAGCTAGATGAAGCCTTTTTTTTCTGGAATTAGTTAGTACTCTATATGACCATTAATATCATGACAAAAGTCTAAACCACACACACACACACACACACACACACACACATCTTATAAATTTTTATATAAAATTCATACCTTAAGAAAAGTTTAAAAGAGTCAAAATAAAACCAAAGAATTATGAGATTAGTGGCAATAGAATAGTCCCTTAATTTTGGATTTTCTTCTGTCCCATATTGGGTGCCTCTTCTGACATGATACAGAGATTTTGCATTTTCTTTTGACAAGCATGCTTGGGTTTAGAGAAGGAGAGAGCCATGTTCCAATTCTAAAGCCAACTTTAATTTTTAATTCAGCTGGGACTACATAAAAACCATTTGCATTATGTGTCTGTAGAGAACAGCAGAAACAAACATTTCAGAAGACTTAAGAAATTTTATCCTGTTAGATATGTGATATACCAATATGCCAATTTACTCTTTATCTTGGGACATTTTTTTTCTGGATGATTTGTCCTTTTTCTTCAGAGGTCTCATTTGTCCACTATTATTCAGATTTCCTAGCCTTCATTCTCCTGAAAGACAAAAACAAAAGCACTTCCCAACACAAACTTTGGGGAGGTTCTTTTTTGGCAAGTTATATCTGATCAATTGAAAAGCATTTGATAGTGGTATAAGTTAATTTAATTTGGATAGTTATGCTGGTTGATGAACTGTCACCTCTTCTAGTTAAGAGGTCTCTCTTGTTCAAATCAAACCTTTATCAATTTTGATGGTATCTGTAGCTTTTCTTCTCTTGTAGAAACAAAAGCAAAACCTCGTCCCCAATGTAATTCATATCTTAGTTTCCATTCTGAGGTCAGCACATCCTTAAAGTGTATAGGCTAATTTAATTCTGTAGTTTTTACTGTTATCCAGTTTCTCTCCAAAGCTGTTGTTCCTTTCAAATTAGTATTGGGAAAATTCAAAGTTAATAGAGCATTATATAATCTATTTCTGGGGCTTTTTGTTACCCCTTTCTGTTTATTTAGCATATCCTTTAGAGTTCAATTTGATCTTTGTATGACTGCTTGCCTTATAGGATTATGTGATATACCTATAATATGCCTTATATTGTAATAAACAAAAAACTTTCAATTTACCAGAAACATGTGCTGGAGTATTGTCAGTTTTAATTTGTAAAAGTGTACTCACGATGACCATAACTTCTAGCAAATGTGTGATTACAGAATCAGCCTTCTCGGAACTCAGAGCAGTTGTTCATTGAAATCCTGGATAGGTATCAATGGTGTGATATATACATATTTCAGTTTTCCAAATTCTACAAAATGAAAGTCATCCATCTCCCAGATTTCATTCTTCTGAGTACCCTTTGGGTTATATCCTGTTGGCAGTGGGATTGTATAAAGAACAAGTAGAACATTTCCTTAGAATGTCCTTGGCTTGTTGCCAGGTTATGAAAAAATCCTTTTAAAAACCCTTATTATTGACATGATATTTTTTTTTTTATGAAACTGTGAGGCCTCCAGCACATTTCCTATCAATAGTTGATTGATCTCATCATTGCCTTGTGCTAGAGGGCCTGACAGACCCATATGGAATCAGATGTCAGTTATATATAAGGGATAATTCCTATTCCAGATTATTTCTTGTAACTGAATAAATAACTAAGTTAATTCTGATTCATTCAGTGGTTTCAATATATAAGACCACTCTTTCAGCATACTGAGAGTCAATAACTATATTGAGAGGTTCTGAAAAATCCATTAATACCATTAGAATGGCATATAATTCCGATTTTTGGACAGAAATATAAGGACTTTGAACCATGTTACTTAAATTTTCTGATTTGTAAACTGCCTTTCCTTGTTTGTTTGTGTCTGTATAAAATGTAGGGGCTTCAGATATTGGTATTTCCCGTACAGTGCAAGGTAGGATCCAGTTAGCTCTCTTTATAAGTTGAATTCTATCGCTTTTGGGATATTTGTTGTTAATCTCTCCCAAAAAATTACTTCAAGCTCTTTGCCAAGGTTCACTTTCTGCCCATAATTTGTCAGTTTTATCATTAGTTAAAGGTACTATAATTTGTGCTGGGTCTATTCCTGCTAACTGACAAAGTCTTAATTTTTCTTTTAAAATAAATTTAGAGATCTCTTCCACATAAGTTTTTAATTTTTCACTCTGTTTATTTGGTAGAAATATCCATTCCAATATAATATTTTCCCTGTGCATTACAATTCCTGTAGGAGAATGCTTAGAGGGTAAAATAACCAAAATATAATCAAGCTTTGGATCCCCATGATCCCCACGTACATCCTGTATTTTCTTTTGCACCAAAGCCAGTTTTTTCTCAGCTTCAGCTGACAATTCTCTTGGACTGCTTAAGTCCTTGACACCCTCTAAGGTTTTGAACAAATTACTTAGTTTATCATTTTTTACCCCAGTAGTGGCCCATAGATTGGAAATGTCTCCAAATAATCTTTGAAAGTCATTAAGAGTCCACAATTAATCTCTCCTGATTATGACCTTTTGGGGTCTTAACTTTTTGTAAACCTATTTTATATCCTAAATAATTAATAGAATCTCCTCTTTGTATCTTTTCAGGAGCAGTTTGTAATACCCAACAAGGTAAAATTTTCTTCTTCAAACATTCTTCCTAAAGTATCCACATTTGAATCAGCTAGTAAAATCTCGTCCATGTACTGATAAATTATAGATTTAGGAAATTGTTTACATATTACTTCCAACGGCTGGCATACAAAATATTGGCACAGGGTTGGGTTATTTAACATTCCCTGTGGGAGAAACTTCCATTGATATTGCTTGACTGGCTGGGAATTATTATAAGTAGGTATCATAAAGGCAAATTTTTCTCTGTCTTTTTATTGTAAGGGTATTGAAAAGAAACAGTCTTTTATTTAGATAACTATAAGAGGCTATCCTTTAGGTAACAGAGTAGTCAAAGGAATTCCAGCTTTTAGAGAGCCCATTGCCTGAATTACGTTGTTACTAGCTCTTAGATCTGATACCATTTTCCACATGCCAGATTTCTTTTTAATAACAAATACAGGAGAATTTGTATTTGTTGATTCTTTAATATGCTGAGCATTTAACTGCTCTTGTACCAGCTGTTCTAAGGCCTGTAGTTTCTCTTTTGTTAAAGGCCATTGGTTAACCCATACAGGCTTGTCTGGTAATCCTTTTAATTGTAGGGCTGTGGTGTCTTTGAAAGATCAGCAGCTGTTGTGCCCTGTTCTTATACAATCTGGATGGTCAATGACTGTTCCTTATAATACCTTCTAATATTTTTTTCAGAAACACATGTTTATGGTTTGTTTCTGAGATTGGAGAAATGTTAATCTAGGTCATCCATTGTTGTAATAGATCATGTCCCCATAGATTCATAGGTATATTAGCCACATATGGCTTTAATTTTCCTCTCTGTCCTTCATGCCCTATATGTTCGACCCATCTCATGCAAAGTTACACTTGATATAATGTTGTAATCCTGGAAAGCTGAACATTTACTTCTGAAGAAGCCAATTTGGATGCCAAGATTCTGGTGCAGTTTTTCTTACGTCCACACCTGTGTCTGACAGACCTTCAATAAGAATGCCATTTATTAATATTTTTAATTTTGGTCTTAGTTCATTTATAGAAATTTGATAAAAAAATTTGATTTATGGTTTCTCCCAATTTTTTTGCTCTCTCTTCTATAGCTGTTCTATCACCCCAAGCAGTATGGTTTTTTACAATAGGCATTAGGTTTTTTTAATTGCTCTGATTAGGGACTTCTATGATCGCAGGGAAGGACTGAACTGAATTTGTCAAGGGGGCCTGCAAGAGGCCCCTCAGGGAGTTTCTTGATGGCAAAGGCAAAGGATTACCTTGTCTGTCCCTTGTTGATCTATATTCCTTAGTACAATGTTTGCCTTTACCACACCTTCTGCATAATCCAGATGGGAGGGAAGTTCTATTGGCATTGTTCCTTGAAAAGACATTGTTTGCAGGAATGCCCTGTTTACAGTGCCTATTTTGGAGACCTTGTTTGCCATGATTAAAACACCTGACATTACTATTTTTCTTCAAATCCCTGGAAATCACCTCTCCTATCCAAGCAGCATCATGGTCATAAGATTAAATATTAATTGTATCTCTGATCCATCCCTAAATGGATGCTGATCTTGCCTTTAATGGCTTAATTATCCTTTTGCATTGTGCATTAGCATTTTTAAAAGCCAGATTTTCAATTATTATCTTTCCAGCTTCTAAATTTGGTATCATTCTATTTACTGCTGAAGACAGCCTTTGTAAGAAATCACTGAAGGTTTCTTTTGGGCCCTGTATAACTGTTGTAAATAACTTGATTTTTTTTTCTACTTCTTCAATTCTGTCCCAAGTATTCAAGCCTGCCATTCATCATAAAATTAGGCTGTGCTCATCATTTAAAGATTGTCTTTGTATATCCGCATAATTGCCTTCTCCAAGAAGTTGATCTTGGGAAATTTCCATACCTTTAGTCCTACATTGTTGTTCAATGATCTTATCCTCATTTTTTACCAGGTCCTTCATTGTAACTGGGGAGCAGCCTCTAATACCACTGTAACCAAATCTTTCCCATCTCTAGGGATAATTCTGTTACAAGTTGACCACGAGTTTAACATTTGCTTCACGAATGGAGAATGCATACCATATGACACTACAGCTTCTTTGAGTCTCCTCAAATCTGACATTTGCACAGGAATCCAATCAGTTTGTACTTAGCCTTGAGCATTTGTTGATTCCCATATGGTTACTGGATAGATTAAAGCTGGCTATTTGAAAGCCTTAGGCTTTTTCTCTGAAACCATATAATGCGATGCTAAGATTGGTTCACTTTTACATTCCTCTGTCTGGTTCTGAATTTCTCTATAATCTGTTTTAACAAATTTTTCTAAACTTTTTATCTTGGCAATCACATTAATCAGGTCTTTTAATGATAAAACAGAAATGATCAAACAAATAATATTTATAATTGACATTACAGCTATCCCATCAATATTAGTTATCCTTTCATATAGTTGTTCCATTTTCAGACTGTCTAATGTGTTATCAAACAGAGACCAAACACCCTCTGTTGTAAAAATATTTCCCATTTTTTAATGTGGGAAAAATTCTCTTTTAACTAATTTTTCCCTTTAAGAAATCTTAATTGACTCACCAACTCTGCGGACTGTGTAGAAAAGTATAAGCCTGAGTGGGTTTCAAGGCAGCTACCTAGTGTGGGAGCAGCCCGAGATGGGGATCCACGGAGAGCCCACAACACCCCAGGAGAGAAGTGAAAGATCCAGCCATCTGGATCCAGCTGGTTAGGGACTCCTGCCCACGTGGGAAGCAGCTTTTTGTGAACTTGTTTCACAAATGTTGGGTGCCAGATGTAACACAAATCTTAAAAAGGTCTTATAATAAAAAAAAAAAACCCAGAGCCAGATATTGGGGTGAAAGCTGAAGAATCAGAGAAGCAGAACAGCCAGCCACTAGCTCACCTCTAAGACATCCTGATGCTCAAGACAGTGAGTTCCTATCTCCTGAGGCCTTATATACCTTTCTGTGTCCTGCTATATTCCTTCCTGGGACTAATAGCATGTGTCACTACTGCCTGGCTCTGCTTCTCACAATGTAGCCCATTGTGGCCTTGAACTCACAGAGATCCAGATGGATCTCTGCTCCTGAGTGATGGGATTAAAGGTGTGTGCCACCACTATCTGACCTCTATGTCTAATTTAGTGGCTGGCTCTGTCCTCTGATCATCAGACAAGCTTTATTGGGGTACACAATATATCACCACATCTGTCACATGGAAATCAAAAATGCTTTGGAGTTTTGTTCCCACAGGAGACGAGAAGTTGTAGATTCCTTCAGGCATAATATGGATCAGTTTAGATCAAGGGAGTCCTCCTGAATCTTGACAGGTGATATATCAACAAATGTTACTGCTGGTATTCCTAGGACTTGGTCATTATTTCAAAATTTTCTCAGGGACCCCTAAAGATGCCTTTTTCCACAGCCAGCAGCAAACAGTTTAGTGAAAACCACACCCAAGAGTTAGGGGATATGGGTGGTCTTTGATTATTTGGTGGGTTATGAATGTTATAATTTAGGAGGATATAGGAATATAGGATAAAAGGATGACTGCTAATCTCAGATACTTTTCATTGACATGGATTTTGATATATCAATACAAATTTAAAGTTAATTTTGTTACATTGTATTTATGCATTATTCTCCTTATGAGTATGAAGTGACCCTCTCTCTCTTGTGAAGAGTCAGTTTTACTATCTCTTTTGTCAGATACTAAAAAAGGTTTCTATATCTGCTTGTTTCCTGCTTCTATTTGATTGAAATACCTGCTTCCATCCTTTTATCCTAAGAAGATTTCCGTGATTGATAGTGATGTGTGTTTCTGGGAATCAGCAAAAAGATGGAGCTTGTGTTCTAATCTAACCTTCTAGTCTGTTTCTCTATTGTGGAATTGAAACCACTAATATTAAGAGCTGTTATTGATCAATGTATATTAATTCCTGTCATTGTTTGGTTTCAGTGGTTATTTTTTTAGACCTCTGTAGGTAAATTACTAAACGGTATTATTAAATAAAAAACCTGGAGCCAGAAATTGGGGTTAAAGTTGAGAGATCAGAGGAATAGGACAAGTCACAAGCCAATCTCACCTCTCCAACCTTCAGTCTCCAAAGAAGACCTGCTTCCTGTATACATACACCTGTATTCCTTTCTGTTCCGCTAACTCATTTGCTCTCTCTGTCCAGCTACAAATCACTTCCTCTTCCTGCCCAGCTCTGTCACTTCCTGTCTGCCTGTACAGACCTCCAGACCTTTATGGATAACTAGTGTTGGCATTTAAGTCGTGTCCCACCTTGCCTGGCTCTGTTCCCAGTGTGGCCTTGAACTCACTGAAATCCAGAGAGATCCCTGCCTCCCGAGTGATAGGATTAAAGGCATGTGCTACCATTGCCTGCCTTCTATATTTAATATAGTGGCTAACTTTTTCCTCTTATCCTCAGATAAACTTTATTGGGGGACACAGATAAAATATCACCACAGACCTCTTTTGATTAACTCTTCTGGAACTGTTTACTTATTTCCTGTGACCTCTTGCTGTGTTTATTCTTGTTTTCAGACTGAATATTCCTTTCTGTATGTATCTCCTATAAATCTGACTTAGTGGTTATAAGTTTGTTTTTTCATCATGAACAATTTTTATTTCTACTTCAATTTAATAGTTTTGCTGGGTGTAATATTCTTTGTTGGCAGTTGTCATTCAGAACCGGAATACAGCTTTCCATGATGTGGAATACTCAGGTGCTATTTTGATTGGCCCGCTTTATAAATGTCTTACTTTTCTGTCTTGAAGCTTTTAATATTTTTTCTTTATGTATGTTTTAAATGTCTTAAGTGTACTATGTCTTGGGCCATTTCTTTTTGTTCCTATCTATTAGAATTTTGTCAGGTTCTTTTACCTGATTCAGCATCTCCTTCTCTAGGTTTGGCAAATTTCCTTCTGTGATTCTTCAGAAAATATTCTGTGCCTTTGCAGTGGTGATCTTCTCTTGTGTCCATAATTCAATGTGTAGGTCTTGTCATGTTCCAGGTATCTCCAAGTTTGTGTTCCTATTTCTTTTTAAATATACCAGTCATCTTTACTGAGTGATTCAGTTCCTCTCTCTTCCATATCTGATTCTTTGTTTTCTACATGATCCATTCTGTTGTTAAGCTTTACACTGAGCTTTTATTTGGGTCATTAACAGCATCATTTTATTTTGGATTTTCTTTGGTAATTCTCTCTCTCTCTCCATACTTTCTCATTTCATTATTCTATTTATGCTTATTCCCTTTGTGTTTATTCGTGTCTTCTTTCAGTGTTTTGAATTGTTTTAGTAACTTACTATTATGGGACAAGTGCTTTGTTGAGGAGACATGTTGTCTTGGTTGTTCATGTTGTTTCAGTTTCTGTTCTGTGACTTAGGTATCTGTAATTACTTTGTTTGTCCAGTTTTTCTTTTGTATTTTTTATTTTAAAATTTTAGCCCCTTGTTTTCTTTCAGTGGTGGCATTTTCAGTGTTTGGTTGAGCACTGAGTCCTACTAGGGTTGTCTTTCCCTCTGTATGACTGGTAATTTAGGTACAGGGGCTCTACCTTGAATCTTGCTCTAGGTTATGTGTTGTTCTGTATCAGCCAAGCCTCCTCCATTGATTGAGGTACAGGACTCTCAAGAGATCATGTTCTGTTTTTGAATCCTTCTGTTTCTTAATTCAAGCTATTTTCACTAATTCTTCTCTTATTTTCCACTTATTTTAGATTAAACATTACTTTTAATTCATTATGTAATACTTATTTTTTTATAGTACATAATATTTCTATCATGGTTCTTATATTGTAAATAAAATTGCTCTCTTATTGTCATGTATCTGTCTTTTGAGGCAACTGGCTAAGTCTTTAATAGCTAAACCTGATACTATATTTTTGGTTTACGTGATACCTAATCCAGTTTCAAGCAATAATTAAGCACTAGAATGCCGTTTTCCTATTTTCATTTTTCCATATGAATAAGATTCAGGGCAGCTTTACTTTGTCATAAGTCAGTGATCAGAACCCAGATATCGTCACACCAATTCTAAATACATGTTCACTTCCTTCACAGACACTCACCACATACACAGACACCCCCTCCCACACCAGAAAGCCTCCATAGATACACAACACATAGATAAACACACAGATAACAACCACACACAGAACACCTACCACACAGACACACCAGTGGACACCCACCAAACATATATACACCCCCCCTTAGACTTAACACACACATACACTCCCTGCTTGGCTTAGTGTTGTATTCCAAATGGAGAGTAGCTTAACGTTTGCCTATGTACAGTGTTATGAACCAACATATTAAAGCTAAAATTAGCATAATTTCTAGTTCTAGGAAGAGTATAGTTTTGAATATCTCAGATCTTGCTGGGTTAGGTAAAAAAATGTGAAAGAGGGCCATATAGGGGAAACTTGCTGTCTTTTTCCTGAGTAAGAGCAGATGCTGTACATGCATCACCTCAACTATTTTTTTGTAAGAGGTTGTAGTTATACACATCTTGCTGATAAGGAAATAGATTCACAGAATGGAATCTTTGTTGCAACTAGAAGTAGATCTATATTACAACTACAGGCCTTCCTGCCTACAAAGACTATTCCTCCACCCCCACTCCCCACCCCTACCCCAGACAAGGTTTCTCTGGGCTGTCCTGGAACTTGCTCTGAAGACCAGACTGGCTTTGAATTCATAGAAATCCACCTGCCTCTGTCTTCAAAGTGCTGGGGTTAAAGCCATGTGCCACCACCGCCTGAACCCATGTATTTTTAATAGTATAGTTTTTTTTTTTTTAAAGAGATTTTGACCAAAGCCCTCTAGCACAGCAGCTTTATTAGAGGGTGCTGTGCTTGCCTTCTGAGGAACACTCCAGAAGTCATACTAGATGATCTGTGGCAATAGTTCTGCCTATTGGTGCCATGCTTGGTGTTAGTGCTTGATTTACTAAGCAATCTCACACATTCTTGCCATAATTCACACCTTATTTTTGTGACTAACTCATTCACACTGTCTGTCTGTCTTTTGATCTATTGATTGATTATGCTTCACTGTTTCCATGCTCATTTTCTGGGAGTTTTTATAGATTTACGTCTCATTCTTTCTTCTACGTACAATTTCACATCTTAAGATTTTTATTGATTCTCCTTTTTCCTCCCTATCTTCTTGCACTACTCTTGGTATATATAGGGACTTAGATATTTTTTGCTTCAAAAGTACTTGATGCTTCATGTTTTTTCTTCCCTAAATTCTATGTTGTTATGAAGAACCATGATGGGGAGAAAGTGATGCATAATCACATTGTCTTCTAGCAAAATATTTTTCAAAGGTAATATGCTATGCAGTTCATAATTTATATAAAATTCATCATTCATATTTCTAGAATTTGTGTTCTGGTGTGAAATGCACTTGCTTCAGGATGCAAAGAATGTTTTAAAAATACTTTTGGGTAGTGGCGCACGCCTTTAATCCCAGCACTCGGGAGGCAGAGCCAGGCGGATCTCTGTGAGTTCGAGGCCAGTCTGGGCTACCAAGTGAGTTCCAGGAGAGGCGCAAAGCTACACAGAGAAACCCTGTCTCGAAAAACCAAAAAAAAAAAAAAAAAATACTTTTGAATCTTTTCCCTAAGAGTTTTCAGCATGGTATAAATACTACATTTACTTTTTAGCATTATTTTACATATCTGCAGTTTGCATTATCTTTAAGAACATTTACTACTTTGAAGGTATATGTGGAGACCGAGATAACAATCATTAGATAAATGAGTTTCAGAAAGCAACTAGGAAAATTATGTATAACCTTTAAAAAACTGTTTTTTGGGCTTTTCCCCATTTTAGAGAAATTAATAATGGTAAATCAAGAATGTTTATTAACATATTTAAAAATATATGTGCATATATCCATGTACTTATGGATCATTTTAGGGTTTGATAGTTATTCATTAAAATAAATTTTTATTTTTTCACAATTTTATTGTATATATAATGAATTTTGATATATTTATCCCTCCTCCTTCCCTTCCTATTCCCTTTGCTTTTCTTCTTCCCAACATATCCATCAATCTCTCCTATTTTCATGTTTTGTTGTTGTTTTAATAACCCACTGAATTTAGTTAGGGTTGCTTACATGTTCATAGATGTAGGGGTTATCTATTGGGTTGAGGGCAACTTATGAGCTTCTCTACGCTTGAAGGAAAATGAATCCCCCCTCTCCAGCAGCCATTATTTCCAATAGCTTCCCAGTTAGTAGTAAGGTGAATTCCCCTTCTCCAGCAGCCATTATTGCCAGTAGCTTCTCAGCTCATGGTAAGGTGATCCACCCCCATCTCTGCTGGAATTTTGACTGGCTTGATCAGCTGCTATGAATTCATGCTGTGAGTTGTCCGTATTGTATCTAAAAGGCAGGTTGTTACCTCACTGTTCTTCCTTCTCTGGCTCTTACATTCTTTTTACCTCCTCTTCTATGTTTCCTAAGCCTTGGGGGTGGGGATGTTGTAGACATCCCATTTATGGCTGAGTCACTTATGCTAGTCATTTATTCTCTGTACTTTGACCATTTATGAATCTCTTCATTAACCACTCAAACACAAAGCTTCTTTGACCAATGCTGACAGCAGCACCAACCTATGGCTAGAAACATAATTATTTAGAAGACAGTTTATAGTATGTTTATTTAGTAAAATAACTGCAGAGATTAACCCTGAGGGTCTATTACCACCCCAACCTTGGGCTTTTGAACATGTTAATTGTAACAGGCAGACATTTCTTCCTGTGGAGTGTGCCTCAAATCAAACTAGAAAGTGGTCCAGACACATAATTTTAGTGAACTTCAACTCACCGTTTTTATTATTTAATGTGAAATTACCTCATGATTTTTTATTCCCCCTGTGGCAGGGTCTTCCTGTGTAGCCCAGGCTAGCATTAAACTTACTTTGTAACCTAGGCTGGCCTTGGGCTTGCAGTGTTCCTTCTGCTGTAGTCTCCCAAGTGCTGGAATTACAAGCAAGCACTGCTTACTAAGTGTGGCTGTGTTTGTTGTGATTTTTTTTAAAGCAAATACATTATAAGTCACAATTTTAGTGAAAATTGTTTATAATAGTAACAAAGTTAGGACAGTAAATTGAACTTAAAAATATGTGTGTGAGGTATGTGTGTTTATGTATATGTGTTTCTCCCTCAATTTCTGTCTTCCATTCACTTCTTATTGCTATGATAACATACCCCAACAAAAGCAAGTTATGGGAGAAAGCATTTATTGTAGCCTGAGCATCAGGGTTACAGCTTCAGGAGCTGAGAGAACTGGTTATATCACATACGTAGTTAAGTATAGAGAGCAGTGAATCCATGCATGCGTGTTTGTGCTCAGTTTGTTTTCTCTTCTCTGTAGCAAGCCGGGTTCTCCTGCCCAGGGTATGGTGCCACCCATATGTGGATGGGTCTTCTAACATTAGTTCATATAGTTAAGATCCTGTATAGATCAGCGTGACCAGAGAACCTGATTGACATTGTTGCCAGGTGATTCTAATGTGTTTTTGACAAAACTAACCACCATAGTTGCTTTGTTCTTTAATTTTTGAACTAGCATCTCTCACTGAACCTGTAGCTTCCTTATTTGCTTGGTTGGCTAGCCAGTGAGTTTCAAGGCTTTGCTTATCCCAAGCTTGCCTGTCTTTTTAATATGGATGCTGGGAATCCAAATTCACATCCTCATGTTTGCTAGTTAGGCATTTTAAATAATATTGATTAACATGAAAATTATAACATTTTAATATCAGATGCTTTTGTATAATTCAGTGTATAAATATGTTAGCTTGTGAAACAAATAGAACTTGAATACTAATAAATAAATGGCATGTTGTTTTATCTTGAAACCTAAATTCAGGAGAAATGATTACCTTGTAAAATGATATGTAATTATTAGTGATAATTCCTTCAGCTCAGCAAGAGCTGAAGTATATAACTATAGCGTAATACTGTAACACAGTTTTTAAACTCATGATGTTCTTTTAACTTTGGTTGTCAGAAACACAAATTTATGTAAAAGTCCTTAGAAAATTAAAGGTTTTTAGCCATGATCAGCTAGTGTATTTTTTGTGCCACATTTGTTCAAATCTTAGTTAAACTGCCCATTTTAAGTGAGTGATATGATGAATATTTGTGTAACAAATATATCCATAGTTATGATTTGAAACATTTTAATCACCCAAGATGATTTCCAGTGTCCTTTTGAAGTCAGTCTATCACTGCTCCTAAGTAATTGCTGATCTGTTTTTTGTATTGTAAAGCAACTTCTGCTCTCTAGAATTTTTAGGAGTGTGCTTTACTTCAAAAGATATGCTCCTGAAAAATTGATGGTAAATTGCAGTTTTGTAAAATGAACCATATATTTTATCATATTAAAATCTGAGACGCTTGAGTAACATTCAGTTGATGGCATTTCCAACTTTTAAAAAGTTTTTCAGCATTGTCTATTCTGAGTCACAATTTAAATCTGCATTGAATATAATAATATATAATGGCAATTCATGGCACATGGTATCTTTGAAGTTACCTACCTCCTTGGTTTTGTTTTTAAAGTTGCTAATTTAAGAAATAAGGTTGTGAATCCTCTTGTGTGTGAAGACTTTAATTTCCTCTTTTTCCCCTGAAAGTTCAAACTGAAAAGAGTTTATCTTTACCCTGAAAAGGCCTTTTGCCTTGTTCCTAGAGCCTTTTGCTCAGACCTCAGAGAATAGGAGGGTGAAGGTGGGTAAAATAGCTCTTTACTTCTTAACATTCTATTTTTGTTTCTCTTCTTACTTGTACATGGTCTGTTCTAAAAAGCATTCTGAAAAGTGGTAGTTGATATCACTGATAAAACATGCAGTTTTATTTAACTGTATTCATTGTAGTAATTTACTTGAAAAATAGAATGTAACCACATTGTAATTTTTATATTGCTTGAAAGATTTTGCTGGGATGTATAAGTTATAAGGCAAAAAATAAAGTTAGTTAGAAGGAAGACATCAGGAAAGATATAAGGAAAGAAATGAAAATAGACCCTGACATGTTGAAGATGTGTGTGTGTGTGTGTGTGTGTGTGTGTGTGTGTGTGTGTGTGTGTGTGTGTGTGTGTTCCTTTTTCACTGGCCCCAGAGTAATTAAGTTTTACTCCTTCAGAAAAAAGTCACCTGAGTGATTAGTCTGCTGACTCTATGCCTCCTCTTCAGTTCCTGAGCTGCTGAAAACTGGTCTTTACAGCAGTACTGGCTATTATGATTTTATGAATTATAAAGTGATTTAGTAAAATACTGTTTAGTTTTTATACTTTAAAGAACAGCAATTCTTTTGAAGTATTTCTTTGAAGAATTTGTGTATTGGGTCATTAGTATCATTAGGATACCCTAATGTTTAATGTTTATTACTGATAGGGTCAACTCTATGTTAAATTTACTTTTTCTTAATACTTACACTGTTTCTTAATACTATTCCATAACAAACCATGTGAACTCACTGTAGGAACTTTTTTTCTTAGTGGTGACTTGAAGTAGTAGTTACATCTCCCACCCCACAAAGTCTGGTAGTCTGTCAGAGGTTTAGCAGGGCTTCAGCAAGTTTGTGTCATAAATGCTTTCAAGAGGCAGTATTTGAGGCTGAGCACCACAGAGACACCTGTAGAGATCAGCACACCTGCCCTCAAGCAAAACACAATAATTAGTTGCTTATATTCCCTATCAAACTTCTCCAGTATTTTTGCACATAAATTGTAGAGATCACAGCAGTGCTGTCATGAGCTCCACGTTTTTGGAGTTGTTTATACCCACTCAATTTTTAATGTTCCTATAAGACATTTTGATCAGAACCTCAAGCCCAAAGGGATTTGCATGCTTGATCAAGCTTATGATGATTTAAATATAGAAATGAAGAGAACCCTTTGTCTTCCTTTGACTGTTAACATTTGGGACAGTGCGAGTGGAAAACATTAACAAGGTACTTGAGGCAAAGATGTGTTTGATCAACCTTCACAGTGTTTTGTTTCTTGACAGCAGGTATAGCTTCAGTAAATCTAAACAAACCCTTGAAGGCTTTTAGATCCAAGTACTTGTGACTATCTGGATGGCATGCTATGCATATTTTAAAACATTATTTTATACCTGTGATTTTTACTTAAGTTCCACCACTGTTGAGTACCAACATTGTAGTCTTACCACACTGTCACGTGCAGCTTGTACTTTAAAATGAGCTGATAGTTGATTGAATTTTAATAAATCGCAATAGCATATATAAATCAGATATATTTGGACAAATCAATTTAGTACTCATAAAATTTGGAAGTGTTATTGTTTTAATTTTAACACTTTGGTCCTGCTACCTGTGTAGCATAGAAGCTAGTCTTTTAATAGGTGACTTTTCAAGTTGTTTTTAACACTAAAACTTGGTTCTGTGATCATGTTTGTATTAGTTATAAATACACAGCTCCACTAAAGATTCATCACTGTTTCCCCCCTCTTTTTATTGAAAATAAATCCTTTTCTTACATAATCTACTATGATTACAGTTTCCCCTCATACTCCTCCCAGTTCCTCTTCACCTCCTCTTCCATCCAGATCTACTCCCTTTCTGTCTCTCACTAGAAAAGAACAGGCTTCTAAGAAATAAGATAAAATGAAAACTATCACATCAGATTTGGAAAAGACAAACCAATAGAAGGAAGAGCCTAAGAGAAAACACGAGAATCAGAGACCCACTTGTTCACACACTTAGAAATTCATAAAAACACTAAATTGGAAACCATAATGTATATGCAGAGGACCTGGTGCAGACTCTGCAGGCCCTGTGCATGGTGCTTCAGTCTCTGTGAGTTCACATGAGCTTTGCTCATATTGATTTACAGGGTATTGTTTTCTTGGTGTGCTCCATTCCTTCCCTCTGGCTCTATTCCTTTTACCTCCTTTTCTCAGGGGTTCCCTGAGCTCTGAGGGGAATGATTTGATGGAGACATCCCACTTAAGGCTGACTGTTCCAAGATTTCTTTCTCTCTGTAATTTCTGGCTGTGGGTCTCTGTATTTGTTCCTATCTGCTGCAAGATGAAGCTTCTGTAACGATGGCTAAACAAGGCACTGACCTGTGAGTATAGCATAATATCATTAGGAGTCACTTTCTAACTATTTTTTCTTTTTCTTTTCCATTCCTTTCTTTTCTTTTCTTTCATTCATTCTTCTTCCTCTTTCCCTTTCCCTTCCCTTCCTGTTCCTCCTCCTTCTCTTCCTCCCCCCCCCCCCCCCCCCCCCCCCGCCTTCTCCTCCTCTTCCTCCTCCCTCCTCCTCCTCCTCCTCCTCCTCCTCTTCTTTTTTTAAAAAGACCATTAGTATTTGGTTTTACCCTAGGTCCCTCTCCGGTTCTTGGTCATCCAGTCAGTGTCAGGTATGGGTTCCATCTCATGGTGGGCTTTAAGTCAAATCAGTTATTGGTTAGTTACTCCCACAGTCTTTGTGCCACCTTTGCCCTGGCATATCTTGCAGGCAGGACACAATTGTAGATGAAAGGGTTTGTAGTTGGCTTGGTGTTTACATTCTCTTTTACATACTCTATAGTAGCCTACAGAGTACTTTCCTGTACCAGTGATGTTAGAATTTAAGGAATGGTGATACCTCCAGCATATGTATTGTTATTTGGGATTGTTTTTAGCTAGCCTGGTTTTTTTATATTTCCCTATGAAGCTGAGAATTACTCCTTTAAGATATGTGAAGAATTGTGTTGGAATTTTGC
Source organism: Peromyscus californicus insignis (assembly GCF_007827085.1). Classification (NCBI taxonomy): domain Eukaryota; kingdom Metazoa; phylum Chordata; class Mammalia; order Rodentia; family Cricetidae; genus Peromyscus; species Peromyscus californicus. The sequence goes on along the minus strand of NW_026294595.1, from coordinate 23,007,756 downwards.
CTGGGATCGCATTGAATTTGTAGATTGCTTTTGGTAGGATGCCAATCCATGATCATTGGCGATCTTTCCATCTTGTGATATATTCTTTAATTTCTATCTTTATTTTTTTATTTATTTATTTTTTTTTTTTGGTTTTTCGAGACAGGGTTTCTCTGTGTAGCTTTGCGCCTTTTTCCTGGAACTCACTTGGTAGCCCAGGCTGGCCTCGAACTCACAGAGATCCGCCTGGCTCTGCCTCCCGAGTGCTGGGATTAAAGGTGTGTGCCACCACCGCCCGGCAATTTCTATCTTTAATGATTGAAGTTTTTATTATACAAGTCTTTCACTTGCTTGATTAGTGTTACCTGAAGATATTTTTATATCATTTGAGGCTTCTGTGAAAGGTACTGTTTCCCTGATTTCTTTCTTAGTCCACTTGTCATTTGTATATAGGGGGGCTACTGATTTTTGTGAGTTAATTTTATATCTGACTACTTTGCTGAAAGTATTCATTAGCTGTAGGAGGTTCCCAGTGGAATTCTGAAGGTCACTTACTATTCTATCATGTCTTCTGCAAATAAAGGTAATTTGACTTCTTCTTTTCTAATTAATATCCCCATTGACAAACTTCAGTTGTCTTACTGCTATAGCTATGACTTCAAGTACTATACTGAATAGTTATGGAGAGACTGGACAACCTTCTTTTGTTTCTGATTTTATTGGAATTACTTTGAGTTACTCTCCATTTAAGTTGATGCTGGCTATGGGCTTGCTGTGAACTGCCTTTATTATGTATCCCTAATCTCTTTAGGATTTTTATCATGAAGGAGTGTTAGATTTTGTCAAAGGCCTTTTCTGCATCTAATGAGATGATCATGTGTTTTTTTTCTTTCAGTTTATTTATTGGTTTTCATATATCGAACCATCTCTACTTCTCTGGGATGAAGACTACTTAATCTTTTTGGTGGTGGATGATCTTTTTGATTGTGTTCTTGGATTCGGTTTTCAAGTATTTTATTGAGTATTTTTGCATCTGTGTTCATAAGGGAAATTGGTGTGGAATTCTCTTTGTTGGACTTACGTGGTTTAGGTATTAAGGTAACTGTGGCCTTGTAGAATGAATTGGGCAACATGCCTTCTGTTTATATTTTGTGGAAAAATTAGAGGTGTATTGGTATTAGCTCTTCTTTGAAGGTCTGGTAGGATTCTGCACTAAAACTTCTGGCCCTGGGCTTTAAGGTTATAGATCTCCTTAAATTGCGTATCTGATCTTGATTTTAGTTTGGTAAGTGCTTATGTATTGAGAAAACTATCCATGTCTTTTAGATTTTCCAATTTGGTGAAGTACATGTTCTTTTTTTTTTTTTTTTTTTTTTTTTGGTTTTTCGAGACAGGGTTTCTCTGTGTAGCTTTGCGCCTCTCCTGGAACTCACTTGGTAGTCCAGGCTGGCCTCGAACTCACAGAGATCCGCCTGGCTCTGCCTCCCGAGTGCTGGGATTAAAGGCGTGCGCCACCACCGCCCGGCGAAGTACATGTTCTTAAAGTATGTCCTTATGGTTCTCTAGATTGCCTTAGTGTCTGTTGTTATGTTCCTCTTTCACTATTGATTTTGTTAATTTGGATGTCTCTATCTGCCCTTTAGTTTATTTGAATAAGGGTTTGTTGATCTTATTGATTTCCTCAGAGAACCAGCTCCCTGTTTCATTCTTTATATTGTTTTCTTTGTTTGTATTTTACTGATTTTACCTCTGAATTTTATAATTTCTTGCCATCTAGTCATTTTGGGTGTGCTTTCTTCTTTTTGCTCTAGAGCTTTCAGGTGTGCTGTTAAGTTTCTAGTATTAGATCTCACTGGTGGTTTAAAATTCTTTTTTAGCATTTTTTTATTTTTTGTAAACACAGTGCTATGAACTTGCCATTTTAGAACCACTCTTATGGTGTCCCATAAATTTGGATATGTAGCTAGAGTTTTTCTGGTCCTGCCTGGCCCACAGTCAGGACAACTCTCTCTTATCCACCAGTCTCGCAGCTGCTCAGACCTAACCAAGTAAACACACGGAGACTTATATTGCATACAAACTGTATGGCCAAGGCAGGCTTCTTGCTAACTGTTCTTATATCTTAAATCAACCCATTTCTATTAATCTATAAGTTGCCACGTGGCTTACAGGTATCTTAACATCTTCTCATGGTGGCGGCTGGCAGCGTCTCTCTGCCTCAGCCTTCTACTTCCCAGAATTCTACTCTCTCCTTGTCCTGCCTGGCTACTGGCCAATCAGTGTTTTATTTATTAACCAATCAGAACAACACATTTGACATACAGAACATCCCACAGCATGGATATGTTGTGTATTTATTTTCATTCAATTCTAGAAAGTCTTTAATGTCTTTATTGATTTTTCATTTAGTAGGGAGTAGTTCAGTTTCTATGAGTTTGTGGACTTTTTGTTTCTGCTGTTGTTGATATCCAGCTTTAATCCATGGTGGTCTGATAGAAGGCAGGAGTTATTTCAATCTGTTGACACTTGTTTTGTGTCTGAGTTTGTGGCCAATTTTGGAAAACATTCCATGAGGTGTGGAGAAGAAGATATATTCTTTTGTATTTGGTGAAATGTTCTATATATATCTGTAAGGTCCATTTAGTTTATAACGTCTGTTAGCTTCAGCATTTCTCTGTATAGTTTTTTCCTGGATGACTTGTCTATTTGTGAGATTGTGGTATTGAAGTCTGTTACTATCATGTGTGATAGTCAACATGTGAGTTAAACTTTCAGTAATATTTTTGTAGTTGTTGTTTTTGTTTGTTTGTTTGTGTGTTTTACAAACTTGGCTGCCCTTGTGTTTGGGGCATGGATATTAAGAATTGAAATGTCATCTTGGTGAATTTTTCCCTTTGAGTATGTAGTACCCTTTCCTATCTCTTTTGATTAGTTTTGTTTTGGTTTATTTTGTAAGATAGTAAAATAACCACACTGTCTTGCTTATGTCCATTTGCTTGGAATATATTTTTACAACTCTTTACCCTGAGGCAATGTCTATTCTTGATGTTAAGGTGTGTTTTTGAATGTAGCAGAAGGATAGACCTCCTTTTTGCATCCATTCTGTTAGTATCTTTTTATTGGGGAATTGAGACCATTGATGTTGAGAGATATCTATGACTAATGATTGTTGATTCCTGTTATTTTTTTTTTTTTTTTTTGGTGTGTGTGTGTGTATACACACACCTCCCTTCTTTGCTAGTTTTGAGATTATTTACTCCCTGTGTTTTCTTGGATGTTATTAACCTCTCTGGGTTGGAGTTTACCTTCTAGCACCTTTTATAGGACTGTTTTGTTGATAGATATTACTTAAAACATTTTCTCCATCTATGGTGACAGAAAGTTTTGCTGGGCATAGTAATCTGGGCTGGCATTTGTGGTTTCTTAGAGTCTGCAGCACATTTGTCCAGGACCTTCTGGTTTTTAGAGTCTCCATTGAGAAGTCGGGTCTACCTCTGTATGTTACTTTTTCTTTTCCTCTTGTAGCTTTTAATATCCTTTCTTTTTCTGTTCTATATATTTAGTGTTTTGATTATTCTGTGGCAAGGGGACTTTCTTTTCTGGTCCAGTCTATTTGCTGCTGTGTATGCTTCTTGTACATTCATAGGCATGCCCTTCTTTAGGTTAGAGAAATTTTCTTCTATGATTTTTTTGAAAATATTTTCTGGGCCTTTAACCTGGATTTCTTCTCCTTTGTCTATTCCTATTATTTTTAAATTTAGTCTTTTTTTTTTTTTTTTTTTTTTTTTTTGGTTTTTTGAGACAGGGTTTCTCTGTGTAGCTTTGCGCCTTTCCTGGAACTCGCTTTGGAGACCAGGCTGGCCTCGAACTCACAGAGATCCGCCTGGCTCTGCCTCCCGAGTGCTGGGATTAAAGGCGTGAGCCACCACCGCCCGGCTAAATTTAGTCTTTTAATAGTGTCACAGATTTCCTGGATGTTTTGTGCAAGGAGATTTTTAGATTTAATATTTTCTTTGACCAATGTATCCATTTCTTCTGTTTGTCTTTAGTGTCTGAGATTCTCTTTTGCATCTCTTGTATTTTGCTGATAAAACTACCTCTGTGGTTTTTGTTCAAGTTTCTAAATTTTTCATTTCCAAATTTCCCTTACTGTGGGTCATCCTTAAATGACTCTATTTCGACTGTTGCGTCTTGAACCCTTTTATTCATTTCCTTCCATGGTTTATGTTTTCATAGATTTCTTTAAGGGATTTATTACCTCTTTAAGGACCACTGTTATATTTGTAATGGCTGTTTTAGGGTATTGTTCTTGTGCTTCAGATATATTGAAATATTCAGGGACAGCTGTGGTAGGGTTCCTTGGCTATAGTGGAGACATTGTTCTGGCTGTTCTTTATTGTGTTTTCTCCTTGGCATCTGGGCATCTGGCATTGAGAATATTATAATTCTATGTGCTGATATCTGGTGTTACCTTTGTTGGGTGGGTGTTTTGTTCCTTGGTTTCTGTTGCCCTCTCTGGTTCTTAATAGTGTGGTATCTGTGTGTTTCCTGGTAGGAAAAATCTTTTTGGGTCCTGATAGGTTTGGGCATTGGGGCTTCTAGGTAAAATGTTCATCTTAGTGAGTGTTCTATTGCTATGAAAAGACGCCATGACCATGGACTGATAGGTGTGGGCACTGGGGCTTCTAGGAAAATACGTGTCTTAGTCAGTGTTCTATTGCTATGAAGAGACACCATGACCATGACAACTCTTATAAAGGAAAAGATTTAACTTAGGCTGGCTGTTCAGCTGTTTAGTCCATTGTCATCATGGTGGGAAGCACGGTAGCATGCAGGCAGACATGGTGCTGGGAAATAGCTGAGAGGTCTACATCCTGATCCACAGGCAGAAGGAAGACAGATAAGGGGAGGGAGAGGGAGAGGGGGAGGAAGAGGGAGGGGGAGTGGGAGAGGGGGAGAGGGGGAGAGGGAGAGGGGGAGAGGGAGAGGGAGAGGGAGAGGGAGAGGGAGAGGGAGAGGGAGAGAGATTGACTGATCCTGACTAGAGCATTTGAAACCCCAGAACCCAACCCCAAAACCCCTTGTTGGGGGAAGTGACATACTTCTTCCCCCAACAAGGCTACACCTACCCAACACCTACCCCAACAAGGCCACACCTCCTACTGCCACTTCCTAAGCATTCAAATACATGAGCCAAGGGGGCCATTCTCTTTCAAACATCACAGTGTGTTTCTAGGTATTGGGAACTGACACTTAGAAATGGGAATAGCTGGGTGGTGGGGGCTGAAGGGTTTCACAGGAAGGAGGAAAGCAGGGTGTTCCATCAAGATCTGCTTAGTTAGTCTCCTGGGAATGGGGGTAGAGAGTGAGGAGTAGCTACAGCAGGTGTGCTATTGAGCTGTGGATGAGACCCAGGGATTGTATTTGGAGGAATGGAGGGAGAGATGATCTACAATTAGCATACTTGCTGCCCTGGTCAGAGTGACCTGTGGGTTCCTAGGGAGTGCCTGCTGGAGTTGGGGGCTGTACTAAAGTAATGTGGAACCTGGGTGGTTAAAATGGAAAAATCTGTGTAATCCATTGGAAATGGGAGTAGTGGGAGAAGGGAGATGTTAGCAGGTTGTTTACTGCAGATATAGGCATGTGACTGGGGGATTTCATTTGGAGTAGCTGAGGGAGAGGTGAAGATAGGGCATTAGCCTACCTGCTTCCCTGGCCAAAGTCTCATTACTATTTCTTGTATTTATTTATTTTGTAAAGATTCTATCATTCCTAATATTATAGCAAATTACTTTCACATATATTAGGAGAAAAATAACATTACTACCTTACCATTCCAGCATTGTTTGGTGATTAAATATGCTTCTTAAGTTGACATTATAGAATTGTCAGATCATAGTAGAACTGATGAATGTTATATAGGATTTGGGTTGTCACTGACAGGACTAGAAATCTTAGATACTAATGAACTTAGTCATCCTATTAACCCTTTCAATTTTGTCTCATTAATGTGTCAGTAGAACCTTCTAATGGATTTCTGAATGAAGTTATTCATTAGCTCTTTGGCAAAAATAAAAAATAAAAAAAAAAAGAATGAATGAAGTGAATGTTAAAATGCTTAAAAAGAATGAATGATGTGAATGTTAAAATGCTTAATCTAGGTTTTAGGTTGCTTCTCCTCACTCATGTCCGTGTAAATGTGGTGAACTGTGTGCTCCACTTGGGAGCTGATGATTATGATGCTGACATAGACAGTGCACATTTATGTGCTGTATACAGAACATTTTGGCTAGCTTCATTGACTTTTAGGAAGGTCATAAAGGTCATTCTTAAGAATTTGTATACTAGTATGCTTTAGAAATCCTAATAACTTAATGTTAGAACAAAACATTTGGAAGCATATTTCATTTGTAAATTGTTCCATATGCTCTGAAACAGTATCTTAGTTATCTTTTTTAAATTCTTGCTGTCTAGCTTAATGCATTTTATCAATGTTGGTTAGATGAATGAATAGTTGAAAAAAGTATTTTGAAAGAAATACATGTAGCTTATGGAAGTAGCAACAGAAATAGTACAGAAATGACTTTTTTTCTATCTTATTGTCTTAGTTAGGGTTTCTATTGCTGTGAAGAGACACTATGACCAAGGCAACTCTTATAAAGGAAAACATTTAATTGAGGTGGCAGCTTACAGTTTCAGAGGGAAAGTCCATTATCATGGAGGGGAGCATGGCAGCAAACAGGCAGACATGATCTGCAGGAAGCAGAAGGAGTCAGCTGAGACATTGGGTGGTAATTTGAGCATAGGAAACCTCAAAGCCCACCCCCACAGTTGCACACTTCCTCCAACAAGTCCATACCTATTCCATACCTATTCCAACAAAGCCACACTTACTAATAGTGCCACTCTATGTGAGCTTATGGAGTCCAATTACATTCAAACTACCACACTTAATTTTCAGTGCAATCCTGAGTTTTTTTTCTCCCTAGAATAGCTTCTATGTTTTGTCTTTTTTTTCCTTTCTTTTTTAAAAACTTTGATGTAACGAAAATATATGCAATAAATATTTCTTATTTTACTCCATTTAAGGTACATGCATTTTCTACATTTATTTATTAAGGTACATGGATTTTCTACATTTATTTATTTATTTAAGATATATGGGTTTTCTACATTTATTTATTTACTTATTTTTTGTTTTGTTTTTTTTTACACAGGGTTTCTTTGTGTATCCCTGGCTGTTCTGGAGCTAGCCCTGTAACCCAGACTGTCCTCCAAAGCCGGGCAGGGGTGGTGCACATCATTAATCTCAGCACTTGGGAGCAGAGGCAGGCAGTTCTCTGTGAGTTCTGCTTTATTTACTAATTACATGTGTATATGAAGGTAGTAAAGATTCCATCATGGTCTATATTTGGAGGTCAGAAGATCTTAAGGCAGGGTCTCTTATTTCTGTTGCTATGATACTCCAGGCTTAGCTGGTCTGGGAGATTCTGGGAAATTCTTGAATCTCTGAGTACTATCTTGCTTTAGGAATGCTGTTTTTATTGATGGGGGCCATGGCACTGTCTTTCATGTGTGTTCCAGAGATTAAATTAGATTTTCAGGGGAGAGCTTTCTCTAGTTCTGTGATTCTTTACCTGCCTTTCCAGCCTGTGTAGAAGAGACTTCTATTCCCAGTTTGGGACAAACCATATTTCCTCTAAAGAAGGTGGTCTTGAGCTTTCTTCTCATTAATAGAGAACTACATGGCATGCTTCTATGTTTTATAAAGTGTATCTCTTCCCTACTGACTTGTAACTTCATCATTATGATTACGTTTCACAGTCACCTTTCATCTTCCTTATATTTTAAATTCCATTGTTTCCTGACACATGGTAGGATTCAAAGTATTTCTTGATCACACTACACCATTTTGTACAGTAAAATTACTGTACATGCTAAAAAAAGCTCTGGCTTTATATTAGAAAGATTTTTTTTCCTAAAAGAAATAAAGATATGCAGAATAGATGAGAGAAAAGAGAGGATGGACTCGAAAGGTGGGGAGGAAGAAAGGAAAAATAGAAAAGCAAAAGAGGAAAATTAGCAAAAATAATTTGCGGAAAAGGAAACAGCAATGGTTTTGAATTTTAAAGAGGAACAGAGCAATGATGTTGAAAATTTAAAAACTTAAGTTTACAGTCTGACTGCATCTCGTTTATAATTGTTAACTATGAAATGTGTTATAGTATCTACCTGGTAACCTTTTGGTGAGGGATTATGCTGGCTTGTTTTTTGACAGCTTCATATAAACCTAGACATATCCAGGAACAGGGAAATCTCAACTGAGGAATTGCCTCCATCAGATAGGCTTGTAGGCAACAAGTATGTGTGTGCTCTTTCTTGGTTAGTGGTTAATGTGGGAACACTTACCTCATTGTGGATGGTGACACCCGTTAATAGGTGGTCCTGGGTTGTATAAGAAATCTGGCTGAACAAGCCATGGGCTGCAAACAAGTAAGCAATGTTCCTCCATGGCCTTGGTTTCAGATTCTGCTTCCAGGGTTCTGCCTCGGCTTACTGCCCTGACTTTGCTTCATGATGGGTCAGAAGTTCTAAGGTGAAATAAACCCTCTGAGTTGTTTTTGGTAATGATCTTTATCACAGTAATAGAAAGCTAACAAGAACAGGGCTTATTTTTATGTATGTATAAAGTGTTTCCTTCACATTCTTTGCCTCATATTAGATGATTAACAAATGGTATCTGCTACTTTGCTAGGAGGAGAAGTTGAAGTTTAGAGAGGTAAAGGTCATACACTTAGTGAACTGTGGAGAGTCAGTTGAGACAGAGAGGTCCTTCTTATTCCATAGTAGTGTTTCTCAAACAGTGTACTCCACAATTGCTTGAAAGGCTTGTTAAAACACAGGGCTCCATTCCAAGGTTTTTACTTCTTTCAGAGTTGCAGTGAAGGTAGGAACTGAGAAATTGGTGTAACAAGTTCTCAGTTGCTATTGGTGTCTAGATTCCACCACTTTGAGAATTAGTAGCAGTACTCTATAGTGTGTTTCTCAACCTTAGGTACACATAAGAAAATCATTGGGTGAGAATCCGAAAAGTACTGATGAGGAAGTCCTATGGGGCCGAATGTTTCAGACAGGTTTCTTTGTTTTCTTTTAGTTTTAAATTTGTGAAATGTGCTGCCAACATAGGAAGCAATAATATGCTTAAAGCTAGGCTTTTGCAGTTTTTTGTTTGAACTGAGTACTAGGCCAAGCAGCTGATTCTCCCCTCCCTGTTTTTTTTAAACACATGCTGCCATGTGATGGGGGAATGTCTTTCTGTATGCTGTGAATATATGTTGCTCTGATTGGTTGATAAATAAAATGCTGATTGGCCAGTAGCCAGGCAGGAAGTATAGGCAGGGCAAGCAGAGAAGAGAATTCTGGGAAGAGGAAGGTGGAGTCAGGGGAGATGCCAGCGTGCTGTCCAGGGAGCAGTATGTAATGGCACACAGGTAAAGCCATGGAGCACATGGCAACATATAAATTAACAGAAATGCACTGAGTAATAGCTAGTCAGTTGTAGGCCTGGCTAATGGCTGAGCAGTTTTAATTAATATAAGCTTCTGTGTGTTTATTTGGGTCTGAGTGGCTGTGGACCAGGTGGGACACAGGAAAACATTCAGCTATAGCCATGTTTTAAAACAATCATTTATACTGAAATTCTTGATTTAGCTCTTTAGTTGTTAAATATGTATTGTTTACCTTTACACATCCGTCTTCTCTCTCAATCAGGGTGTCTTAGATGCATTTTTAAATGGATGCATTTTATGTTAGGATGGATTTTATGTTCCTGTTTGACAGAAAGCAATATAGCAGTAGTGAACTTGAAATATTAAGTAAATGATGAAATCTATTGAAGTTTTTAGAAGACAACCACATCAGCAATTTACTGCAGTTTTTAAAGTTCCAGCTAAGATTTTGTTCTTTTTCCTCAGAAGCAATTGAAAACCTTTTGTTTTAGGCTGTTGGCCAATTATTGTTTAGTACACATAATGGTAGTTGTGTATCTAGGAGTACATAAATGAAAATTATTGGATTGATTGATTAAAAAAGTCATGTCTTTTGTTGTTTAGTCAGTAAATGTATACATACCAATGCATGAAGTCATTTACTAAGAGTATACAAAATACCATATCACTTCTTTAACTTTTAAGAATGAAATTGTAAATCCCATGCAGAGGATTAAGCTTGTCATTGCAACCCTCCCCCTTAATACTTACAGACTGTTAATTCTTCTCTGTCCTATTGAGGCTCATTAAAATTCCTGACATATATTTTTATTGAACAGTTCAGAATTTACCAATTTAAAACCTTGTTTTCATACCATCATCTCTAATTTAAGTAGGCCCATTAACACAGTATTTTGCAAAAGAAAGTCAATAACTATTTCTTTAAAATATTTGTAATGCATTTTAAACTCTTAGAGGTGAGCAACTGCTTTTGATCTTTAATTTGTTCCTTTAGAATGCAAATTTTAGGTTTACAAAGATCTTGTGCTTTTATTTAAGAACTATGCCTAGAGGCCAGATTGGTAGCCTTTAGGGAGAGATTTAGCTTGGTGTGAAATGAATAGTTGTCAAAAGATCATGAATTGGGTGCCAGAAGATGAAGTTTAGAGCTAAGAAAGATCGAGGGAAACTGACTGTACCTTATTTCATTTTGCTAACTGTTTCACATACTTGAAAAAAAAAGACAATGAACAATAATAACATAATGCAAATTATTGAAAATAAGCCAGTGTTTTCTGTGGATATTGTAAAGTACTTGTGAAACATGTAAACGAAAGGAATGACTGAATTCTTAACTATGGAAAGTGGGCTTATGGCTGCCAGCCTCTGGAGGGCTTATAGCTTTGGCAGGAATGACTTTCCCTTGACCAGTGAAGAACTCATCCTTGCCCTATCAGCAAGTAAGTCAGTAGTATCACTTCTGGTGAGATGAGAGGTGTCACAGAATACTGTCATACTCAATAAAAGAACTCAGGGTTGCTATCCGAGGTTCTCCTTAGTTGAGTCATATGATAGTTCTATTTTTAAATTTTGCTAAATATCCAAACTGATTTCCATAATGGATATGTTAATTTGCACCCCCACCAACAGAGAATAGTTCTTCTTTCTTCACATCCTCTCCAATATTTGTTGTCAGAGTTGTTGGTGACAGCTATTGTGTCTGGGATGAGGTAGTATCTCAAAGTGGTTTTGATTTGCATTTTCCTGATAACAGATATAGAACATGTTTAAAAGTAGTTATTGGCTATTTGTGCTTCTTTGTTGGAAAACTGTCTATTCTGTTCATTAGCTTATTTGCTGATTGGCAGTTTGACCTGCTTGATCAATTCTGCATATTAGTCTCCTATATTAAGGTAGCTGGTAAAGATGTCTCCCTTTCTGGGGGCGGTTTGTTTGCTCTGCTGCTTGTTTCCTCTGCTGTAAAAATCCTTTTTTGTTTCACATAGTCCAGTCTGTTGATACTTGGGGTTAATTCCTGTGCTACTGGTTTTCTATTAAAAAAGTTCTTCAAAAGTATACCCTTTGTTTTTTTTCTAGAAGCTTTAGTGTTTCAGGCTTTACGTTGAGGTCTTTGATTCCTTTTGAATTTGATTTTGTGTCAAGTGAAAGATGAATCTAAGTTCATTCTTCTGCAGATAGAAATCCAGTCTTACTAGCACCATTTTTTGGGTAGGCAGTTTTCCAGTGTTTGTTTTTGCTTCCATGTCAAAAAATAAGTGATGTTAGTTTTGCTGTTTTATTTCTGGGTCCTCTGTTCTAGTCTATTTGTCTTTTATTGGAGTTATTTTTGAAGGGGATACTTTTTTTTTTTTTCTAATTTCTCTGAGAGTACACTAGTGGTATAAATGAAGGCTATAGTATTACTTTTTTAAATATTGATTTTGTATCTTCAAACTTTGCTTTAAGCATGTATTCGGTCCAAGAGTTTTTTTTAGTAAACTCAATAGGGTCTTTAAATTTTTTAAAAAAACATTTATTTTTAATAAATATTTTACATTGTGTCTATGTGTAGTAAGTAAGTGTAGGTGCTCTCAGAGGTCAGTGACATCAGCTTGCTCCTCACAGAGCTGGTGTTACAGGCAGTTGTGAGCCTCCAAGTTCTGAGTACTGGAATCAAACTCATATCTTCTGGAAGAAAAGCAAGTGCATTTAACCACTGAATCCCTCCCTAACACTCAATAGTGTCTTTTCAGTAAAAAATGTCATCTGCAAATTGGGATATTCTGAGTAGTTTATTTTCCTAATTTTGAAAATCACTTTTATGTCTCTCTCTTGTCTAATTGATAGAGCTAACATTTCAAGCACTATACCAAACGAGAGTAGTGAGTGGACATTTTTGTCTTATTCCTGATTTTAAATGGAATGCTCTAAGTTTGTCTCTTTAATACAATATTGGCAAGCAGTTCAAGGGAGGATCATGTAGTAGCAGTTGTTCATATCACAGATGTAAAGAATGAGGCTAATGGACTATAATCTTCAAAGGCCTATATCCCCAGATAGTTCCCATCTCTTAAAGGTTTCATTGCCTTCCCTATATATAATGCCAACCAGCTAAGGAACAAACATTTAAAACATGAGCATAGGATGAAAGATTCAGTGTTAAACCATGAGAGAGGACTTTTGCCTATTTGGAACACTGTGTGTTTTGGAATTACTAACTTTGTCTTCTGAATAGATTAATTTTTTTCTTAAATAACTAAAAAAATATAGAATATAGTTCTTTATTGACAGCTCTACTCTTTAAGTCTTTTGCCTGTCTTTTGGCTGTCTTTAACACTTAGACTCAAGAGGGCTTGATGACGGTGCATGGTGCTAGACTTTTGCAGGTGTATTTTGAGATAAATCTCCTTATGTATCGCAGTCTGCCTTCTAACTCTGGATCCTTCTGCCTTACCTTCCCGATTACAGAGATTACAGATTTGTGCCACCATGCCTGGCCTTGATTCTTTCCTGATGGCTGGACATTCATAAACTTGTTAACATCTAATACTCCTTATCCATGCATATAGGCATGAGTAAATTGATTTCTATAATTTACTATTCAGCCTTATTTTACTTATTTTTATTTTCGTACTTCAGGATTATTTAAAAATTTGAATAGATCTGTGTTGTATTCAGTTGGTTGAAATTTCATAATCAAGGGGAATGAGAACTTGCGTTCTTACATTCTAATCTCTCGACTCTACATACATCTACTTTTTTGAGTATATTCTTCTAGAAATATGTATGAATTCTTTTCTTGCTCAAGTGTGTGTGTGTGTGTGTGTGTGTGTGTGCGTGTGATATATTGGTTATACATAATAATGACTTCATTGTGAAATTTTCATACACATACTGTGCTGTCTACTTTTATATATCATAACCCAAGCCAGAGTCATTTGGGAAGAGGGAAACTCAAGAGAAAATGCCCCTACCAGATTGGTCTATGGGCAAGATACTGGTATATTTTCTTGACTGATGATTGGTCTGGGAGGGTACTCCTGTAACACCAATTGCTAATATATAGAGTACTAACTAATTCTAGCTAATTTCTAGCTTCCTGTACATGATTTCAGGTTTGAGTCTATCAGTTTTCTACAGTGAACCATGATCATACCTAACAACGACTTTGAAGTCTCCAAAAAGATGATGGGACCCCACAACGATGATTCCATCAGGACTATGATAACACCACTAAGATGATAAACACCACCCAAAATAGGCTTTGGACTACAAACTGCTCAGGACAATTTTGAGATGGCTAGCTAAGATGATCCAACCTCACAGACTACCCTTGCCAGGACATGAGACAAACCCTATACTTTTGCATTATACAGAGACTGGACAACAACTGGTATAGCTACCTCTCCCAGGACTTGACAACCCCAAATTTTTCTTTTCAGGATCCCCTAAAGATGCCTTCGCCCCCAGACAGTAGGAAGTAATTTTAAGAACACGATGCCTACATTCCTAAGAGGTGTTGGGGTGGGTGACTTTTGGCCTTCAATGGGTTATAGATACTTGTCATTGTTTAGGATGGTTGGTTACAAGTTGTTAATTGATAATGGTCAGGAAAAAAGCTAAACAACGGAGATTAGATTCAGGGTATTTTGTTTGAAAAGAAAAAAAAGAGGATATAGATAAGAGGTAGATTATTGAATTTGAAAAAAAGATATAGAAATGATAGGATAAAAGGTTAGATTATTGAATCTATTCTGAAAAGAAAAAAGGGAGAATATGGATATAAGATAAAAAGGTAGATTATTGAATCTATATTTCAAAAGCAGCTGCTAGTATTAAATATTTTACGTTGGATTGGATTTTTGTATATTGTATACAAGTTGTGTATATTGATACAAATTTGAGATTATTTTTGTTAGAACATACTGTACATACATTTCTAATCTTGTTTAAGGTTTTGTACCTATACAGCTCATTTAACAATGTAATGCAAATTGCAAGTCCTTGAAAGTTATTATTACCAACTATTTAGGATAATAAAGAAATGCAGGTTAGTAGTTAGTTACCTATTACAATGGAACTTGTCAGGTTGGGTATGTTTTCAAAGTCAAACTTATATTTTTCATAGACAGGTCATCTTCAAACACTTTAGAGATCTACAGAAAATGGCATTTAAGATGTTTTAATAACAGATTTTTTTGTTGTTGTTTTTATGACTATGAGATATGTCTGCTCCTGGCAGCACCAATCTACTTCAGAGAAGATGATGGGCATTGAAGAAACTCCATATGGAGTTTGCTTTCTTTGTGTCAAAAGTTAGCCACTGGGCAAGAAAGTGCCTTGCCTCAACTGCTGACAGTATGCTGTCCAAAATGGACAAGCAGGACACACAAAAAAAGGACTGTCAAACCTTACCAAGGAAAGGTAGGAAGGCCCTTCAGAAAATCCTGCTTCACAGAAAAGTCTGTCAGATATGCTAAGCCTGTAGGCTGGAGATGGATGCCCCAATGTTGCAGAGGATCCTTGGGTGACTGTTCCGACAACCAGCTGTTTCTGTCATTTCTCACATTTTTTGGAAGTCACTTGTTTGCACTTCCTGCTTACTTAGTTAATATCATTTCCTTCTCGGGTCTCATTTGGAGTTGAAGATTAGATAGTTATGGTTTTCCTTGTTAACAAATTCAGAAAAGAAACTCACTAAAGTGGTATAAATTGTGTAAGTCTGAAAGATATCAAATGATAGTTTTGGTTTGGTAATACAAGTTAGTCTAGAAAGTGAATTAGGTACAACATTTTGGACTCACCAAAATAGAATAAATAATGGAGTATTTTCTCTCAATTTGTCAAATGTTTATGGAATGGACATTGTTAATGTAATTCTTGACTATATACTTATTGTATATAGTTTTTCTTGTATTAGTTATAAACTTTTATTATTTTAGACAAAAAGGGGGGAATGTGGTGATATATTATACCCTAATAAAATTTGCCCAAAGATCAGAGAACAGAACAAGCCACTAGATTAAGCATAGATTCCAGGCAGTGGTGGCACACACCTTTAATCCTAGCACTTGGGAGGCAGAGATCTGTCTGGATCTCTGTGAGTTCAAAGCCACCTTGAACTACATGATATTGATTCAGACTAGGAGAGAAACAGAGCCAGTGTTGACACACACCCTTTATCCCAGTACTTGGGAATCACAAGCCTTTAATCCCAGCAGGAAAAGTATATAAGGCATGAGGAGACAGGAACTGAAGGCTTTTCAGACTGAGGAGTCCTAGAGGCAAGAGTTGGCTTGTTCCTTTGTCTCTCTGATCTTTCAGCATTTACACCAATATCAGGCTCCAGGTTTTTTATTAAAATACCATTAAGCAATTTGTGTTGCACACTCCTCCATGATCTCTGCTTCAGTTTATGCCTCCTGATTCCTGCGTTGGTTTTCTGCCCTGACTTCCCTCAATGATGGTCTGTTATTTGGAAGTATATACTGAAATATAAACCCTTTCCTCCCCATGTTGTTTTTGGTCATGGTATCACTGTAATCAAAATCCTAACACACACATAGTTTATTTTGATGGTGTTTAGCCCATTACTATCCTTTGTCTTCTTCCTACACCTGCTGATCCCCTTTCTTCTCAACTATTCCAGTCTTCTAAAAACATACCTTCTTGTCTTTGACAAACTGCATATAAAATTACAGGGCATACAGTCTTGCCATTCACATATGAATTATTTCCACAGTTTTTTTTTTAAACTGGAAATTAATTTAGGAACTAATTCCCCACTCCCTAGTTCCCATGCAACTTTTTTGTTTATCTTTTTGTTTTTGAGACAGGATCTCATTTAGTTCTGCCTGACCTGGAATTTGCTATGTAACTTTGGATGACCTTGAACTCCTGATTTTTCTGCTTCTTCCCAAGTGCATGTGCTTCCCATGAAACTTTATGAAACAGAAGTACATGTAGGACTTCAAAAGGTTCCATAGCTATGAATGGCTACTTTCTTCTTTTGGCCCGGGGGCCATGTATGTTTCTGAGGATGTCTTCTCTGAAGAGTTGGGCTGGAAGAAGGCTCCTTGGTGTTTTCATTCACTGTTTCTTCCTGAACTTTTCTTTACTCACACAGTACATTCACTTTTAAATGTAAACTTTCTATAGTTTTTGTATTTGTATTTAATCTTAGTGGGAACTTTATAATCTGACCTTTCTTCTAGCCTTAGTTTAAGATTATTGCAAAGAGTAGAGCTTACTAGTTCTTTAAATTTTACTTTTGTTTAATCAAGAAAAAGTTATGACAGAGATGGTGGTGTTTGTAGATAGATTGCCTGATATTGCCACCTTGTTCCAGTGATACTGAGCATATTACCATGGCAAATTACTTACCTTCTAGTTATACCAGCCACTTTGTTAAAGAGGATGAGGGAAAAACTAATATCATATAAGAGATCAAATATTTGCATTTTATGAAATGGTTTTGAATAAATTCTTTTATTGGATATGATTTAGTGTTTTAACATTCTGAGTTTTGAGTATATTTGTATTAGTTTAAAGGAACATCCTGTGTGGTAGGTACGTGCCCTGCCATCTGGTTACATCTCCAGTTTTTTTATTTTCCTTGAGATAGGGTCTTGTTATGTAATAGCCCAGGCTGACCTAAAACTCATAATCTTTCTGCATCTGTGTCCTCAGTGCTGGGATTAGGCTTGAGTAACATTCCCAGTGATGGCAACTCCTCCTCCTCCTTTTCTTCATCATTCAGTATTGATTCCACAGCTATCAAGATAGAATAATAAAGCTGTCCAGGTAAAATACACTGTAGTATAGAATAATATCACTTGTCTCTTTTTCTTAGTCTTATTGTTTGTAAGTACTGTATTTTTTCATTTAATGTGTAGAGTAGTATCATTCAATAAAATTATAACATAAGCCACATAATTAAAAAATTTAATAGCCACATTAAAAAGTAAAAAGATATGAGTTTAATTAATCTTCCTAATATATTTTATTTAACCTAATATATCTATATTACTTCAGCATGTAATCAATATAAAATTATTAAAACTGTTTCCATTCTTATTTTTGCATTGTCTTTGAAATCCATTGTGTACTTTACTGTTAATATGCCTCTCAGTCCAGAGTAGCCACATTTTAGGTGCTTGATAGGCATGTGTGACTAGTGGTATTGCACAACATAGCTATAGAGATGCTTTTAAGTTAGAAAGGGTTTTATGATACTTTGAAACAGTTGGTAGAGATACAACAAATAGAAACAAGTTTATATTATGAAAATATGTTGGGAAAGTCTGGGATTTTGGAGTGATCAATGGATAAAATCATTCTTATAGTTCTAAAATCAGGAGCAGATTGGAACCATAGCCTGTATGTTAAAACTCCATGGATTCTCAGAAAAGGAACCCAATTGTAACGGGCAGAAAAATATCAGCTAGAGGAGATGTGAAGTATTGGTGTGTCCTGGAAATCAATGGAAGGGAGTTTCACAGAGACATGATGAGTAGAAGTAGTTCTTGCCTAGTAGAGTGAGAAATGAAAATAGGCAAGTTGGTTGGCTTTTTGCCAAATTTAATGGGCACTATTTTAGGAAAGTGATAGCTAATAAAATTAGGTTGTAGTAATTTGAGCATTAATTATGTCGAAGTAAAGACAATGAACATGTATTATTTTATGAAACTTCGTAATGATAATTGATAGAAGACAGTGGGTAAAGGTCGAAGACAGGAAAAACTGATGGAGCAAGTTCTAAGAGGTGGCATCAATGAATTGGATTTCTCATACAAATCGAGAAATTAATTATGGAAAAGAAGATGTCAGCCATAATGTAGAAATGAAGGTGTTAAAATAGGAAAACATTTGTATGGTTAATGTGTTATGAGTTGAAGGAAAAACTTGTTTGCATTGCAGACAGCCTTTATAACTTAAGCAATACTACATAAGTAAATGTGCTACATTGTTTACTTTTCAGAGCCTGGGAACAGTACAAGCCAAGAGAATCATGCGATACTATTTTAATATCAAATGACAAGAATTTGGGTAAATTATTTCATTTTATTAAAAACCCACAGTGCATAGTATTTCCTCTAGTTCTTTAAAGTATGCTGACAGTTACTTGTTAGCATCTAAAGGCTGAGTGTGTGTCATAAAATCATGACTTATAAGTGAATTGTGAAGTGAGTAAACATGATGTTTTGTCTTCTAGAATACTATCTTGTTTTTCATGTAGATTTCTGACCAAATTCCCCAGATTGATTTCTTAGTTTTAATTTTCTAAGGTCATGACTGACTTGGAGTTGGGTTAAGTAGCTCTAAGATAGACTAGATAGTTTATATAGGCTGTTCTCTAATGTTTTGAGGACATTCTGTTTATTTCTTTCATATCATGCATTATGAGTTGGAATGATCTTGCTGATAACATTTTTCTTTTCCTTTATTCTTCTTTTGCTCACCTAAATCAGATTTTTGCAGAGCAGGGCTTTGCTTTGTCCACTGTCAATTCCTAAGCACTAGGTGCATGGCATAGCACACGATCAGTAGGTGAATGTCTATACAACATGATCATTGAAGCAAGCTTTTCTAGAAAGTATATGTTTCCCTTTTGTTTTATTTCTGCCTTTTGAAAGCCTTCCTTCCCCACCTCCTTTCCTCCCTTTCTCATGTCCCAGTTTAGAAAATTCTATGTGGCTATAAATTCTGTGCTGTTTTCTTCAAAGAAGATGCTTTGGGGTTTCTCCAGTCTGATTTTTTTATGCAGTTTATTCTGACTTCTATTACTGATTAAGATTACTCTTTTAAGAGATGTCTTTATTAGCTAGTCCTATAATTTTGTGCTATGTAAACTGTTTACAAACTATATTTCCTATTGCTTTGATTGCCCTTCCTGTTTTGCTATACTCATTTTTGTCATATGGTCCTTCTTGGGTGAGGTTCTATTTTAATATGCCTCTGTTGGTGTTGGTATGCCTAAGGATCCTGACTAAAATATAGTCACAGCAGAAACAGTCTTGGTACCCACTCTTGGGTATATGGTAACATTTTGGTTCTCTTCAAGACTGTACATGCTTTATAGGGAACATAAGAATCATTTTATTGCAACGATGGTTTCCATTTCCCAGAGAGTAGTGTTGTTAAAGTATCCACCCTGTATCAACAAGTCTCTGTGCACTTCTCTGTTTTCCTGGATTGGAAGCCTCAGACTTGAACTGATTATTCATTTGTTTCCAAATTTACTTCCAGACTTTTCAGTTCTCAGCAGAAGTTCTTGACAGTTTTTGTTTTAGCTTTATTTTTTAAGATTATGAAGCTGCTTATAAATCTGACAAACTTGGCTTTTTCTCTAGAGACATCTGTTTACATAAACCAACCAAATTTTATATATTCAGGAGTGCATAAACTTCAATCAAGCTAATGACCTCAATCTAAATTATTATTTTATATTTATAGTTGAATTGGAAAATTCGTGGAGAGACCGAACAAGTAAATTCTAATTAATTAAAAATAACCAAAAGCTCACTAAACACATGCCATGTTAAAAGAGTAGAGTACTCAAGAACTGGATTTATCTTATGTACAGAAGTTCTGGTCCATGTCAGAATTCAGAATTCACATTGGATTTAATTTGTGATCTTGCAGGTACCTTTGTATTAAGCCAGATCAGGTATTAGTACTTCTGGATCATCAGGTGAGCAAATGGGACTTTGTCATAGAACAGTCTTCCTGGAAGACATGACCATTGAAGTCAGAAATCAGAATGTCCTGAAATTAGAGTAGCTAGAATGCCTCATAGGAGACCCTACCAAGATTTTCTCTTGGAAAGAAATTGGAGGCAGCACCGTAAATGATGCACAACAGGCACAGGGTGTCTCAGAAATAGCTTATATGGAAGGGTGCAGGAGTGTCTCAGGAGTGTTCACTAGGCAGCACGTGAGGTTACTCCTGTCCTTGAAGACAGTGGTTAGCAGTTATTGGTGGTGGTGGTGGTGATGATGGTGGAGGACTTTTCTTGAGTTACCTGTCTATCTGCCTATAGATTCTCCATATTGCTCTAAGTCATCCTTTTCCTATGCTCCAATAAATAACCCCAATTAGACTCATTGGTTCACCAAGCTAGGGTTTGGTGGAATCGTTGCTTTGTTTTGACCTCCTTGGGGTAAACAGATGTTTGTTCCTTTCTTTCCATTTAAATAAATCCCACCCAATCCAGTCCTCCAGCAGTATGTAGCATTCCCTGTCACGTGCTATTTATTGTAGTGTGACTAGTAGGATGGCCAGTATTTCTAGAGAGAAGTAATCTTTTCTACTTTTACTAGGATGTTACTCTCCTCCCATCCCCTCCCCTCTCCTATCTATCTCTTACTCCATACCCCCCTCCCCGGTTTCTTTTTGAAGCCCAACCTATCCCAAAATTTGATATATAGACCAGGCTAATCTCTAACTCATAGAGATCCTTCTGTTTCTGCCTCCTGAGTTCTGGGATTAAAGGAGTGTTCTTCCATGCCCCAGTGTTTCCCTGCTTCTTGAGGTCATGTTTCTTTATTTCTATTTTAGCTCATTATTATTTCATTTAGTCACACATCTATAGTAGATGGAAATTCCTCACTTTTCTTTTTATGTATATGCTTTGGAGAGTTGTGGACAGCTCTCATATTGTTTCTTGATTGTCAGCCAAGTTATACACATTTAACATCTTAAATCTTTCTTTGTAATTGAGTTAGCTTGGCTGCTTTTTCCAGGACACCTCCCCTCTCCAATTTCATCTGTTCCATGAATGAACAGACAGAAACAACCCATTCCCTGGTTTCTTCTATACCTTTTATTCCTTTAGCCTTTTGGTGTTGATATATTCTTAGTTGAATTAAAGCCAGTCAGATATCATTATTTAGACCATGCATGCCTGGCCTTCAGTTGTCAATGTATCACCCAGCAGTAGCACCAGCAGTATGTGCTAGAGGAAAGAAAGAAATTGTAAAAGAAGACTGAGGAGCAAATTAATGCATTCTTTAATAACATGGCAGATTACCCATGCCACCCAAAGTAAACCATTGTACCAGAATCCTTTAACTTAGCTGTCATCCTATAGTACTGTGTCTATGCCCTAATCTGAGTTAGGAGACCCATGGCTATTGTTTCAAGTTTGGTCATGTACTCACTTGGTTTCTTCTCCATGTTTTTATTCCCTCTCCACCTTTCTATACAACTGATCAGAACTTGCTGTCATATCCTGTGGTCATGAACAAAACTGGGCAGGAGATCATTTTGTTGGAAATTACATAGGCTCAGGTGGTTAATGTTTCATGTCTCCATATGTGACATCTGAGGAAAGTGCTTTTAGTCTTGCTATTTCTGTGACAGTCACTGGTCTTTGTTTAACAGCTGATCCAATGGCGATATGCAGGGAGAAGCAACTAGAAGACCTTTGGTACTATTTATCAACACTGTGTTAGTTATACAACTTCCCCAGCCCTGATTGGCAGGGAGAAGCATACTGCTTCTAGATGATGCTGAGCTTAGTGTAAAGTATGCCAGCATGGGATCTGGGCTTGTCACAGTTCATTCTTTCTTGTCAATTGGTGTGTAGAAAATGGATCTCCATCCCTACTTCTCTTGTACATTAGAGAGGAAAAGGTCATACTCTAGGAAATAATGCCTTATTGGTGTTTTTAGTCACCAATTCAGATAGTAATATTTAGTTGAAGGTTGAAACAGCACATACTTGGCCTTCTCATTTCTATTAACTTTGCTGCTAGTACAGATTTGAATAGGATAGCAGAGAAGGTTTTCCTGTTTGAGTCTGTGACAACTTTCTAGATGATTGGTGTTTAATTCTTCAAGCACATTTTAAAAATCATTTTTTTACCTCTTTCCTTGTGAAGACATAAAATATTCAGAATCTAATAAAACATTTTCTCCATATTATTTAATTCTGGAGAGATTAAGGTTAGACTAGCAGCTGAAACAATTCATTCTGTTAGGTTTCCTAAAAATATTAATACCAGTTTTCCGTATTTTACAGTTGACTTTCCTATGATCAGATTTTACATATTACTATGTGATATGAATAATGTGTTTCTTGGTCTCTGTTCCTTAAGCAGATAGTTAAATACTAAGAACTTTGTAAGTCTAAGTTAAAAAAGAAAAGGTTAGTTTTTCATATGTCTTCTAAACTGTCAGCAGTGTTGTATTCCTCTTTAGTTTTATTAGGCAGCTGATCCATTCTTCAGTGTAGCTCTTGTTTCTTGTGTCTTTTCAGTGCCTATCAAAGAAAAAAAAATGCTGACCTGACTTTAAAGGGACAAACAACACCCCCCCCCAAAAAAAAAAACAAAAGCCCAAGAACCACCCCATGCTAAATTGCTCTGTTCTTAATGTGCATCAAAATGACAATCCTACACTGTGTCAATTGAGGGAGTCTAGCAAGAAACAATAAGTAGCTTGGCACTGACACAGGCTTGTAGCCAGCAGGTTTCATGGATTTTGTGAGGCAGAGGGTTAACCCTCACAAGAGCACTGAAGGAAGGAAAGCATTCTTGATCTTTCTTTCTTACACCATTGTTTTTTTTCTTGTAGACCACCATTGTGTAATGTGTGTGGTGTAGTGTGTGTGGTGTAGTGTGTGTGTGTGTGTGTGTGTGTGTGTGTGTTTGAAATGGAAGTACCCTTCCTCCGTACAATTTCCACATTGAGTAAATAAACAGTATTGTTTCTTAGAGGGACTTATATTGAATTTTTCTTCGTCAGCTTTTGTGGAGATTTTGTTTATGGTTGAATTTGTAGTACACTTGTGCCGCTTTTGTGCATGTTGCATAATCAGTGTGAGTTCACACCTGCAACTGTGCATGATTCAGAGAGCACTGCTTCCTTTATGTTATCCACTACCACTGTCTCTTAAAATCTCTGTCCCCTCTTCTGAAACCCTGACCCTTGGAGATCAGAGCGTGATATGTCTGTCTCATCTACAGGTGGGTACTCTACAGTCTCTTCTTCTCTGTATGCTGATCAGTTGAGAGTCTCTTGTTAATTGCCATTACTGCCAGGAGAAGCATCTCTGATGAGGCCTGAGAAATGCCCTGGTAATCATTTTAATACTATGTCCATCTAGCAGAATAATATTAGGTTCTCTCCTAGAGCCTTTGACCTATCTAGCCACAGGTTCTTGTTCCTTTTAATAGTGCCAGGCATGGGTTCCATCTCATGGAGTGGGCCATAATATGCCCCGTTTAGACCAGAAGTCTGCAACCGCTTCCTGTTTTTATCTGAAACTCAGGGTCAGTTCATATCTTCTTGAAATTTGTTATTTTTAGAATGTTTGATGAGTTAATAGGTACAGAAATGAATTTTCATGAAATTAAAGGATGTATATTTAATTCCTTTCAAATCAAATGCAAGGCAAAACAGAACTTTAAAACTTTTCCCAGCTCTCGTGAAATTGAAGTTGGTAACTTACTGTTTGAAGTGTGAAACTATGGCGTCAGGAGTTTTCAAAGGAGCTGTTACAAGCAGGGAGTAAGAATTTTGTGAAAGTTTGAAGAATTTCCTCAAAGTATGAATTTGTTTTCTTTTATAGTAATAAAATGGTATGCTTTAAAATTGTATTTTAAATATTAGTGTTTTGTGACCAATGTAAGTATAAAGAGAATGTTTTTGAAGATGAGGTTGGTATTATTTTGACTGATTTTTATTTAAAATATTATTTACTTTGTGAGGAAAAACTAATCTATTCTTGTAACAGCATAACATATGTGATCAAAAAGAAAATAAATGGTGATTTGTGCTAGAGTTATTAAATAAGCATTTTTAAGTGCTGTGTGTATAGAAAACTGTATCTACATGCATTCATTAAGATGATTGTGATATCTAACAGTTTTTTTCTAAGATGTATTTTTCATTTATGAAGTATTTAAAAATCATTGAAAGCGTTTGAGTAAACGGTAGATTAGAATTATGCATTAAATAAACTCACCTGTTATTTTCCCTCATTCAAGACAGGTTCAGCAACACATTGCCTCATTACTTTAGCAAAACAAACAATATTCAAATTGCTTTTTATGTTCAGTACTTATGTACTGCTTACTACAATTACTGCTCTCCCCGTGTTTTCTCTTAAGATTACCCCCCCTTTTTTTTTTCTTTAGGAAGTACAAAAAAGTACTGAGTTGCTTGCCAATTTTCATGGATTGAATACTTAGGCTAATTTTAACCTTCTGATTATGGCAGTATCAGAAGGAACACAACTAAAACTTTATTACTTTGGTCTAGTTTAAATTCTTGATAGTTTTGTCTTGAATTCCTAGTGCCAAGGTTTGATGATAGTATAATTGGATATATATATATATATTTTTTTTTATATATATATAAAAATATATAAATATATATATTTTAGGTTTTTCGAGACAGGGTTTCTCTGTGCAGCTTTGAGCCTTTCCTGGATCTCGCTCTCTAGACTAGGCTGGCCTCGAACTCACAAAGATCCGCCTGCCTCTGCCTCCCAAGTGCTGGGATTAAAGGCGTGCGCCACCACTGCCCGGCTAATTGGATATATTTGATACTACTATAAAGTAAATATTATTTACTTACTTTAAAGATAATTTTATTTAAATGCTCCATGTTTTTCCTGTGGTAAGACTTTATTAACTTAGGAAATACACACATAGATACATAGGAGAAATACCATATATTATAAATTGTAAAATGTAAACAACTTTTGATCAGTGTTACTGAAGTTTTCATTGTAGACAGTAAACTCTATTATTTTGTTTAATTCAGAATATGTATTAAGAACTATTTTAGTTTGATATGATATGGTTTTCAAAAATGATACTGTAAATTACTATCTGTGGAAACATGGAAAATTTGTTAGATAACACACAATGAGATGAATATTGATTGCTTTTTAACTTATTATGCCATGTACTAAATTTTCAATTATAACTAGTGATTTATTTCATTTGAAAAATCAGTATAACTTCAAACACAACTTTTTTAGTAGATGGTTTAATGTATTATACTAAAATACCAAATCATGATTTGTAAATTATGTGTTCCAACACATGCATATTCTTTCTTTAGGCACACACAGGGTGTGTAGGTCATTGTCAAATTTCAGTAGAGACTATTTTACAAGAGGATATTTTTAGATTCCTGTTTATCTAATTTTTGATACCTTTGAATTTCTCCTGTACCCGATGTTATAAAATACTTTCACGAGTATTTCGTGTTTTCTGTGACATCTCACACTGCTCACTTTTTTGTCTATAATACCATATGAGTTCCCCCTTTCAGGCTTACACTGCATATTTTAAACTGCTGCTAATATATGCAAGGTAAGATGACATTTAGATTTTTGAGCAACTCTCAGTTTTAGTATTAGAACATTAAAAAAAAAATCCTTGTTCTAAATCTTCTCACATTTCCTATTAAAACAATCTTACCAACAACCAAACAAAGAAACTCTGGGATTTGGCTATAACAGCAATTGAAATGCATCAAAAAGTGGTGACTACAATACAATTTTATTAATGAATGATCTACATTGGTTCCAGCTGTGTTCATGTGATTAGACCTTCACCATGTAACAATGGGTATTTCCCTATTGCTTTTATTTGATTTCCAAGAATGTGTCATCTGATACATCAGCTCCTGCCAGTGTGCCTCTGTAAAAGTGTGGGTTTTTTTCCCCCTAAATTTCCAAAGCATAAGTTGAATACCCACACGTACCCTGCTGTAATACTGTTTCTTTTGAATAGTGGCCTTGGTTTATTATATGCATGGGTGTTGCATCCCAAATCTCAGAATACAAATTAAAGCAGATGCTTACTGTATTTTATCAGTAAAATTTCCAAAGCATACTTGCATGATAATGATGAAGTTTCAGTATTTTTGCCTTTACATTTCCATCCTACTATTTTTTTTTCCGTGTTATAGAGGTGAGTAGGCTTGCAGATTGAAATGGGGATTGTCCAGATTGTCCTCTTCCCTGACCATATGGTATAGTTCTAAAGCCTTTTGTATGCTGTCTGTTCAATGAATTGTAAACTCTGTCTTTAGTGCACACCTCCAAAAAGATAACCAAATAAAAGTAGGCCTTAGAGGAGGGATTGAATATCATGCAAGGAGTCTAGAATTGTTTTAAAAGAGAAAATAGCAGATGAAACTGACGTTGAGGAGCTCTTCCAAACATAGGCGAATATTCTCTGGTTATTCTTTTGAGATTTTTATGTATCTTTGTAGATTATCCTTGAATACTTGTTTTGAAAGAATACAACTTTGATTATCTTACTGTGATTATTATCTTTTTTTCTGTTCTTGGGGTCTCAGGAAGAGAAGGCTCGAGCTTTAGTTTGTCACACAGAGGAAGCCTGGTCCTTACAAACAATGCTGAGGAATAAAGTAGTTTATGCTTGTGTATACCCCACCTTACTTCAGTGAGAATGTAGGACTAGATAACTTCCAGTAATTTCTCCTTTAGCCTTTTCCCATATTTCAGGATAGTTAAAACGTTTCATTTTCTTTTTACTTCCCATCTCTCTAACTTACTATGTTTCTATAATTTTACTTTAGGGAAATACAGTAAGATACTCTTTGTTCCATATGCTGATTCTTTGTAAATTGGAGTAAGCATATTGCCCTGACTCCACTTTCTCTCCCTAAAACTAGGCCGCTGTTAGAGAACATTAGATATTACCCACTGCTTTTTGGCTCTGGAGATTTGAAGTTGAAATTTTACCAAATGGGGTCAAAAGAAAAGAGAGGCTGTGAAGAATGTGAGTTTTTACTCTATTATTATCCTCAATCACTGAAAGGGTAACTGAGAGGAACTCACATGTTTTTTGAATGTGTAATTTTCCTTTGAATGGCCACAGTGAAATATATTTGAATAAAAAAAGGTAGAAAAAGTAAATATCATGTATGGAGTTATTGGTAATTGAAATTAACATTTCATTTAAGCACTCTACCATAAAAAATATTTCAAGAAAAGTACTTAAAATTTGTTTAAGAAGAATATGTGTATGTGTGTGAGAGAGAATATTTGTATAAGGAGATTATTAAGAGCACTTTCTAGGATAAGACATAGATCAACTATGACATTAATATATCTCTGGTGGGAAGTAGTATACAAAATATTTGTTGGGATATTTTTAAAGCTGGAAAAATCTAACAGCTGAATTACTGATTTCGAAGGTATATGTGTATAAGTGAATATTCTCAGTTTTAAAACTATACTGTATATATTAGTATACAGAACCTTCTTTATAACATGTCCAAGTAATTGAAAACCAGTTTATACTTCAAAATACTTGCTTCCTCCTCCTTTCTCTCTCTTCGTTTTCCTTCCTTTTCCCCTTTTTCCTCATTGTCACCTATTATGTGTGTGTGTGTGTTACATACATGAATGATATATTCCATACTTTAAAATGCTTTTGAAAATTTTGGGAATTGAAGGCTCTTATTAAGAAAAGAAAGAAAATATCTTATAAAGAGTATAGAACATACAGGCTCTATGTAGGAATTTGACATATATTAAAGTAGTCCAGGTGACTGAAAAGTATATGAATATGAATTTAGAAATATTTTTATTTCTTATATCCAAGGAAGGACTAGATCATTCCTAAGTCAGAAAGAGTTTTGGATAATCAAACTTCATTTTTACCTTTTTGTTTGTTTGTTTTTGTTATCATTTTTATTTTATTTTATTTTATTTAGACATGGTTTCTTTGGTAGCCTTGGCTTTCCTAGAACTAGCTCTGTAGACCAGTGTGGACTCAAACTCACAGAGATCCACCTGCCTCTGCCTTTGCTGGAAATAAAGGCATGTGCCACCTCCATGGGCTTCAATTTCACTTCTTATATTGCATTTTGAATGGTAAAAGCCCCCTGGCTCCAGTAAAAAAACAATCTTAACAACAACTTAAATATTTGAGTAAGGGTTTTATTTGTCTCATATCATAGGAAGCCCCAAGGCTTTTATAAAAGTTCATAAGCAACTGACATAATCAGGAATTGAGGTAACCACTTTTTTTTCCCTTGAGCTCTAGTGGTGAATTTTGCTTTTATTTTCCTGTTGACTTCCACCACTGAACCTGTGTTACTTTCCAAGTAGAAAGAATAACAAAGGGAATGCTAGAAAGCTTCTCGCTTGAGTGTACTCCTTTTAGAAAGGCATGCTTACTCATAGAGATTTGCATACGTGACACAAAGCCATGTCATGTAACTACCTTCAGAATGCCAAAAATAGTTTTTTAGTTTTCTAGACTTTATTTTGGAGGAACACAGGCATAGTGAGAATTTGAATAAGCTATGCTAAAGTTATCCGATTGTACTTACTCAGTCCTTTGTATAGTTAGTTGCTTGCATCTTTGAACTCACTGGGTACTTGGTTTATGTAGACACTTCCTATTGGTTTCTTTTTGAATACATAGTGTTTATGTTTTAATGTGATAGTTCTCTGTTTGAAGAGAAAAACTAGAACTGAGTAAATTGGTGTGAACTCTAACAACTGTTTGAATGGATATGTAAGAAATATAATGCTTAATATTATAGCTATTAGTCACTCACACATCTAAAGGATATAGTAATACCTTTAATTGGTGAAGTTCTGTGACTTAATAAAATATTATTAACTTAAATTAATTATTTTTTAATAGAATCTTTAAAATTTATTAGTGGAAATTTCACACATGTAAACACTGTATCTTAGTCATCTTCTCTTTCAACTTCTCCTTCCTCCTCCCTCAGGCACCCTTAGCCCATCCCTCTTCCCTCTTGATGTCCTTTCTTTTTTCCTTTTCTTTCCTCTTTTTTTGTAACCCATTGAAACCAGTCAGTGCTGCATGGTACAATGTTGGCTGATCTTGTTGGTGTGATCTGGTATAGTTCTTGTGTAGAGAACTATAGCTAGAGTTAGTTTCTGAATGAAATGGCAGTGCTGTGTTCAGAAGATGGCATCTCAGGCATCTTAATCTTCTAGCTTTTACATTCTTTCTGCCCTGGTTTTTGAGCTTGAGTTAAGGGCTGATATAGTTACTCCATTTAGGGCTCAGTAATCAATAGTCACATGTTCTCAGCATGGACCAATTCTAATTCTCTGAAGTAACTGCTGATGATTGCAGAGAGAAGCTTCTCTGACTAAGGTTGAAAGCAACATGAATCTATGTGTCTAAACAAATATTAAGAAGGCAGTTTGACAGAATATCCATTCAGCAGGACAATAGCAGATGATTCCTCCCTAGGGCTATGACCAAGCCTGAATTTCCATCCTGTTGAGCAGGTCTCATATCTAGGCCAAAAATGATTGGTTTACCACCATAACTTTTATGCTGCTATTGCTGTAGTGGGCATATTTTGTCTGTGAGGTTGGTATTGTAGCATGCCGGGTTTGCTACTAAATAATACCACTGATGCTTTTTAATGTCACTGGCTTGTATAACGTGTCTGGCACTATGAAACCTAGACAGCACAGAGGAAGTTTTCAGATCTGATTCAGCTTTTAATCTTAACTTCTGCTTCCAGTAATGTAGTCCTTCCAGCAAGGCTGTACCTCCTCAGTCTCCCCAGATAGTGTTATCAACTGTGAACTAAGTGTTCAAATATTAGGGCCTGTGGGTGACATTCTTATTCAAACAACTTAATCATATGGATTAAGGCATTGATGATTTCTTTCAGGATTTTCCAATATGGTGAAATATAGGTGCTTGAAGTGTATTCTAATGACTCTCTGGATTTCATCAGTGTCTATTGCTCTGTTTCCTTGTTCTCTCATTTTATTAATTTGGATCCTTTCTCTTGGTTAATTTGGCTAAAGGGTTGTCAATCTTGTTCATCACTTTAAAGAACCAACTCTTCATTTAATTGAGTCTTTATATTGTTTGTTGTTGTTTCTGTTTCATTAATGTCTTTTCTGACTTAATGATTTCTCCCTGTTTATGGTTTTTGGATTTTGTTTGTCCTTTTTACCTAATGTTCCTAGGTACATCAGTAAATCGTTTACTTGAGTTTCCTTTGATTTTTCTGATGGAGGCACTTAGACTTGGATTGATAGAGCTCCTAGGACTGTCTTTGTCATAGCTCATAAATTTTGGTGTATTATATTTTTACTTTTATTTAATTCTAGGAATTTTTCAGTTTTTTCTTTCTTCTTCTTTATTCATGCTAGAGTGTTAACTGGCTTGATCTTTTTCAGATCTTGTGCAGGCAGCCATAGCCACTGTGTGTTGGTGCTTGAAGTAGTCTTGTCATGTCCCAAGATACTCTTTGCTCCCATCCTCCTGGACTGCTGTTTCTTACACTCTTTATGTCTCCTCTTTTGTGATAATTGCTGAGCCTGGGAGAAAGTTGATATAGATGTTCCATTTGTGCCTGAGCACTCCACAGTTACTTACCCTCTGTACTTTGCCCAGTTGTGAGGTTTTTACATTAACTGCCCATCTGCTGCACAAAGAGGTCTGAAAGTGGCACTAATCAATGAGTAGAGAGATTAAAATTTAGAGGGCAATTTGACACTATGTTCATTAAGTAAAATTATACTAGTTAGGTTCATGCCTGGGGCCTGTGAGCTCCCCAGCTTTGTGTTCTTGGCCAGATTTGCAGTGCAGGCATATGTTTCTTGTAGAGTGAGCCTTAAAGCCAACCAGAAAGTGGTGAATTATCCACTAATATTCATGGCATTACTGCACCCATGGGTATATCTTGCTACCCTAGTCATTATTATATTTTACAGCGTTTGAAGCTGTTTTTCCCTAGCAGCCTGAATAGCTCCTTCTAGTACTCTGAAAGTTAGTCAACAGGGAGGAAGCTTTTCATCAGTACCAACTTGCCTTCTCCATATCCTGTGACCAATGTGTGTAGTATCTTCCGCAGTAAGTTCTTACCATTAGGTTCTAATGGAAAACGAAGAACAATAACAATAGCCTTTATTGTTTTGTGAGTCTTTAGGAACCATCTAGAGGCGTTGCTCCACTTGACTCTGGACTTTGCATTTGGCAACCTATGGCTTCTGAGATGAGCATAAGCCTATGTATAGGGTAGTTCTAATCACACGCTCGCATGCACACGTGTGCACACACAGACACACACAAAGATTATAAAATAGTAGATGTACCTATGACCATTTGGATGTATCATTAGAGTTAGTTACCTCTCTCCTTACATCTTCTACCCTATGGAACCATCCCTTTCCCAACTTACCAGCTTAAACCTCTGTTCTTATCATTCCTTCTTTCCCCTTCATATACCTGCATTCTACTGTCCCTCTCATCCCTTAAAATTTTTCTTCTTCTTTTCTACTGTTCCCCTTCCAACTTCCTGGATTCTGTAGGTCCTCCAAATTAAACACACAAATCTAAATATTTTATACCTAGACCCACACATCAGTGAGAACATGTTGTTTTTGTTTTTCTGGGCCTGAGTAGCCTTATTCTGTTTGGTTGTTTTTTGCCTATAACCAGTTTACCTGAAAATTTCATAATTTCTTTATGTTCCTTACAACTGAATAAATTTCATTGTGTATAGGTACCACATTTTTGATACCCATTCATCAATTGATGGACATGTAGGCAGTTTCCATGCCCTTCTAATAATGGACAGAACAGCTCTGAACATGGATGAGCATTTGTCTCTGGAGTAGGAAATTGAGTTTCTTGGGTATATGCCCAGAAGTGCTGTTGTTAGGTCATGTGGTAGATCTATTTCTAACTTTCTGAGGAACTGCTATACTGATTTCCATAGATAGCATCTTCCTTTGATTTTCCGGGCTCTTGATTTATTTCTTTTGGAAGAACTTACTATTGGTCTCTTTTTAAGAGCCAGCTCAATTGCCTTATGATATTTATCATTCTGTATTGTAAGCATATGTACATCTGCGGCCAGTGAGTATATTTCTATCATCTATTTATAACAAAACATTTAGTATAACTTTTAGAACTTAATCAATAAATGTTTGATAAATAGAATAAATTTGCTCATGTTTTTCAGTCACACAGACCTTCCTGCTCTCTGAAGAGTGTATTTGGTTTCAGGGTGATGAGGACTTAGATCCCTATCCACAGATCTCCTTCCATCTCTTCTGGTTTATGTTTAGAGGTCATCACATCATCAGTAAAAGGTTTGTGACAGCCTTATACAAGATATCTGCCTCATTTTAACCTTTATTAACCATTGTCATCTAGTATTCTGTATTATTTTCCTATTTGGCATATTTATTTGAAGTTGTTTTTGAAAAGAAGACTATTTGTGCTGTCACCTAATTTATCTCCCAAACCTGAAATAATGATGCCCAGACTGTAGGCACAATAAGTATTCACTGATTGGGATGATGGGTAAAGATCAGCTGAAATTGACAGGAAGTATTTCTTGGCAGGCTTATCTAAAAGGTGATGGAGTTATTGTTATGAGTTTTATGCTCTCATATCATTTCTGCTCTTAGAACATAAAGGTAAATTTTGTTTTCTATATATTGTTCCTGTGAAATCTAATCATGGATTAATTTTTTTAAAATTGAATGCTTAGGCATTTGCAGATAAACCCTTTCTTGCACAACTTGCTTTTTGGTCGTGGTGTTTCATC
The DNA here is from genome assembly GCF_007827085.1 of Peromyscus californicus insignis. NCBI lineage: Eukaryota > Metazoa > Chordata > Mammalia > Rodentia > Cricetidae > Peromyscus > Peromyscus californicus. Next base: position 22,974,721 of record NW_026294595.1, on the reverse strand, counting down.
AGATCAATAGAAATCCTAACTAAGAAAGAAGCTTAATTTTTAAGGTAATTTAAATGAAACACTGTCACTTCAATAAGCAATCTATTTTCATTTGAAACAATGGGATATTTTGAATATTCTAGTTGATTTTCAAAATTCTTTTATAAGAATTAATGTCATATTTCCATACATTGAACATTGTGTCTAGTGTGGAAAGAAATGAGAGAGTAGCATAAAAGTGATTCACTGTCTTAGAAGCAAGCTGTTGCTGAATTCATGTTTGACAGATAATCAGAACAAGTGTCAATCTGACCCAGTTTACAAGGTCAGTTTTAGGATACTGAATACTTTAAAGGTAGCCTGAATTTTAATATAATTTCATTTTTGTGCTCAAAAATTTATAAAGAGATTCCTTGCTTTTTTGTAATGCAGTTAAGTCTTTTTTTTCATCGTAGTAATGATGAAAATCTGCTTTGATTATTTTCCTAGAATTCTGAAGACTGTAATTTGGCAGTAAAAAAAAAATCAATATTATTATATGGCTCTTAGTGACATAAGAATTCCCTTTTGGAAACCCATAAAAACACATATTTTTTCTCACTATAAACTTTATATATTAGTTTTCTTAGAGGTCAGAGTATTAATGTTTGAGATGATCTTTTCAGGGACAGAGTGTTACCACATTGGTCATAAAGATAAAGATGGCACACAACACTTTTCAAAGATCACACTTTCTTTTTTCAACTAAGTTCATGCTTACTTTGTGGTATAGAATGTTATGTATTGATAGATTTTTAATGCCCCTATGAATATATGAAATAGATTTGTCTTTGGTTTTATTATTAACATACTTGTTATTTTTATTAGTTATTTTTGTGTTCTCTGGAGAATTAATTATTCATAAACGTTTTGTGATAGTTTCTGTTTTTTTTTTCTTTGTATTTTAGGTTTTGTTTTAAAGTGTGATGAAATGGTTGCATTGCAAAACATTTCCAGGAACAAATTTCTCTATTTATTAGAAAATGAAACACTTTTTAAATGGTAAAATATACCAGAATTTTCAGGTTACATTAAAATATTTGTCTGCTAAGTCTTAGTTGATACTAGGTAATGTTTTATTGAGAGTGTTTCTATGTACACACAGAAACAGGAAAATCTGAGCGGTTATGAGAAGGGGCAGTCTTAAAATTGTAAAGCTTTCTTTATTAAATATTCTCCTTATCCCTTTCATTTGTTACCATGTGTAACATATGTGTATGATTATGTAGTAACATTTTTATTGTTTTTGCTTTCTCAATGCAAGACACTTTAGAAATTAAGTATGAAACTAGAACTTCTTTTCAATTTTTTTCGTCTTGATTAAATATTTTCTCATCTTTTAAGATCCATGCTTAGTTATTTGTAGCATAAATTAATTTCAACATTTTACCTAAACCTCCATACTCTGTTACAGTCCTTGTTTTCCTGCTGATAATTATCAAGTATCAATACAATAGTTTTATTTCCTAACATACTTGGCCTAAGTATAGATTTAATCTTTGGTTATATAACGATCTTCATCTCTTTATAGTTATTTAATAACTCAAGTGCATTTTAAAATTCACTAAGAGTTGCTTGTAGTTCGTGCACCTGACAAGTAGTATTTGCAAACACAAATTACAGTGTTGTGAATGCTATAGATAGCATCATTAGTTTTAACTCTTGTTGATTGTTTTGAAGTATGTTTCTTCATAATAATAATAGTTACAATAATTTCAGAAACCCTTCGTAAGCTCCTGGAGGGGAGCAAACTTTCAGTTATTGGGAAGTAGTTTGTTATTTCAAAGAACTTGGCTTTCTGTCCTAAACTTAACAAAAAATATAGTTTCTTTTAACTTCAACTTTAGAAATAAAATGAAACAGAAAGGCAAAATGACTTGTAATCCTAGTAAAATAATAAACAGATTATTTTTTTCTCTTTCTCTCTGTGTGTGTACTCTTACTCTGGATTTGATGGTATATCTCATTTCATAATACACTTTTCAAATGCTTGCTTTCAGTTACACTTAGTATACCTCAACATGATTTTCTCCCAATAATCATTTAATTTTGAAATCCTTAATCTTGAATATCTTGACTTCTTTTTTTTATTTTTTGTGCATTGGTGTTTTGTCTGCATGTGTGTCTGTGTCAGGGTGTGATGTCCCCTAGAACCGAAGCTATAGACAGTCATAAGCTACCATGTGGATGTTGGGAATTGAACCTAGGTTCTCTGGAAGAACAGTTAGTGCACTTAATCACTTGACATTCTCTCCAGCCCTTTTGACTTATTTTCTTAAAAAAATTTTTTATGTGTATGTCTGTGTGCTTGCCTGACTTTCTGTGTACTGTGTGGGTACAAGTGTTGGTGGAGGCTGGAGGGCATTGAATTCCATGAAAATCAGGTTACAGGCATTTGTGGATGCTGGGAATAGAACCCAGGTCCTTTGAAAAGTGCAGTAAGAGCTCTTAAGCTCTGATTTAATCACTTCAGACCTCTTGATTGTTTTTAGTTCAGGAAAGGAAGTTTACAATAAAGAGACTTCATAACTTTGTAGGTTATTTTTCAGGAGTGGTCTTGCTAAATAAAAAGTTATAATCCTTTGCATTAGTTTTCATTGTTGGGTTTTTTTTTTTTTTCTGGTAACAGGTTACAATATTTCAAAGCTAATCTTGCATGTCAATAGATTAGGTAGTATCATTCATTAAATCTACATTTAAAAATACAGATTATTTTCATTTACTTTGTAGATGACTGACAATTTTCCATCACTTGTGCTTGTTTGTGATGTAGAAAGACTTGGGACAGGTAACGTAATATATGTTGGCAAGCATATATTGTGAAAACATGTTGAATTTATCTTATATTTTAAATTCATTTCTTGGAAGTACAATCTAGAAATAATGAAGAGAAGTGAGCATTAGAGCATTGAACTAGGGGAATCACAATAAGGTAAGAGTCTACTATGTTCAATAGAGTAGCTATTATAGAAAATACAGGATAGCATGCCATTCATTTTAGGGTTTCAATTACTGTTTCTCTAAAATGATTTAGGTGGTTTGTTGACTGGGAATATAATTTACTTCGATAGGGGTTTATAGTCTTAGGTATAGTTTTCTACATGGTTATATATGGTTATATGTGACTGTGTATATATATCAAATATATGATAGAAATGGGGGTTGCAATTACCTGACACCTAATAACCTTACTCATTTGAAACTACAGTTCACAAAATGGAAAATTACTGTCTTAGGGTTTCTATTGTTGTAAAGAGACACCATCACCACAGCAGATCTTTTAAAGATCTTTTAATTGGGGCTGGCTTACAGTTTCAGAGATTTAGTCCATTATCTTCATGGTGGCATACAGGCAGACATAGTGCTGGAGAAACAGCTGAGCGTTCTACATCTTGATCTGCAGGCTGCAGAACCCATTGTGTGCGACATTGGGCATAGCTTGAGCAAAGGAGATCTCAAAGCCTGCCTCCACAGTTATACACTTCCTACAACAAGGCCACACCTCCTAATTGTGCCACTCCCTATAACCAGAAATTCAAGCACCTGAGTATTTGGGGGCCATCACTATTCAAATCACCACAGTTCATTTTGAATAAAGATCCAATCTATGACTTTTGCAAAGAATATTGTGTGCTGTAGTTTTCCTACTTTATTGAACAAAATATTTGTCAAGGGACTATGTCATTGAGAAACCAGTTGATGAAGAAATAGTATTGACAGACAAGGGCTACTGAGTAGATCAGTCCCATGATGGCTGTTGCATTCAGGAAACTTTGAGTTATCACTCCTTACCTTTTGTTTGGTATAAATGAATTTCAGGTTATAAGTCTTTTGTGCTTTCTCTGAAGAAACAGAAAATAGACTTTCTAGAAATTATACACAGCCACTTGCATAGCCTTTTATTTACGTAAGAGTTTTAATCTTAATTATCTTGAGTTTATTTTTCTAGACTGTTATTAATAGATTGATTCTTTTTCTTATAGTAGTGAGTAGCTAATAGTATGCCTTTTGAGATATTTAAAAGTAGTGATTCAGCTTTCATTACCACATGAATTAATAACAAATTTACTCAGGTCTAGAACTTAAACTGTGTTTAAGCTTTACACTTACAAAGTGTTCACAAACACTTATTTTTAATTTAGAATTGATACCTTCTAGGTGGTATATTGTTCTCCTGATGTTGGTGTTGCCTGCTGCTACTTCCTCGTCCTCCTCCTCCTTCTCCCTTTTTCTTCCTCCTTCTTCTTCTTCTTCTTTTTTTTTTTAATTTTTCGAGACAAGGTTTTTCTATGTAGCCCTGGCTGTCCTGAATCTCACTCTGTAAACCAGGTTGGCCTTGAACTCAGAGCTCTGTCTGCCTCTGCTTCCAGAATGCTGGGATTATAGATGTGGTCCACCATGACTGGCCCATGATGTTGGCTTCTTAATCTCTTAGCAGGTGTACTAATCCACTTACAAGTCAGAATACTATTAAAAATATGATGGATAGAAAAAAATGCTGGTGTAGTGAAGAGAAGAAAATGTACTTTTAACCATTTCTACATATACGTTTATATATTGTATGAAATTTTGGATTAGAGTAAGTATTACTACTTTAAAAACTCAGTTTTATTAATTTAGATCTTAGAGAAAAATACTAGCATCACCTCATACTTTCTTATGCAGCTTAATCTTTTTGGAAGAATGATTTTCACTAAAGCAAAGTGAATATTGAAAACATAGAAGATTTTTAACCATGATGCATTTAAGTATATCTTTTTTTTCTATTTTTAGCTCATTAATCCTTTGTAGAATTTCTCCTTTTCCATATGCCTTTGATTCCTGAGATGGTAAAATTTTGCACCCCCCCTTTTTTTTTTTGTCAATTTGCTTTTCCTCTGGGATAAATTAGATAGTTGTAATATGGTTTCTGCTTCATGTTTTCCTTGGAAGTAAGTCCAGAACTTCAGACTTAATGCCATGTTTTTTTTTCAACTTCTCTAGCAAGTGATGCCTCTGTTTGCTCGGGATACTGCACATCAAACAAAATGTTGAGAATGTTTTGGTGTTAGAGTAACACTACTCTATCTGTTTCAGAACTGACAGAATGTAGCGTGTACTGTCTACCTGGAGAGAGTAACTTCTCAACAGCTTTTTATTTTGTTCATATGGATTGAATTCTTTTTGTTTTCTTTTCAAGACAGGGTTTCTCTGTGTAGTTTTGGTGCCTGTTCCAGATCTCGCTTTGTAGACCAGGCTGGCCTTGAACTCACAGAGATCCCCCTGGCTCTGCCTCCAGAGTGCTGGGATTAAAGGCATGCACCACCACCACCCGGCATGGACTGAATTCTTAAAAGTGAGACTGAATAGTGCCAGTGTGGATACAAATGTGTTAATCATTTTATTAAAATTCTCTTGGTGTGCATAAGAGTCAGAGTTCATTTGAAATACCAGCATAGGATTAAATAGCTAATAAGGCTAACCTAAGTTATAAAAATAATGATACTGTCTAATAAAAAATGGTAGTTTAATGATTAGACCAATTGATTCCTCCCAGGTCATAGCTATTGTATGACAAGACTTTCCTGGAGTTGATGTAAGAGACACATATACTCATTCCAGATAGGGAGTCCACAACAGACTAAACTACTGATACCACCAAAGTCCAATTTGATGAACCTATGAGTTTTATTGGTTTATTTACAGGAATATGTGTAAAGGGTTATATTCTTCGAATCTTGGATGGTCTTTTAATAAAAAATCCCATAGTCAGATATCAGGGAGAAAGCTGAAAGATCAGAGAAGCAGAGCAGCCAGCCACTAGTTCTTAGTTGTATGAAATCCTCAGCCTTCAGAAAGTGAGTTCTTGTTTCCTCAAGCCTTATATACCATTCTCTGCCCTGCCGTATTACTTCCTGGGATTAAAGGCCTATGTGCTTCCCAAGCAATGTCATGAGATCTCAAGTGCTGGGGTTAAAGGTGTGTGCCACCACTCACACCCTGACCTCTTCTCTAATCTAGTGGCTTGACTCTACTTTGATCCTCAGACAAGTTTATTAGGGTACACAATATATCACCACAGGGTTACAGCAAAAATAGCTCAGAAACAGGTGTATCACCAAAGTCAACCCTAGCACGAGTGACAGGTCACAAAAGCTGTGAACATGGAGCATACCACACAGCTTGCAGGTAACTACAGGTTGAGGAGTGTTCTTTAAAAGTGACTCAGTTGGTCTAAACCACTTCCAGGTAGCTCATCTGGTTTCTGCTTCCAGGCAGCTGTTCTGGTCTTAGAGTTTTTTTTTTTTTGTCTTTTCTGAAAGTCATCTTTGCAACTGTCTTGTCTAAGAGTGACTCTTTGTAGTCTCTTCTGTGTAAATAGTCTTGGGGAATGAGTGAACTAGTGAATCTGGTCAATTTCAGGGACTTCCTGAAGCTATTATGAGTTGTTTACCTGCTGTCTTAAGGGGTTTCTCATGAGAGATGGAATGTTCAATCTCTGAGAAAACTGTTATATAACATAGCCTTGCTTGTCCTTGGGTTGAGTAATATTACAGAAGAATATTAGGCAAGGGACATATTTTCTAAATCTCTCAGCTGGGCCTTGAACACTTTGGACTGGAGTGTCACATTTTAAATAAGGTTAGGATGCTGCTTCTTGTATATATATCATCATAGATTTTGTGCATTCGTTTTTTTTTTCCTGAGTAATAACTAGTAGTAATGATAAGTAATTATTTGTGGTTGATGGTAAAGGTCTTGTATCAGTTGTGAAGAAATTGTCAAGACCAAAGTGTTTTATTTCTCATTGACCTAACAAACTTTCTGTTTGCTGAGTGCAAGTATACAGTGGTAAGAAAGCGAATCTCTTTGGTTTGCTCATGGCATTTAATAGCTAGTGAATAATATTAACGGTACATAATTATTCATACAGATGTGCCTTGTACATGTGATAGTAGGTGTAATCAACTATTATATCTTTTTTGTTGAGGGGATGTAGACTTTGATATTGGCACTAGTAGTTACTTGCTATTTTGAACATAGCTATGTAGTCAATCTCTTTATTGCCTTGGGACTGTTTCCTGTCTTGTTATATGTTTATTTATTTCTAATTCTAGTTTTTATAAGATGTATTTATTCTATATAGAACATATTTGTATGTATCTGAAGAGTGAAAGATGGGAGTAATGCAATGTAGAACTCTAAAAGAGATCGAGAGGATCGGAGCAAAAATTTAATTTTTCCCAGCCTAGATGGATGATATTTAGTTTTATGTATCCTATACTACTGGTGTTCCAAGCTTACAAACTGTTGGAAGGCATTATTAAATACTATATATGATAAAGATATTTGTTATTGTATAGATACTTTCATTCCGCAAATATATGTAACACGTACTGCTATGCATGTATTAGTAGTAATTCTTAAACATTTATATATAATCTTGGAACTCCAAAGTCTAAAATATTTAATATGCCTTTCACTAAGGTCATATAATTTCTCTGTAGTAAAATATAATGGGACAACATGTGGATTTAAATCTCTGCTTTTCATTTACTCTGTCCTGCCAATATCATTTCTTCTTTTATAAAAGATTTAGATAAAAAGATGTCAGTACTTTCTGCATTTGTGATGCATCTGTGAAACATTTTGATATTTCTATTTGACTGTTAATTTTTACATGGGTCAGACAGTCTGATTTTCTCCCATTGGACTGACTTATAGCCTATTTGAACGAGGTGGTAGCCATTGGAGAAATGCCATCTCGAAAACTCATATGTATTATTCATCTTGTCAAACATTTATAAAATGAATCATAGTCAGCAGAAAGTATTTAAAAATGCCTTTTTACTTCCACATTAAATAAAAGTCTAATTATTAAATGTGGAACGGGATCTGGAGATTGATAGTAAGGGAATTGGCTTCTTATCCTAATTGTGCTTACAGAATTAAAGTAGAATGATAAGGAATCAAACAATAGAAATCTGCAACTGATTGTTAAATTTATGATACTTGCAGATATTGTCTTAGACGAAGAGTTTCACATTAGCTTAGAATTCACTTGTTTATGCTGTGTGTTCCATTTCTTCAGTCCTTGCTATTTTTTTTGTAGCAATGGGTTAAAACCATCACACCTGTTGACTTGGAAAAAAAATAAAACCCTGTTATTTTCTCATAAATTCTGAGTTCTGTGAATATTAATAAAAAAACAGTCCGTATTTGAAAAGAGTGTAAGAGATGTTCAAATGCACTTGCTGTTTGAGATCAGTTATTTCATGAGTAATGGAAACTGACTAGCAACAAGTACAGTTCTGCTAGCATGTTTGTTAGAATTTAAAAGTAAAAGAAATGCTACTTTGAAAGCAGAAGAAATGTACTTCGTCTCCTTGATTTCTCAGTCCAACAGAACCCTGGGAATAACCATGTTTATGTCATACTTAGATATATCCCAACAAAATAATGGCATGGTCTCCATTCTTAGGAATTCCCTAGCTTTACAGAGAAGAAGGACATGACATTAGACTGAAAAGTATAATCCTACTACTCTTGAGAGTACAGAGCAGAGTGGAAATTGTCTTTAAGAGAGGGGAGAGGCTTCATAGAAATAGTGATTTATGAGCAAAAGTTTTTGTAAAAGTTCAAGTGTAAAAGAGAAGGAGAAGAGAGCTAATGATGAGAACTAACAGAAGAGAAAACAAACTACCTGTGTGAGTGTGGGTAGTTGGTACTGCTGTGATGCAGTCTGGGCAAGTTTCAGGAGAGGGATCAAATTGAGTTGTAATGAAGAGAGTGGAGGTGGACCAGAAAAAAGGAACCTGCCATTTACAGAGTGCTTGATTTTATCCTTATTTTATATCATCAATTTCAGATTTACATTTGGAAAGATTAATGGTGGTTTATGGAGAATCATGTGTTGGGAACATGGATGTATAACAGACTAGGGCAGTAGTTTGAGTCATGGGATGATATTCTGCTGTAAAACTTTCTATTGATTCATAAGTATGTTATCCTATTTAAAAATGTCATCAAATTGAATTAAATAGAATTAATCCATTGCTAATTTTGAGTGTGTATATGTGTGTGTGTGTGTGCGCGTGCGCGTGCTTATAGTAGAAGTGTCTGTATCTATGCATCTGTGCATTTGGACATATATGCATGCATGTGGAGACAAGAGGTCAATGTCTGGTGACTATCTGGATTGCTTTTTACTTTAACCCTTGGCCAAGGTCTCTTACTGAATTCAGCACTTGTCAAATGGCTAAGCTGCCTGCCCAATGAACTCTGGAGATTTGCCTGTCTCCACCCTCCTAAGCAAATTGTATAGTTTGAAATTCAAGAAACAAATAGCAGCAAACAGTTGAGAAAGGATCAATATTTTACTTCTTAGTGGAATTAAATCATGGAACTTCTCACACACACACAAAAATCACAATTATAATTTGCTATTTAACATAGAATATTAACTCTGGGAGGCAGAGCCAGGCGGATCTCTGTGAGTTCAAGGCCAGCCTGGGCTACCAAGTGAGTTCCAGGAGAGGCGCAAAGCTACACAGAGAAACCCTGTCTCGAAAAACCAAAAAAAAAAAAAAAAAAAATGCAAGTAAATAAAAATTTCATATGTACATAATTATTTGTTACAGGGTATTTGTTTGCATTTGAAACTTATAATCAAGACTTTTTATTAATTTAAATCACGGAATAAGGGACTGATATTTTTCAGTATAACGTTAAATCTCAAATCAAAGAATAAATTTGTCAGGGATAATTAAAGTCATATGTGGATATAAAATTGTTACTTTGCAAAAATGTGTACTTAAGAGATCATTGAAATTCATAATTGGAAAAACATTAAAAATAGCTTTAAATTGTCTCACCAACAGCATGGTATGTAAGATTTCTGATTTAGCTTGCTTTCTGTTGCTGTGATAAAATACTGACTAAGAGCAACTTGGGAGAAGAAAGAGCTTATTTGGTTTATCACTGAGGGAAACCAAAGCAGGAGCTTGAAGCAGAGACTTTCCCTGGCTTGCTTAGCTGCCCTTCTTATACAGCCCAGGCCCATCTGCCTGGGAATGGTACTGTTCAGAGTGAGCTGGGCCCACCTATATCAATGAGCAATCTAGAAAATGCCCCACAGTTATGTCCATAGGCCATATGATGGAAGCAATTCTTCATTTGAAGTTCTCTTCTCAGGTGTGTCAAGTTGACAGTAATATTAACCAGGATACCTTCCTAAGTATTTTGGTGCATAAATCCTTAGCTCTTTGTTATCACGACAAGAAATAAAGTCAGACTTGAGGAAATAAAAACAGTGATAGAATAGTGGATATATAAAGTATTAGATAGCGCTTGTGGGGTTATAAAATATTAGATAGCACTATCTTTTTAATTTTGTACCTGAAATTATTTCTATTTAAGTACATACATTAATATAGTATATATTAGTAACATCAGTGTGTATGTATCATAAGCAAATAATGCAATAATTAGGCATTATTTGTAGTTTGAACAAATGCTAAGGAAATGGATTTATTTCTATTCGCCAAACTTTGTTAACTTTATGTAGAATATTTTCAGTGCTCATAGTTTTTAGATTACAAGGTTACATTATATTAAATGCTAAATTGCATTTCAGTCTTCAGAGATTACATTGAAATGGGAGGGGTTAGGGTGAATTTACTCTTCTTGATTTTTTTTTTACAATAACTAGATTTAAAAAAACAACTTTTTTTAAAAAGATTTATTTACTTATTATGTATACAGTGTTCTATTTGCATGTATCCCTGCAGGCCAGAAGAGGGAGCCAGATCTCATTACAGATGGTTGTGAGCCACCATATGGGTGCTGGGAATTGAACTCAGGACCTCTGGAAGAATAGCCAGTGTTTTTAACCTTTGAGCCATCTCTCCAGCCCACCACAAAAGCAACTTTTTGATGGAGTCCGTTAACTAACTAACTAACTAACTAACTAACTAACTAACTCTCTCTCTCTCTCTCTCTCTCTCTCTCTCTCTCCTTGTACAACAGTTAAATATACCTTATTACTCTTTAGCAAAATCTGTTATTCATGTTCAGTCTTAGTGGGTTTTGTTTTGTTAGTGGAATCATTTGTGGCGTGTTTCAGTACAGAAACCTTCTTCTTCTTTTCTTATTCTTTACTGTTTAATATACAGGTATATTTTGACAATTGGGGTTTCCCTGATGAGTCATTAAAATAACTGCGTGGGCTGGAAGTTAATAGTAATTTTTCTCAGCACTGCTGTATTTTCTCTGCTGGGTTATAGATTGCCTTTAAAATACAGCCTGAGTGTTAGAGTCAGTGGGTGAAGATTCAGGTAAAGAAGAGAAATGGTCAGTAAAAGAAACACCTGGTGAACCTTTGATGAGCTACTGGGAAAGCCTACTCAAATTATACTTTCTGCAACTTAAACCTAAGGTCAGTGATTGTGGTTTCCTTTTTTTCCTCTGTGAGCTAATTTTCCAGGCATTGTATATAGGCAAATAGAAAATATATTTTTCTGTGATTGAATATGTTTTAAGGTAAACCATGTATAGATTAGCTTGTGGATCAGTTTCTCATGTGTGTGGGATGAAAACTATTGAAACCATCATCACCGAAATTACCTTCCTACATCTAGATGTCTGTGGAATATCTTAATACAGTAATTGCTTTGCTTTTAACATCATTGCTGGGTATTTGATTGGAAAACATTTGAATATTATTGATGTTTGATTGTGCACCATATATGAGTACTAATTATGAGTTTCATATGTGTTTTAGGTTTTCAAAACTAACTAAATACATTTATTGATTCTGAGAATGAATGTCACATGTAGATTTCCTACTCTTTACTGTTAAAAGATTTTACTGCTACTACAGTTGTAACTGCTGGAGGAGACGGAAAATGTAGTTCACCTTGAAAATGATCATGGCTCAGGGAATAAAGAAATTGGGTCAAGCTTAAAATAAATGCAGGTGCAGTGGCAAAAATTTTTAATAAAAATTAAAAATATTCATAGCACTGGAACAAGCTACTTTAGTTCTGTTTTTAATGTATTATTAGTTTGTAATTGAGGTGATTTTAATGGCATTCTCTTGTTGGCCAAGATAAATGCATGAAATACTTATGCAGTTTTCACATTGCAACTCCCTTTTCAGTTGTTCAGGTAAATTGTAGGTAATTCTTAAATACTTCTTTAGATCTTTAGACGATCTTTAGAAATAGTGTTTATGGTATAAAATTTTTGTTCTATTGCTTTGGCTCATATGTCAAATTTAATGTTCAACATTTAATCATTTTCATTAAATCATACTATTGATAATGAATTAAATGTTCATAAAGCTTTCATAGTATAGTAGAGTTTTTCAGTGCTGTCATTAGAGAATAAAATGTGCTGAATCAATGATCATTCTTTCATAAAAGCTTCCTTATTTAAGCAGAAAACTGTAAAAGTTGCTAAACATTTAATCTGAAAATTTTTTTTTTTATGTTCTTCTAGGGAGTAAGGAATGGCCATGTACTCTACTTTATGTCACTTAATGTTCTGAGTGTCCTATGGGAGAGGCTATGTAGTCATTGTTTGGTATCCATTGTACCAGATTTTGTTTTTTGTCTTTTCCCCCTCATTGCTGTTACCAAATACCTGACCAGAAGAAACTTCAGGGAGAAAGGCTTTGTTCGGGCTTGGAGCTTAAGGACTACAGTCCATCCTGATGCAAAGGCTTGGAGGCCCTGCACTGTGCTGTAGCCTTCACCTCTCTCTGCTTCCAGGCTGGAGGCACAGGGACTTCCCCCACCACCATGCCATCTCTAACATGACAGCTACAAACCAAAAGAAACTGTGCCTCTCTTAGGTTACTCTGTGCTGCTTCTTGTCAGGTGATTGTTCATGACAGGGATGAAATAACTCACAGAGAAAGCTGCTCCCGAGGACTTGGCCATTGCTGGAATGGACCTGACCATGTGCTTAGAGAGAGGCCTTTGGAACTGGATTGCCAGAGGAATGTGGGAGAATTTAGGACTCTCCTAGTCAACTGTAAGCAGAATTTAGCCATTCTGAAGAAAAATTGAAAGACTAGAAAATGCTGAGAGAAATGCAGAACATGAACTCTCAGTTCATGGGGTTTCAGAGGGAAATGAGGACTTTATTGGGAACTAAGTTAGAGTCTGTAGTGTTACATTCTGGCAAGAAACAGATTTCATTCTGCAGAAGTACTGAGAAATTAGGTAGCTGGATTCAAAAATAATGCACTAATTTGTTGGGTAAAGGAAATTTCAGGATGGTAGATAGCGTTCTGGCTGTGTCATGGTTTAACCATTTACTGCTCTTAGCCAGTTCTGCAGTAAGGAAGAGCAGAAGGTTATGGTAAATGAAGAATTTAACCAGAAAAAGATTGTAAAATAGTCCTCAGTTGGAGCGGAAGGTATGGAGAAAGTAGCTGTGATTGTTAAAGAAATTAACATCATTAAAGAGAATTGGCAAGCTCTACTTGGAGACTATAGGAAATGTGCCCTGAGGGTAGGATCGCACTCATCAAAGGCTGAATCTGAGACAATGCAAATTCATTTGAAAGAAGAGCCAGAATTGAGAGTGTTGCCTAAGGGGTTCCCTGTGGGATATAAACTGCCTAGGGAATTCTTTTCTCAGAGCAATTCTAGAGGGCCACTGGTCCAAGGGGATCAGGCTACATTTCCAGCTGACAACAGAACTTGGCAGTGCTGCCCATATGGTTCTGGTTTTTCAGACATGATAAATGAAAAAGTTAGGGAGTCATAGAAGCTTGAATCAAAGTTGCTCAAAGCCTCTGAGGAAAGGCAGTGTGTGGCAGTCAGATTCCCTGCATTGAGTCCTTAAAAATGAAGCTGTGAAATGAAACTCAAGTGACAACAGAAACCCCAGCAATGTTAGAGAGGCCTGGACCATTGGCCATCCACTGTGGAAGGCTGCAGAGTGGAGGCTGTCTCTATTTAGGCAAGCAGCAGAGCTTCCCAATGCTGTAGGAGCCTACATGATTCCACCACAAGTCCCAGAGGACAGCTAGGGAGCTCCAGGACTTGCCCTGCTAGTCTTCAGTCTGGTCCTCTCACTTCTTTTAGGAGCATGAGTGTTTACTCTGTGTCATTTTTATTGGAATCATACAACCCCCCTCCCCCTTTTTTTTTGGTCTGTCTGTGAATAACACTTAAGAGATTGCATGAATCTCAGAAATACTTAAAATTTTTTAACAGCACTGAAAATGTTTGACTCAGGAGACCTTTAGAGATAGACTAGATGCATTTTGGTTTATGAAATGAAAATCACACTTTAGGTATTGGGGTAGAATTATGATTTAAAGTGATGTGTTAGGTGTCAAGTTAATGGAGGGGACATAATCTTTTTTGTCAGCCAGACTGGATGTAAAGTCATCATGGAAACACTGCTGTGTCCATGTGGTGTTTCCAGAAAGGCTTAAGTAAAGGAAGACTCACCTGTGAATGTCTGTGGCCCCATCCTGTAGGCTAGGATCCTAGACTGAATATAAAGGAAAAAAACAAAAATCAAGCTAAGCACCATATTCATCTCTCTGCTTCCTGACTGCAAATACTGTCTTGTGTAGGCTTAACAACATCTTTTGGCAGACACATCATCTTAACCTACTGCCATCTAGGAGATTCTGTCCTTGATTTAGAACTAGAACTTTAAAATCAGAGGCCCTTTTAGCTTTTTCCAAGTACTGTCTCCTTAGCCCCTGCTAGTAGTCTGAAAATGCCTGTATGGCCTGCCTGCTTGGGCATGTGCCATTATATGAGGGTAACCATCTGCAGGTTTCTCTGGCTGCTATTACAGTGGACAAACAGAGCACTGCCTTTATATTTTACAAATATCATAATAGCTAAGTAGGTGTTTTCTGCCTCATGCTTACTTATTTCAAACAGTGTTTCTAAAACAAAAGGCCAAGCACAGTGAAAATATTTAAACCATTCCTTAATATGCTCTAGTGACATTTGGTTTGAATCTTTTATTTAAAAATTAGTTCCCCCATTTTGTTCGTATCTAGTGAAAAATCACCTCTCTTCCATGTTGTGCTTCAAGAAGAGTACAGGGAAGAATACATTTTCTTCTTGCCACAGAAGTTCCAATAGAAGTAGTAGGGGTGCTTCCAGGATATGTCTGTTTCCATAAAACAAGCAGAACAAATTCCATGAATCAAAGCCACAAAGTATAGTGTTCAGGGATGGTAGGACATAGTTACTTTCCCTAGAAAAATATCCCAAATGTAGGCACACCCATTAGCCACTAGAAAAATGTTCAAATAAATGCTACTTTAAACCTGTACACTTCCCTCTTATGGAGCTATTAAAGGGATAGCAATCTACTATAGCTATAATCTTTTTTATTTATTTTTTTTTTCTATTTTTGACCTCCCTCATGCTTTGTTTTAGATTTGCTCACTGCATCTCAGTCAACAGGAGCATCTACATGAGCTTCCTCCACAATGAATGGCTGATGGCTCGTTGAAAAACTTGTGATTCAAACTCATATAAAAAATTTGTAAAATAAACATGTGGCATGCCTTTGATTAATCATAGAAAAGGGCACAATGATGTAGACTTAGAAAGCAAGTTATTTTGAAAATGCTTTTAACCTGTATTGCTTGAAATCTTTGATACAATTTTGTAAATTCTCTTCATTAGTCTCTTGAATATTTTTAAGGTGTTTTTATCACCATCATTTGAAGGATTAATCACTTCCCTCTATTGAATGTTTCCGAAAACACATTGAATGCTGTGTCATGAAAGCAGGAGGGAGAACCCCATAGCTAGCCTAACAACACTGCTCTCAGTAGCTAAACCCTAAGTTTCTTTCTGACCCCAAACTGTGGGGTTCTGGAACTGTTATTTGAAATACCAGCTGCTGATGAGAAATGAAATGGATTTCAGACTCACATGCATAGTCACTTTTCCTTTCTGTTCTTGATAGGAGGCCTTGATTGAACGTACCTGAATTTAAAACTCTGGTATATTCAGTGATACACACTTTTGTTAGATAGTGATTTATACATTTTAGAGGGGCTAAATATCTTATTTCTTTGGTAAGCTGCTATTCCCCATAGAATCTAATTTTATCTTTATAACTTGCCTCTAAGGTTGGAACTGTATCTTAATTTTATAGATGAGTCTTTCAAAGTCAGGCAACTTATCAATAAAAGTCAGGTAACTTGCCAATATCCTACAGCTAGAAAGTAAACAGAATCAGACTTGTCTCTTTCTGGTAAATACTGCATCTTATTTTGCATGTAAGTGAATTAATCTCTTTGCCTCCCCCTTTTTTTGCCTCTCCCCTCCACTCTCATGTGCTTGCACACACACATACATACACACACATGCACAAACACACACACCACTCTTCTCTCTCAAGATACTCATTGGAAGATTCATACATCAGTAATTTAAAAAATTTTTTAATTTAGCCATTAATTTGAAAACCATATGATATTTTGCTATGAAATACATATTCAGTAGACCTCATTTTGAAAAAAATGAAGGACAGTTTTATTAGGAAAGAACATTATTGAGTCATTGAGACTAAGAATGTAGTATGCAACATTATTTAACATTAGTTTAAAAAGCTATATACTATTTATTTTTCTCCAATGTAATTATGCTGTAAACTTTATTATGCACACAGGTTTGTGTTATACCAGGAATTTTTTTTCCAAATTTTAATGTACTTAAATATGCCTAATATAAACTTTCTTGTGTCAAACTCTCAAAGTATGAACAAACAGTGGCTACTGAGTCATGTTGAACCAGACTTTCTTCTTACCTCCACATATAACATTCTGCTAGCCATGGTTGGTATTTGTAGAGACCCTGCCCCCCAAACCTTCTGGTACTCTATATAACCATGGTAGAGTAAGTTGAATGATGTAATACTTTTCTATCTTCCTTCTATCTCCATGGCCTGCCCAATGCACTAAAATACTCTTCCATTACCTAAAATACATAAATTCATTATAATGCCAGTTGCCAATACAACTTTTGTATGTACCACTTAACACTCATTTGTTTTCTTACTTCTTTTTTTTTTCTTTTTTTGAGACATTCTCTGTGTATCCCTAGCTGTCCTGGAACTTACTCTGTAGATCATGCTGGCCTTGACTTCACACATCCACCTGCTTCTGCCTTCTGAGAGTTGAGATTAAAGGCATGTGCTATCACCACCCAGCTCCTTTTTTGTTGTTGTTGTTGTTGTTGTTTTTAAAATTTATTTTATTAAATTTTCTATTCATTTTACGTACCAACCACAGATCCCCCTCTCCTCCCTACTCCCGCCTCCCCCCAGCCTTCCTCCCAACCCACCTCCCATTCCTACCTCCTCCAAAGCAAGGTCTCCCATGGGGAGTCAGCAGAGCCTGGTGCATTCAATTAAGGCAGGTCCAAGCCCCTCCTTCCTGCACCAAGGCTGTGCAAGGTGTCCCACCATAGGCACTGGGCTCCAAAAAGCTGCCTCATGCACCAGGAATGGATCCTGATCCCATTGCCTGGGAACCCCCTAAACAGTTCACACTAAACAACTGTGTTGCCTATTCAGAGGGCCTAGTCCAGTACCATGGGGGCTTCATAGCTATTGGTCCACAGTTCATGCATTTCCACTAGTTTGGTTGGCTGTCTCTGTATGTTTTCCTATCATGATCTCAATGTCACTTGTTCATATAATTCCTCCTCTCTCATCCATTAGACTCCTGGAGCTCAGCCTGGCGCCCGGCCGTGGATCTCTGCATCTGCTTCCATCATTCACTGGATTAAGGCTCTTTGATGACAGGGTATTCATCCATCTGATCACCATTGTAGGCCAGTTCAGGCATTCTCTCAATTATTGCCAGTAGTCTAAGGTGGGGTCATCCTTGTGGATTCTTGGGAACTTCCTTAGCACTCTGTTTCTCCCTATTCCCATGATGTCTTCATTTATCATGGTATCTCTTCCTTGCTCTCCCACTCTGTCCCTGTTCCAGCTCAAAACTTCCATTCTGCTATGTTCTCATTCCCCCATCCCTTGCCCTCCACTACCCCTCCTCACCCGCAGTTTGCTCATGTAGATCTCATATATTTCTCCTTCACTGGGCAACCCATGCATCCCTCCTAGGGTCCTCTTTGTTTGCTAGTCTCCCTAGAGCTGTTGGTTGCAGTCTGGTTATTTGTCTTTACGTTTGGTATCCACTTATGAGTGAGTATATCCCATGTTTGTCCTTCTGAGTCTCGCTTACTTCACTCAGGATAATATTTTCTAGATCCATCCATTTACCTGCAAATTTCATGATGCCATTATTTTTCTATTCTGGGTAATACCCCATTGTGTATATGTGCCACATTTTCTTAGTCCATTCTTCGGTTGAGTGGCATCTAGATTGTTTCCAGGTTCTGGCTATTATGAGTAATGCTGCTGTGAACATAGTTGAGCATGTGTCCTTGTGGTATGATTGAGCATTACTTGGGTATATGCCCAAGAGTGGTATAGCTGAGTCTTGAGGTAGATTGATTCCCAATTTTCTGAAAAACCGCCATACTGATTTCCAAAGTGGCTGTACAAGTTTGCATTCCCACCAACAGTGGAGGAGTGTTCCCCTTGCTGTGTATCCTCTCCAACGTAAGCTGTCTTCAGTGTTTTTGATCATAGCCATTCTGACAGGTGTAAGATGGTATCTCAGAGTCATTTTGATTTGCATTTCCCTGATGACTAAGGATATTGAGCCGTTCCATAAATGTTTTTCAGCCATTTGTGATTCTTCTGTTGAGAATTCTCTGTTTAGCTCTGTAGCCCATTTGTTAATTGGATGGTTCAATATTTTGATGTCTAGTTTCTTGAATTCTTTATATATTTTAGACATCAGCCCTCTGTCAGATGTGGGGTTGGTGAAGATCTTTTCCCATTCTGTAGGATGTCTTTTTGGCTCATTGACTGTGTCCTTTGTCCTACAAAAGCTTCTTAGTTTAAGGAGGTCCCATTTATTAATTGTTTCTCTCAATGTCTGTGCTACTGGTGTTATATTTATGAAGTGGTCTCCTGTACCAATGCATTCAAGACTACTTCCTACTTTCTCTTTTAACAAGTTCAACGTAACTGGATTTATGTTGAGGTCTTTGATCCACTTGTACTTGAGTTTTGTGCACGGCGACGGATATGGATCTATTTGTAATCTTCTACATGTTGACATCCAGTTATGCCAGTACCATTTGTTGAAGATGCTTTCTTTTTTCCATTGTATGATCTTGGCTTCTTTTTCAAAAATCAGGTGTTTATAGGTGTTCGAATTAATGTCAGGGTCTTCAATTTGATTCCATTGGTCCACATGTTGGTTTTTATGCCAGTACCAAGCTGTTTTTTTTACTATAGCTCTATAGTATAGTTTGAGGTCAGGGATCCTGTTGCCTCCAGAGGTTGCTTTATTGAACAGTATTCTTTTAGCTATGCTGGGTTTTTTGTTTTTCCATATGAAGTTGAGTATTTTTCTTTCCAAGTCTGTGATGAATTGTGTTGGGATTTTGATGGGGATTGCATTGAATGTGTAGATTGCTTTTAGTCTGATTGCCATTTTTACTATTTTAATCCTACCTATCTGTGAGCATCGGAGATCTTTCTATTTGTTGATATCTTCTTCAGTTTATTTCTTCAGAGATTTGAAGTTCTCATCGTACAGGTCCTTCACTTGCTTTGTTAGAGTTACCCCAAGATATTTTATATTATTTGTGGCTGTTGTAAAGGGTGATGTTTCTCTGATTTCTTTCTCAGCCCATTTATCATTTGTATATAGGAGGACTATTAATTTTTTTGAGTTAATCTTGTATCCTGCCACATTACTGAAGGAGTTTATCAGCTGTAGGAGTTCCCTGGTAGATGATACTATCATATCATCTGCAAATAGTGAAAGTTTGACTTCTTCCTTTCCAGTTTCTATCCCCCTTATGTTCATTTGTTGTCTTATTGGTCTATCTAGAACTTCAAGTACTATATTGAATAAATAAGGGGAGAGTGGCCATCCTTGTCTTGTTCCTGATTTTAGTGGAATTGCTTTGAGTTTCTCTCCATTTAATTTGATGTTGGCTGTTGGCTTGCTGTAAATTGCCTTTATTATGTTTAGATATGTTCCTTGTATTCTTGACCTTTCTAGGACCTTTATCATGAAGGGGTGTTGGATTTTGTCAAAGGCTTTTTTACCATCTGATGAGATGATCATGTGTGTTTTTTTTTTCTCCAGTTTGTTTATATGGTGTATCACATTGACAGATTTTCATATATTGAACCATCCTCGCATCCCTAGGATGAAGCCTACTTGGTCATAGTGGATATTTTTTTGATGTGTTCTTAGATTCGGTTTGCCAATATTTTATTGAGTATTTTTGCATCTGTGTTCATGAGGGAGATTGGTCTGTAATTCTCTTTTCTTTGTTTCCTCTTTGTGTGGTTTGGGTATCAGGGTAACTGTAGCCTCATAAAAAGAGTTCGGTAATGTTCCTTCTGGGTCTATTGTGTGAACAATTTGAAGAGTATTTGAATTAGCTTTTCTTTGAAAATCTGGTAGAATTCTGTGCTGAAGCCATCTGGTCCTGGGCTTTTTAGGTTTGGAGACCTTTAATGATGTCTCTATTTTTTTTTTTTTTTTTTTTTTTTTTAGGGGTTATTGGTCTATTTAAATAGTTTATCTGGTCTTGATTTAACTTTGGTACATGTTACCTATCCAGAAAATTGTCCATTTCTTTCAGATTTCCCAATTTTGTGGAGTATAGGTTTTTGAAGTATGACCTGATGATTTTCTGAATTTCCTCATTGTCTGTTGTTATGTCTCCCTTTTCATTTCTGATTTTGTTAATTTGGATGCTCTCTCTCTCTCTCTCTCTCTCTCTTGGCCTTTTGCTTAATTTGGATAAGTGCTGGTTATCTTGTTGATTTTCTCAAAGAACCAACTCTTTGTTTCATTGATTCTTTGTATTGTTCTCTTTGTTTCTATTTTATTGATTTCAGCCCACAATTTGATTATTTCCTGGCGTATTCCTTCTGGGTGAGTTTGCTTCTTTCGGTTCTAGAGCTTTCAGGTGTGTTGTTAAGTCATTATGTGAGATTTCTCCATCTTCTTTATGTGGGCATTTAGTCCTATGAATTTTCTCTTAGCACTGCTTTCATAGTGTCTCATAAGTTTGGGTATGTTGTACTTTCATTTTCATTGAATTCTAGAAAATCTTTTTTTTTTTTTTTTTTTTTTTTTTTCAAGACAGGGTTTCTCTGTGTAGCTTTGCGCCTTTCCTGGAACTCAACTCTGTAGCCCAGGCTGGCCTGGAACTCACAGAGATCTGCCTGGGATTAAAGGCGTGCGCCACCGCCGCCCGGCTAGAAAATCTTTAACTTCTTTCTTCCTTTATTCCTTGACCCATTGATGATTCAGTTGGGCATTATTCAGTTTCCATGAGATTGTAGGCTTTCTGTAATTTTTGTTGTTGTTGAAATTTAACTTTAAGCCATGGTGGTCTGGCTTGGCTTGGCCAGGAGGTTCTTTCTTTTCTTTTTTTTTTTTTTTTTTTTTTTTTTAATCTGTTGAGATTTGCTTTGTGACCGAGCATGTGGTCAATTTTAGAGAAGGTTCCATGGGGTACTGAGAAGAAGGTATATTCTTTTGTGTTAGGCTGGAATGTTCTGTAGATATCTATTAAGTCTATTTGAGTCAAAATAGCTGTTAGTTCCCTTATTTCTCTGTTAAGTTTCAGTCTGGCAGACCTGTCCATTGGTGAGATTGTGGTGTTGAAATCTCCTACTACTGGTGTGTGGGGTTTAATGTGTGATTTAAGCTTTAGCAGTGTTTCTTTTACAAATGTGGTTGCCCTTGTATTTGGGGCATAAATGTTCAGAATTAAGACTTCATCTTGGTGGACTTTCCTTGTGATAAGTAAGTAATGTCCTTCCCAATCTCTTTCTATTGATTTTAGTTTGAAGTCTATTTTATTAGATATTAGGGTAGCTATATCAGCTTGCTTGTTTTGTTTTTTCCTTCCTTCCTTCCTTCCTTCCTTCCTTCCTTCCTTCCTTCCCTCTTTCTCTCTCTCTCCCCCCCTCTCCCTCCCTCCCTTCCTTTCTTTCTTTCTTCTTTTTTTTCTTTTTTGTTTTGCAAAACAGGGTTTCTCTGTGTAGTTTTGGTTCCTGTCCTGGATCTCGATCTGTAGCCCAGGCTGGCCTTGAACTCACAGAGATCCACCTGCCTCTGCCTCCTGAGTGCTGGAATTAAAGGCATGTGCCACCACTGCCAGGCTTACCAGCTTGCTTCTTATGTCCATTTGATTGGATAGTCTTTTCCTAGCCTTTCACTCTGAGATAGTGTCTGTCTTTAAAGTTGAGGTGTATTTCTTGTATACAGTGGAAGGATGGGTCCTGATTTCATATGCATTCTGTTAGCTTGTGTATTTTATAGGCGAATTGAGACCATTGATATTAATGGATATTAATGACCAGTGATTGTTAATTCCTGTTATTTTTTGGTGGTAGTGTTGTTATGTGTTTACCTTGTTTTGAATTTATTGGTGTGGGATTATCTATTGCCCGAGTTTTCATGGATGTGTTTAATTTCCTTAGGTTAGATTTTTCTTTCTAGTGCTTTCTGTAGGGCTGGATTTGTGGATAGGTTTTGTTTAAATCTGGTTTTATCATGGAATATTTTGTTTACTCCATCTATGGTGATTTATAATTTTGCTGGGTATAATAGTCTGGGTTGGCATCCATGGTCACTTAGTGTCTGCATAATGTCTGTCCAGGATCTTCTGGCTTTCAGAGTATCCATTGAGAAGCCTGATGGGTCTGCCTTTATATGTTACTTGGCCTTTTTCCTTTGCAGTTCTTTTTTTTTTTTTTTTTTTTTATTCTGCTTGTTTAGTGGTTTGATTATTATGTGGGGAGGGCTTTTTTTTTGATCCAGTCTACTTGGTGTTATGTAAGCGTCTTGTATCTTCATAGGCATTTCCTTCTTTAGGTTAGGAAAGTTTTCTTCCATGATTTTGTAGAATATATTTTCTGTGCCTTTGAGTTGGTATTCTTCTCCTTCTTGTATTATTATTCTTAGGTTTGGTCTTTTCATGTTGTCCCAAATTTCCTGGAGGTTTTGTGTTATGATTTTTTTGGCTTCGGTGTTTTCTTTGACTGACGTATCTATTTCCTCTATTGTATTTTCAATGTCAGAGATTCTCTCTTCCATCTCTTGTTTTCTGTTGGTTATGCTTGCATCTGTAGTTCCTGTTCGTTTACACAGATTTTCCATTTCCAGTATTCCCTCAGTTTGGGTCTTTTTTATTGCCTCTATTTCAGTTTTCAAATTTGGAGATGGGGCCTTTCCTGTTCCCAGTCTGTGTAGGGCGTGTTTATGGGTATGGTAGTCACTGGTGTTGTAGGGGATGGTTATCTTTGCGAGGTGACAGGGGCTGCTATATACTATTTAAAAAGAGTGTTATTTCCTTCATTCACAAAAGGAAATTCAGACACTTGGAGTATTTTTCTAGCAGTAAAGCATTTATGTACGGAATGATATTCCCCCCTTATCACAGGAAAGAACGTATAATTTAAAATATGTATAAAGTTTTCAATATTTATACATATTTTTATTTTATTGAGCACATGAACAAATATATTAAATGGAAAATTGTTTGATAACCACTGTTTATGATGAAATTTTATCATAGCTTAAGAACTCAGCCATTAGTATTTTATTCTCCTAATAGTTTTCTTGTTTGATAAAAGTGGTAGAAACCTTCGTGGCTCACAGACATATATATTTAACACAAGTTTTTGGTGTTGCAGTAGAGGGTAGGATATTGAAAATAGACAAAATAGACAGTGGGGAATTAATTGATTAAGGTATGCATAGTGTTGTTGTTCGAGTCTTAGGTGGTCATTTAATAAAAAAACTGCTGTGGATATTAATTGCTCTGTATAAATAAACACTGATTGGCCAGTAGCCAGACAGGAAGTATAGGCAGGACTAACAGAGAAGAGAATTGAGGGAACAGGAAGGCAGAGGGACACACTGCCTACAGCTGCCACCAGGACAAGGAAGATGTAAGGTACCAATAAGCCACGAGCCACGTGGCAAAGTATAGGTTAATAGAAGTGGGCTAAATATAAGAGATAATAATAGGCCTGAGCCATTGGCTAAGCAATTTAAATAATGTAAGAGTCTGTGTGTTTATTTTATAAGTGGGCTCTGGGACTGGCAGGACTTGGTGGGAGCTGGAGAGAAATTCTCCAGCTACACCAAGTCAGATATCAGGGTGAAAGCTGAAAGATCAGAGAAGCAGAGCAGCCAGCCACTAGTTCTTACCTCTATGAAAACCTTAGCCTAAAGAGGGTGAGTTCCTGTTTCCTCATGCCTTTTAGGCCTTTCTCTACCCTGTCATATTACTTCCTGAGATTAAAGATGTTTATGTTTCCTAAGCAAAGGCATGAGATCTCAAGTGCTGGGATGAAAGGTGTGTGCCACCACTGCCTAATCTAGTGGCTGGCTCTGTCCTCTGATCCTCAGACACGTTTATTAGGGTATACAATGTATTACCACACAGTGTGG
Source organism: Peromyscus californicus insignis (assembly GCF_007827085.1). Lineage (NCBI taxonomy): Eukaryota > Metazoa > Chordata > Mammalia > Rodentia > Cricetidae > Peromyscus > Peromyscus californicus. The sequence continues at coordinate 22,950,147 of NW_026294595.1, read as the reverse complement.
CTCAAGAAGTTATGTCCTAATGTTTTCAATGCTAGAAATTTGACTTTTAGATATAAATATACTTTCTTTTACATATGGATTTACTGGGAGAAGTGATAACCAGTGGACTTAAAGATGAAGTGACAGGAGAGTTACAGTATCAGATAATTATTGAACACACACACAAAAAAAGCCTTAAAAATGAAGCAGGGTCATCATGACTTCAAGGCCAGACTTCTCTACATAATGAGATCCTGTTTTAGAAAAGTAAGAATTCTTAGGTAACCAGTTCAGAGGCCATCTATGAAAGCCCTAGGTCAAGCAGTGTCCAAGATAACCAAGTCAGGTTCAGCACTGAACTAGCAAAAAAGTGAGAGAACATAGTAGGGAAGGATTTTATGCTTCTGGGTAGGACAATAAATTAGAAGTAAATTTAGGGCCTGAGAAAAACAGAAATAATGAAAATAGAGACATCTTTATTTCTTTTAATATAAATATATTGATTGATGACTTTATCCCATAAGTGTTAATTTTTGTTGTTGTTTTTAAAAGGAGATCTTATTGTCTTTTGGTTGTATGCCTTTAATAGCTGATCTTTCTCTTAAGCCTTGATTGTGTTTATTTTTTAAAAATTACACATAACAGAATGCTTATTTTCCTTTTTCAGTTTTTAAGTATGCTTTTATTAGAATTGTATGTTTCATTTGAAAAAAACACATATGTATCTATATATATTTTTTTTGTGTGTTAAGTCTGAAGATTTGAACAGGCCAATGAGTGTTCTCATCATCGAGGCATTTTATGGAGGATCCCATCGACAACTGGTAGAGTTACTCCAAGAAGAATTAGACAATTGTGTCCTCTACACCCTTCCTGCAAAGAAATGGCATTGGAGAGCACGGACAGCAGCTTTATACTTCTCACAGAGTATTCCCAGCAGCGAGCACTACAGGTAATGAGGGCTCTATTTTGCTTTTAAAGTACTATCAGGGTATTGCTTCAGTGTCTCTAGAATTTCTCTGACTGTGGACTTGGTAGATAGAAAGAACTTTATAAAACACAGAAAATTTTGAGAAGAAAGTACTGATTACATTTTAGGGGGAGAGCAAGTAATGTGGAATATGTTGGAGGTTTGTTGATTCTTGTTTTCGACAATTTTGTACATGTATATTGTATGTTGTTGTTATACTCTCCTGCTCCTATTACTGTTTCTTACATTTTTCCTGATTGTTAAGTGGTGGAAGACCATCTGACAGTGGCTCCTGTATCTAGTGTTCTTACTCTTTTGGAGTCCTGTCTATAGGACTGTGTTGGTTTAGTTGTGGTGAGGAGTGCCTGGGTGATATGAATGGAGCTGAAGCAGATAAGTTGTTGGAGAAAAGGTACTTTTCATTTCTCATGAAATGAGTTAGTCACTTATCAAAGGATCAGGCATCTCTACTCTCTTGGAATGTTCCCTAGACTAACATCAAGGAAATTTCATTCATTTTTCTTTTTGTAGTATTGTCACAGAACTGACATTATCATTGCTATTTAAAGTCCTGCTTTCTCCCCTCTGAAATTCTGTTTGTTGATCTGTGTGAGCTAATGTGGCAAAGACTGTTGTCACTTACTAGCCTTCCTTATCAACAGAATCAGAGTTTTATTTGGGGTGGCTAAACATCAAGCAAGCTCTAGGTATGAAACATTTTTGACCTAAGGTTTTTATGAAATCTCAATCTCTTTTGTCAAATTCCTGATTGTTCTTTGCAGTTAGAATTGGTCAGTCTCTGTATCATGGCAAATTAAAGTTAAGTAGATGTCCCCTGGAGTGCTTTCTATAAAGGAGTTTTTTTTAAATTTTATTTACTTATTTATTTTGTTTTTTCTAGACAGGGTTTCTCTGTGTAGTTTTGGTACCTGTCCTGGATCTCGCTCTGTAAACCAGGCTGGCCTTGAACTCACAAAGATCCTCCTGGCTCCGCCTCCCGTGTGCTGGGATTAAAGGCTTACACCACTTCCGCCAGGCTGTAAAGGAGTTTATTAACTATGTATATTATATTAAGGAAGAAAAGAGGTGCCTTCCTGCTTAGGTATTTGACTGTAGTTGTGATGTGCTGGCCAAGTGTGAGGACTGAAGAATAGGATTGTCACAAGAGGCTGATGAAAGGCTGTAAAGCTCTTTCATTTTGCACAGTTTAGTACACAGTCTCCTACAATACCCTTTATCTCTGAAAACTTCTAGAAATGCTTTGTAAAATACATCTGATTTCCCTTCATTTACTCAATCACAAGAAATCTTAAGGAGTTACAGTGGGGAAGACTCCAGGAAATGGGTTAACTGTTTCTGAAGCCTTGTCTAATTTCATAAAGGCAACTAAATAAATAGACATAGGAAGAAGGAAATAAACCAGCAGGAGTTACCCTGAGTATAGTAGAGAGTTAGATGAGAGGTGTATGTACAGTCAAAGTATATAATGTAAATGGGAGAAAATGTCATAATGAAACCTATTCACTTAAGGCATGCTAATATCTAATACACACACACACACACACACACACACACACACACACACACACACGCACACACACAACCTAAAGGGACAGCTAATGTTCCTTCCCTCTCTTTCCTTTCCTACTCCTAGTTTATATGGAAGGGCATTGAAATCTCCCACTGTAATTGTAGTTTTGTCTATTTTTTTCTAAACTATCATTCATTTTGGCTTTTTCTTTAACTTGTATGTAGAAATATGAACATAGCACTTACTAATATGGTCACATAATGTTTTGATACATGTTTCATGGGCTATTGTATTAGTTACTTTTCTCTCCAAATGCACGGCAGAAAGCAATGTCAGAAAGGCAGGGTTCAGTTTGTTTCCCAGTTCAGAGGAGAACAAAACAACATGGCAAAGCGTAGCAGCCAAATTGTGGTTGTGTCCATGACAATGAACAAGAAGCAGAGACAGGGTGTCACTGGTGCTACCCTGGTTTTCACTTCCCATTGGATAATGCCACCTTACTTAGGATGAGTCTTCCTACCTCATTGGAAATACCTGAAAGTGTGCCTGGTTAGTGCCCTTGACCTTTCTTAATCCAACAAAGTTGGCAATGAAAATTATCTCTCATGATCTTTAAATTACATTAAATATTTTAAGCCTTTACCATTTCAGGGTGGTAAAAACATTCAGAATACTTTAATCTTGATTATATATTAGTGCCCATAGTTCTCCTACAGAGCAGCAACATACCAAAACTTTTTATTCCTGAGAGCTTTCTCTATCGACTTATAAAAGACTCTTTAAGACTTAATAGAGTAGGGGAAAGCCACACAACATTACTACTTGCCACTTTTGGTATAAAGAAAATGGTAAAAGAATGAGACACAAGAAGGGCATTCTGGGGAATATTGTAGCAGAATTACTTCCCTAGCCATTATCCTGAGACCTTTCTTGTTCCCTGGCCTGCTTCCTATTGGTGATCTATGCAGGTTTTTGCTTCTGTGGGCAGCTGCTCTACATGTATACAGCTGGCTGAGAATAGCCCCAGACAAATAATCCTTGCCTGTCAGATGAACTGTTTATAAAGTATATACAGAAACAAGCTTATAGACAGACATTCCTGAACAGCCTATTCATTAGAACACGTGAAAGCATAATTGTGGTTACCTCAGGTATCAAAGGGGAAAACATCAAATATACCAAAAAGTAGAACTGATTATAAAGAATGTCATGGTCTGAGTTGCATTCACATCCATACCATGTTTTAAAATTTTAATTTTATTATATATCTGTTTTTAGTTGGTATATGCAAGGCCTTTCAAACCTTTTGGCTCAAGAAAGAATCCCTCTTGGTTGTACTTCGATGTAAACTGGAAAGTTAACAATAGCAGCAGTGGAAAATAGTGAAATTAAAAGTATATATATATATATATATATATATATATATATATATAATATAGATAAACAGAAAGTAGTTACTTGAAATACAGAAGTGGGTAGACTACAGGCACATTAAAGGCACAAATTTTTGTAATTAAAAATATATAGCATGGATTGATAAAAAATTGAAAAATCTATGTCTTGGTTAGGTTTTGTATAGCTGCAATGAAACACCATGACCCAAAAGCAAGTTGGAGATGAAAGGTTTTATACTTTCCACATTGCTGTTCATCACTGAAGGAAGTCAGGACAGGAATTCAAGCAGGGGAGGAGTCAGGAACGGATGCAGAATCCATGACGGGGAGCTGCTTGCTTGCTTGCTTGCTTGCTCTGGCTTGCTCAGCCTGCTTTCTTATAGAACCCAGGACCAGCAGCTCCGGGTTGCATCACAAACCATGGGCTGGGCCCCCTCCACCATTGATCACTAATTGAGAAATTTCCTTAGAGTTGCATCTCAAGGAGGCATTTCCTCAACTGAGGCTCCTTACTCTGATGACTCTTAACTTGTGTTAAGTTGACACACAAAACCAGCCAGTACAATCTATGAATACTTTTTATACATTTGAAAATGGACAAAATGGGTAATTCTTAGAAAGCATAACCTATAAAACTGTCCTCAGTGTAGAGATGACCACATGATTGAGGCAGGGTCCTGAGATAAGATTTTTCACCCTGCCCCTCACCAAATATATGTTTGGTGAGTTTAGCTGTCTTATTTTTCAGGTTCCTCACCAAATATATGTTTGGTGAGTTTAGCTGTCTTATTTTTCAGGTTCCTCACCAAATATATGTTTGGTGAGTTTAGCTGTCTTATTTTTCAGATTTCCTACATACTCATACAGATTGTAAATCTTAATACATGTTGTGATTGTGATATATTACTACAACATGAGTTTTATTTTAAATGTTTTTTGAAGTTTTTATGTTTGTGTGTGTATAATGTGTACATGTGTGTCCAATTCCTGTACGAAGGTGCTCATGTGGGACAACAGCCATGTAGAGGACAACCTCTAATGCTAGTTCTTGCCTTCCACTGTGTTTGAGGTAGGGTCTCCTTGTTGTTTCCTTTATACTGTGTACTCCAGGCTAACTGATCTTCAAGCTTTCAGGGGATTTTGCTCTCTCTGCCTCACTTCTCACTGTCTGGGATTGCAGACACATTCCACTGCATCTGGCATTTTGCATGGTTCAGGGAATTCAACTAAGGTTGTCAAGGCTGTGTGGTAAGTGTTTTTACCTGCAGAGCCCTCTCCCTGGTCACACATGAGCTTTTTAAAATGTTTATGGTAGATAGAAAATACAATGAGGAAATTTTTTTTTTTCTGAAAATACAAAAAGAAACTGCTTTTGGCATGTTCTTTATTCATAGAGTAGTTGAGGGTACACACAAAAAATTTCCTTGTTTAGAGTGCTTAATAACACTATTCCAAAATTATCCTCAGTCATGTATACTGTGAAGTTCTCTGATGTTTGTACTTGGCTAGGGGCAGTAGTATTCTGTTACCGGCCAGTTCACTGGCCTTATACTAGTTATATAAACTTCTTGTGGGGAGAGGACTGGATGATGTCTGATACTGTATAAATAATTTTGTTATTAGGTTGGGTGTAGGTAGCATCTATAATTTCACCAGTATTTGATTGGTCCATAGATGAGAATTGGCTGAGTGATTCCTCATCCCTTGCTCTGTTGACCAGTTTCCCTGTCCTATATAGTCTTAGGGCATTTGCTTTTGGCTTGTCTTCCTAACTCCTTTGTCTATTTGATCTACCTCGCACACACACTAGCCTAGATTTGGATGGTACTTTAAGGCTTCCTGCACAAAGTTTTATCTCTTTAAAGTCTCTTCTGAGTCTTCAGTTTAAATACCAGGACTTTATGTTGAAAATGTTGCTGACCACACTGATACTGAAACAGATTAATCCTGATAACCAAATAATAATTCAGTTATGTGTGGTCTCTCTCTCTCACTCTCTCCTGCACTTTCTCTACTCCTTCCTTTTTCTCTTGCTCTCTTGTGCTCTCCACCTTCTTTTCTCTCTGTGTCTTTCCTCCCTCTCTCTGACACGCACGCACGCACGCACGCACGCACGCACGCACGCACCCTACTTACTTACCTTATTTGTAAAGTTCGAAATTAAACCTATCTTCTGTCCTACAGTGTGGCCTACAGGGTTCATCTTTCCACTCTATGTTCTTTGTTAGTTCTCTTAAGAAGTAAAATGTTCTGTTCAGGGGGAAGAAAAGTTTTCTTGTTCTAAGTTTGTAGTTTGTTATGCCTGCAGTCTGTAAGTTAAATATTAAGTTTATGTAGTTAGTAGTGCATACTGTGAAACTACTACTTTTAAGGAGTTAAAACACTGCAGTGCAATTTCAAGTATATGTTTTTAATATCCTTTCATGCTTATTTTAAAATAAAATAAGATAGTGCAGGTAAGATTCTACACTCCCCCCACCCCTAGGTGATGGTTCATATGGGTGCAAGATGTTATTTCTAACAGACTGTGCCTTAAAGACCTTTGTGGTAAATCTGCTGTGTATAATCTTTGAAATCTGAAAGATATATTTAAAAATCAAACTAGGTGTTTAATGTACTTTTACAGAGAGGAGAAAAATCATTATTTTTAATAAATTAAATGAAAATGTGGAAAAAGTCTTCCAATGAATGCAAAATATATAATAATTTTACTTTATAAATATCACATTTTTTTTTACACAGTATTGAAGCTTTTAGAGCAACTTTAGGGTACTTCTTTCTAGTCAAGTTCTTTTTGCATGTTGAGTGTCTTTATCATATTTAATCTTCATACCACAGAAAAAAATTCATTTAGGAAATAAAAGACTTTAATTCTACTTGTATTTTCAACTTTTGTTTAATGAGAAAGCCTTCTGCTCTTAACTGAGATCTTAGTCAAAGAAAATATAGTTTCATTTGCCATTGAAGAGTTTGCTCAGGCCTGAGACTAAGTCTCTTGATTCCTCTGAAGCCATGCTGTAGATCCTTTATCCCTCCACCTACCCCATTTTCTTAGATTTTTGTCTTTATGTGTATGTGTTTGTGTAAGTATATGCTGTGTGCATGCGGATACCTGTGTAGGAGAAGAGGTCCTCAGATCTACTGGAGGTGGAATTACAGGGAATTGTGACCCCCCTGGTGTGTGACCTGGGGTCAGAACTCAGGTCCTCTGGAAGACAGTAAGCACTTTAAACTACTAAGCCATCTCTCCAGGTCTTTGCGTTCTCTTCTTCTTAAGCCTTCATACATATGAACTTTTCATTTTCTTGGAATCATGTGTGACCTCCTCGATTCCTTGAGCCACATTGGCTTGTTATATGCCTCTGTGGTTCATTCTTCCTTATGCAGTCACTTGAGGGACCTTCTGGTCTTCTGAGATGCTGGCCCATAGCGAGAGATGCAAGGGGAAGATGTGAACTAAGTTAGGCCTACTACTCACTAAAACTATGTATATCTCTTTCATACTTTAATGTTTCTAAACATTACATTTCTGTGTGTTTTTCCTGTAATAAAGTCTCTCATGTTTTTATTGTTCTGTCATGCTTCTGATAAATAATTATTATTCCCTTTCTCTAGGAGAAAGTTCATGTACAGTTGAGGAAACATTGAGAAATACTGTGTACAAATTATTGTGGCTCTCTTGTTACTCATTTTATACTTTTTTCCCCTTAGTATTTATTTTAGCCAGTGTGGGTACTAGCACTGGTAGCATCGAGGCAAATTTGACAACATGCATATACTAGGTCAGTCCATAGTCCTTAGTAATCCTTGATTGATGTAAGGAAAGCTTAGTGCGTGTGTTGATTTGTTAATGTGAGTATATACTTGATTAATCCCCTTTTGAAAACCACCAATGACTTTCCAGTGCATGTGTAAGTCGAAACAACAAGAAAAAGGTGTCCTATTGGCTGAATGACCTAGTTCCTATCAGCCTCTGTTGTCTTACCTCCCAGTTTCCTCCCATCCTTAACTTGCAGTAGCTGCACTTGTTTATTTATAGCAGTGTCAGGGATTTCCTTCTACCAGGTCCTGTTACTACTGCTTATTGGACCCTTGGCCATCCAGCAACACTAAATGAACATCCCTGTCCCATATCCTTGTTTCCCCTCTTCCCTTCTTCTTCCTTTTTCTGAGATCCCAGCAAAGTTTCACCTTCTCACACAGTCTTTTCTTAGCATTGTGTCTGAAATGAAATTTCTATTTCAGCTCCTTCTCCACTGTCTAAAATGATTTTGAACGATTTAGGATTATTTTGATGGATTTAGTAATTTTTCTCTCCCAGTTTTATTCTAGGTGTTATGACAAAGACCACTCTATTATGTTTATCATTTTACCTGTAGTAACACAAATACACTGTCTATCAGGCTAAATACTTATATAGTAAATATGACTGGATCAAGGAATGAATAGATTTTGAAACAGTAGAGTATCGTTGCTGTTGCTGTTCTCAATTTTTGTGTGTGTATGTGTTTTCTCTCTCTTTCTCTCTCCCCCTTTTCCCTCCCTCCCTTTCCCCTTCTTTCCATCTCTCCCTCCCTTCGTTTCTTTCTTTTCCTGCTCTAAATGCCATTGTTCCATGTTTGAGCCATGTCTTCTATGTAGAAAGTGCTTAGAGACATTGAATAGTCCATGTTAAATGAGTTTTATGGAGTTAGTAAAGAATTCCATATGCAGTTACTCACTTATTTTTATGGACTATATTAGTCATACTATATAAATAATTATCATCTGTTAGATACAGTTTATATATAAAATATAATTTCTTGTAATTTCCCATTTAAAATTAAACATTTTTAGAAAAACATTTTTAGCTCAAGGAACTTTCTTGCATTTGGCATTTGTGATACTTTACAAAATATTATATGATTGTATTTTAAAGATTGTGGTTTAAGCAGTAGCCACCCATGAATAGTGCAGAGAATATTCAGATAGCAAGAGATTAGAATTTGGTCCAGAAAGATTATTTTGCTTGACCATTGCTATTGTCTAAGCTATTTAAAAATGATTTTAGACAGATACTCTTTGAGTTAGTTACAGATATCACTACCACTATTATTACTTCTCTCAGTCCTTTGTTTTGCAGCATCTAGCTTAGCATCTGTGAAATAATAAATCTTTAAATGATCTTTAATAAAATATTTTTTAAAAAATTAAAAAACATTCACAAGAGTGGTATAGCTGGGTCTTGAGAGAGGTTGATTCCCAATTTTCTAAGAGAACGCCATATTGCTTTCCAAAGTGGCTGTACAAGCTTGCATTCCCACCAACAGTGGAGGAAAGTTCCCCTTGCTCCACATCCTCTCCAACATAAGCTGTCTTCAGTGTTTTTGATCTTAGCCATTCTGACGGGTATAAGATGGTATCTCAGAGTCAGGAATGCTCAATCATACCACAAGAACACATGCTCAACTATGTTCATAGCAGCATTATTTGTAATAGCCAGAACCTCGAAACAACCTAGATGCCCTTCAACTGAAGAATGGATAAAGAAAATGTGGTACATATACACAATGGAGTACTACTCAGCAGAGAAAAACAATGCCATCATGAGGTTTGCAATCAAATGGATGGAACTAGAAAAAATCATTCTGAGTGAGAAAGACAAACTTGGTATGTACTCACTCATAATTGGATACTAGATGTAAAGCAAAGGATAACCAGACTGCAACTCACAACTCCAGGGAGGCTACCTAGTAAAGAGGACCCTGAGAAAGACACATGGATCGCCCAATGACAGAGAAATGGATGAGATCTACTTGAGCAAACTGGGGGTGGGGGGGGGAGTAATGGAGGGCAAGGGTCGGTGGAAAGAGAGCTTAGGGGAGCGGGAGGTACCAGCTGGATCAGGAGCAGAGTGGGAGAATGGAGAGGAAGATACCATGATGAATGAAGACCCCAGGAAGAAGCAGAGTGCTAGAGAGGTCCCCAGAAATCCACAAAGATACCTCCACTGTAGACTACCCTCAATGGTCGAGAGAGTGCCTGAACTGACCTTCTCTGCTGATCGGATGGCTGAACACCCTGGCTGTCATGATAGAGCTCTCATCCAGTGTCTGATGGAAGTGGATGCAGAGATCCACGGCCCAGCCCTAGGTGGAGCTCTGGGAGCCCAATCGGCAAGAGAGTGGAGGGATTGTATGAGCAAGAGATATTGAGACCATGATTGGGAAAAGCACAGAGACAAATAGCCAAACTAGTGGAAATGCTTGAACTCTGAACCAGTGGCTGAGGAGCCCCCATGGAACTGGACTAGGCCCTCTGGATAAGTGAGACAGTTGATTAGCTTGAACTGTTTGGGAGGTCCCAAGGCAGTGGAGCCTGGACCTGTCCTTGGTGCATGGGCTGGCTTTTTTGGAGCCTGGGGCCTATGCTGGGACAATCAGCCTTGGTGTAGGGAGGAGGGGACTGGACCTGCTTTGGCTGAGTCTACCAGGCTGGGCTGACTCCCCAGGGGAGACCTTGCCTTGGAGGGGGTGGGAATGGGGGGGGCTGGGGAGGGAGGAGGGAGGATGCGGGTATCCGTGGCTGATATGTGAAATCAAGTTAATTATAAAATAAAAATATATAAAAAATTAAAAAAAAACATTATTTGTATGTGTGTTTGAGTTTCATGCACGTGTGTGTGGCATTGTGTGTTCATGTGTGCATGTCACAACAGGTGTGCAGAGATTAGGAAACCAGCTTTGGAGAGTTGGCTTTCACTTTCTGGGGGGTGGGGGGGCTTGGCTATTGATCTCAGATTAGCAGGAATGATCAGCAAGTGCTTTTTCCTGCTGGGCCATATTGCCAGCCAATACTTTCACATGTGTATCTACATAAAAAAGTTTTCTGAAGAGTTCTGTAGTATTGTAGGGGAATAATAGCCCCAGATTATAATCTGAGCTGTCAGTCATTGTTTTGTTTATATGAAAAAGGCAAACTTTGTCAAAAATTATATGTTCATAGGTGTGCGGATTAATGTCAGGGTCTTCAATTCGATTCCATTGGTCCACATGTCAGTTTTTATGCCAGTACCAAGCTGTTTTTATTGCTGTAGCTCTATAGTAGAGCTTGAAGTCAGGGATCGTGATGCCTCCAGAGGTTGTGTTATTGTACAGGATTCTTTTGGCTATCCTGGGTTTTTGTTTTTCCATATGAAGTTGAATATTATTCTTTCCAGGTCTGTGAAGAATTGTGTTGGTATTTTGATGGGGGTTGCATTGAATCTGTAGATTGCTTTTGGTAAGATTGCCATTTTTACTATGTTAGCCCTGCCTATCCATGAGCATGGGAGATCTTTCCATTTTCTGACATCTTCTTCAATTTCTTTTTTCAGGGACTTAAAGTTCTTGTCATATAGGTCCTTCACTTGCTTGGTTAGTGTTACCCCAAGGTATTTTATGTCAATTGTACAGAACAGAGGTTTTTCAGTTTATTTATTCCTGAGTTCCATGCTCTTGTGAGAAGTCATTAAAAATAAGATAACAGCTTAAGGAATTCTGACACAGGGGCAAACCTGAACTAGTTCTCATTCAACACATTCAAACTAGGAGATATTTTCTTCCTTGTCTTATTTGTGAAGGTTTCTACATTTTCAAGAATTCGTATGTAACTTTTATTTCTAGAGACCCGGGGACTACTTCTACTCTTTTGATGGGATCCTTTATGTTTTCAGACCTGCTGCTTGAGCCTCACAGTTTACGATTGCTCAGCTTTGCAAAGACATGATGTTTAACCATGGACTTCCAAAAGCATCTCCTATTACTCATGGAGAAAGCATCAAAGGAATAAAGACTTTATTCAATGGTAGAGTGTCAAAAAATTCAAAAGAAAGAAAAGATGTTTGCCCTACAATTTGGCTATCTGTATGAAACATAAGATGTGAATATAAGAAGTTCTCATAGAATTACTGTAGAATCCAGAGAATAATGACTTCTTTGAAAAGGCAGTGTTCAGTGTGAAGAAGTGTAGAATAAATTCTATTCATCAAATTCTGAAATAGACTTTAGAGGAGCTCTTTTCCACCTGTGGGTTGTGATCCCTTTGGGGGGTCAAACAAATTCTGAAGTAGACTTTAGAGGAGCTGTTTTCCACCTGTGGGTTGTGATCCCTTTGGGGGTCAAACGACCATTTCATAGGGCTCACCTAAAACCATCCTGTATATCAGATATTTACATTACCATTGATAATAATAGAAAAATTACGAAGTAGCAATGAAAATAATTTTATGATTGGGGTCACCATGACATGAGGAGTTATATTAAAGGGCAGTAGCATTAGGAAGGGAGCTTTAGAAGTAGCTAAAGACTTTGATAGGTGGAGATGAAGTAAAAGAATGTCACAGGAAGAGAAAATGTGAAGGAAACCAGTACAGGAAAAGTAAGGAGATTTTTGAAAAACAAAATTCAGCTTAGCATGAACTTAGTTTGAATTAGGAGTTCACTATGAGGTGGTGTACACCTTTAATCCCAGCACTTGGGAGGCAGAGGCAGTGGGATATCTGTGAGTTTGAGGCTAGCCTGGTCTACAAAGTGAGTTTCAGGAAGTAGGACTCTTATACAGAGAAACCGTGTTTTGAAAAACAAAACAAATAAAAGAATTAAAAGGAATCATGGGAGATCAGGGAGATAAGGATGGGTGGACTTTGTCTAATGTGTGTGTGTGTGTGTGTGTTTAATTCAAAGTTAATGTCAGAAACTTTAGCCAACCTTGGTAGCCCAGTCCTGTAATTGAGCTACTTGGGAAGCAGAGGCAGGATTGTAAGTTCAAGGCATTCTGATGTACTTAGTGAGATATATTGTCTCAAAAAGTTCATTTTTTTAAAAAAGAATTACTTAGATAATAAATATTCTTAGAAGGTTAGAGGACTGTTTTATGTGATAGAATACTAATTCAAAGTCACATAAACATTAAGGGAAATACATTAGGTCATATGATTGTAAGTCTTAAGGGGAGGTTGTCCACAGGTAAAGTTGGATTGGTGATTCTGAGTCGCTGTTGAGGTCTCTTGCTTGCCTGCTTCTCTTCTCTCCTGTTTTGGGAATATACTGGAACAGACTCAGTATGTGTCACTCCCAGGACTCATTTTACATTCTATCAGTTTACCTTTCCTCAAGGACAGTACCTATTTTTCAGTATTTCTGACAAAAGCCCCAGAATTATTTAGGTGTATAATTTTTTCGTGTATCATATGGATTTTGAACTTGTTACAGTGTCAAAAGGCATTTAATACCATGAATCTGCAATTGAACTTGCAGTCATGAAGTAGAATTAATTCCATTCAAGTCTCATGATTTGATGAGTGTTAGAGAACAGAATAAAAATTGCATTAGTGGTTGTATTAATTTCCTTTCTCATTGCTCTGATCAAATACCCGACAACAGCAAGTTAAAGTAGGAAGGATTTATTTTTGGCTTACAGTTTGAGTGGGTATAGTTCATTTCAGCATGTTACATTGCCTTTGCAGTCAGGAAGCAGGTAGACATGAGTGCTGTTACTCAGGGCACTTCCTCATTTGTATTTAGTAGTGATCCTGGGCCACTGAGATGGTTTCCTCAACATTTAAGGATTGTCTTTCCATATTGGTTACCTCAGTTGAGATATTTTGTTTCCTAGGTGATTGTGGATCTTGTCAAGTTGAGACTCAGTATGAAAGGTAACTTTGAGACTGTAATGAAAGTGAAACTAGCTTTTGCTGACAGGAATACTGTAGTCAAACATGGAAGTGTGGCAGGATAACTGGACAGGACAGCTGTTCATTTAGACTGAGTTGGGGACCATTAATGAACAAAATGATCATTGGATTCTCAGCATCTAATCTCAGCAGTGAGATTTCTGAATAAGAGCAATGACAGAGGGATGGAAAACCGGAAAAGAACTAATACGACAAATGACATTCGTTGTTTGTGCTTCACTAGTTAGGAATTTTGTCTTTTAGCCAAAGTGAAATTTAATTGTGTGTGATTAAATAGGTTGAGGTATAAGTTAATAGTCATTGTCATGGAAGTTACAATGAAAATATTTTATTGGTTATAATGATTTAAAAATAGATAATATGAGTTGTAGATTATATTTACTCATTACATTTGCTTATGAGTTTGCTTTGGCAGCGTTTTAAGTTTTCCATGGTCCTAAGTGTAGTACAAACTTTCTTTAAATATTAGTGCTATCCCTCCCTACTCCTTTCTCCTATATAAATAAAATGTTGATGCTAACAAACATATGCAGTCAGTAAATGATTCATTATTTGGCATTAACATCTTACATTTATCACCTTCCCATAAGCGAGGCATTAAGTGTGCCTATAGATTTCATACATTATATTAGATCCTACAGGGAACAAATGAGTAAACATGTGATGCAATTGGAAGATGGTGCAGAGAAATTATTTCCTTTCTCAGTGGATTTCTTTTTGACTCCTTCACCTCTCAGGCTTCTTTGGCTCTGGAAACTAAAGAATTTGCTTTACCCCTGTCATTCAGTTGCTCTAGGATTTCTCTTGTGTAGTATATTTTTGATGATTAACCCTTCAAATAATATCAAAACTTAGAGGATTCAGGTATTTATATTAAAAAGTATTGTATGTTATAGAAGACAGGTAGCAGTATGATTTAGGTGGACATGCACAAGACAGTTTTGATGTATCTTATATTTCAGAAAATAGGAAACCTTTGAATTAGTACAACCTGGCTTTGTCTAGTACTTTTGTTTTACATTTTAATATGTGGAGATTGCTGGTTGGGAATTCCATTTTCTCCAGATTTTTCTGTATGAGTAAGCTGAAATTTTTCTTCTAATATATGTGTTAAAACAGAAGGAGCCACCTTAATCAGTATTTCCATGTTTTCAAATTTGGTCATCCAGTTTCTACTCATTAACATTTACATCCATTACTGTTTTGTTCATCAATTTGCCATACATATTTTTCCCAGTCAGTCAGCATATCTACAAAGAATGACTGTTTTTCATACACATGGAGTGTTTGTTGTTTGCTTACTCATTTGAAGTACTAATATATTTGTTCAAAATTGAATCCACGGATTAATCCTGACTTAGAAATACTAGCAAACATGGTGTGCATTCCTTCAGTGATTGGCATTCCTAGGAACATGTAATGGGTTTTGATGTTCACTATTGTATCTGCCTGCCTATTTTACATACATACTATTACATAGGTGCTGGGAGGGATAGGTGACAATAGACTAGAAGTCACAGGAGATTATTCAAAGTCTAGTTCTTCCAATTGTCTGCATTAAGAGGTCGTCCATTGTCATTCTATATCTTGATCTTCAAATTTTCTTGTGAAGAACAAATAATCTTTCAGGAATGGTCTGTGTTATCCCCTTTCCTCCCTTGATATTAAGGATTGAACAAAAAACGATGTAGTTCCCTAGTATTGATCCATATCTCCAGCCTTGTTTTTACTCTTAAAATTTTTACAGGGGCTCACTAAGTTCCCTGTGTTGTCTTGGAACTCAGTCTGTACCTTAAGAAGGACTTTAATTTGTGATTCTCTTGCCTCAGCTTCCAGAGACTCAAGGATTAATGTCCTGTGTCAGCATGTCTTGCAGTTTATAAACCTGAGAGTAAAATGTTGTAACAGTTGAACAGTTTGAGGTAGAGTTATATTGTTCGTTTAAGTGACTTATTTGTTTTTTTTTTTTTTTTTTTTTGGTTTTTCGAGACAGGGTTTCTCTGTGTAGCTTTGCGCCTTTTCCTGGAACTCACTTGGTAGCCCAGGCTGGCCTCGAACTCACAGAGATCCACCTGGCTCTGCCTCCCGAGTGCTGGGATTAAAGGCGTGCGCCACCACCGCCCGGCTTTAAGTGACTTATTTAAAGTTTCTAAAACAATGAATAATATTGTTTAATCTTTAGGTTTTCAATTACCTATTCTCCAATATAAATAAGAGAAGTGAAATGGAATAAATAGTTTAGTAAGAAGATGGTGTTTAAACAGTGTTTGTCCCAAAGCTATAATGCATTATTCCATTTGTTTTTTAACTACAGGTAATTGAAAGTTGTCATAATTGAGAGGGAATAAGTGAAAGAGAGAATATTATTTGTAGATCCATGTTTTTATTTGACATTGCAGTTATGGTGACCAAATTTGAATTTTTGCTAAGTTGTAGCAGTTAACTATTTATAGTAAGTAATAAAAGTAAAAACAGTGCTCAAGTATATATTTCTGCTTTTAGAAAAGCGAATTAGCCGGGCGGTGGTGGCACACGCCTTTAATCCCAGCACTCGGGAGGCAGAGCCAGGCGGATCTCTGTGAGTTCGAGGCCAGCCTGGGCTACCAAGTGAGTTCCAGGAAAGGCACAAAGCTACACAGAGAAACCCTGTCTCGAAAAACCAAAAAAAAAAAAAAAAAAAAAAAAAAAAAAAGAAAAGCGAATTAAGGGTATTTAATTTTTTGTTTTTTCCAAATACTTGTGCTATACCACATATTTTATAAGATACATTGCTGACTGGAACTTGATATGAAAGTATGAAAGATGGAAAGTAGTGAATTATGTAAGAAAAGGAAAGCCATGTAGTTCTGTCATGGATCCAAAGGGTTAATGGTACCTGTTCTCTTTTTAAGAAAAAACAGCATCTTAGAAATATGATAGAATAACTGATTTTTTAAAATATAATAGTTCCTTTATTCTTTAAGACTCAGAAAAAATACTTAATGGTATTACTATAATTAATGAGGCAGTTCCACGTAATTTATCTGGTAATTAAAAGAGGTTTCAGGGGATAACTTACAACCAATAAGGGGTCAATTACAGGATCTGGGAGAGATGAGGTACAGTCCAGGGTACTCTGGGGAACTCTGATGTGGTCTGTAAATCCAGCCTCCAGGACCATAAGGAGCTAAGAGAGCAAACACATACACATCTCGGGTCTTAAGGGGTCTCCTTATGGCCACAGCCCAGGGGCAGGTCATAGACAGGTGTGGAAGTTACTTGCTGCCACACTAGGGGCAGTGTTTCAAGGTCAAATCTGGAACAGCTACCTACTATATAATGGGAATATTTGAACATGAAATTTCTCACAATTTTAAATAAAAGAACAATAGCTGAATATTCAATTGTCAAAATATTGGAATATTGAAATAAATGTTCTAATGTATTTTCTTGAAATGAATACACATTTTGGCAAACAGAATTGGAGTTTCTTTTCTTGTTCCCAAGAGAATTTGTACATAGAATAGAAATTGGCAAATTTAGGTCAGTTGTGTCATATTCTATCCTACTAGTACATATTAATTAGCTTGAATGTCTCACTTTACTTTTCTTGCTAATTTTCAAATTCATTTCTAATTCACAACAAGTTTTTGAATATATGTTGTATAGTGTGACATTTTGCTTACTTAAACATTATGAGAAAACTCAAGCTAATTCACATATCACTTCACCAATTTCTGAATTTTTTATGGTAAGTGTTAAAAGTTTGAATCCCTATTTTGATTTGCATAGTACATTGTTAAATGTGAACACCATTCAGTGCAATAAATATGTAAAGTTAATATTTCAGTACAATTGAAACTTTGGGCATGTATATTCCCGCACAAGCATATGTATATGCATGCGTATGCATACATGTGTGCGTGCACACATGCACACACTTGGGTAAACTTGAAATAAACTGTTAATCTTGTTCCATCTAAACTCTGAGTAACTTATTCCTATCTTAGTTTACACTGAATTCTGTGCATTCCATTTTTAGCTGTACACATTGTATTATGTACCTCTAAAAAATCCCCAAATCTTAAAAAAATAGATATAACATTGTCATTATTACTTGAACCAAAACCCAAGTAATTTCTTACAGTCATGGAATACATTGAAGCTTAAAATATTAGGTTTACTAGAAAGTACTGAGTAAATAATATGACTTTGTTTATGGCAATTTCTGTAGGTGAAGAAGGTGTCATCTGTGTCGGAGTTGCTCTGTACCAGCTCTTTTGCCCACAGAGAATGACTAACTGATGTTCCTGCAGTGGCTTACTCAGTGTGTTTAATGCTTTGTAGTCACTTAGTTTTTCCAGACTGTGCTGTGTTATGTGCATGGTGCATATTGAGTGGAACAGAAAGCTCCTGTGTTAGTTACCACAGGGACAGCTCTGCCCATGGGAGGGCACTGAGCTTAGTACATATATTTAATTGCCCTGCAATAAGTTATAATATGCAACCAGAGATGAGAATACTCATCTATACACTGTGCTCTCCAGGCTTAATATAAATAACAGCATTATGTGTTACCACATTTTATCTTTGTAAGTTCAAGATTGTAAGTATAAATATAATTCAGTAATTCTATTAGCTTGTTTCTTTTTCTGGATATTTTCTTTTCTTTTGTTTTGTAACTTTTAAAGGATAGTTATAGAAATAAGAAACTTTCTGTTCACACAAAATCTTATCAGAGGGGCTAGATATTCTTATTAATTAAAGAAAGTTCTACTTGGAATGGATTTTTCATTAAGAAAGTTTTAATTAGAATGATTTTTATTTTTGATTTCTCACTGTTAGAAAATAAGAGAACAGTAATATTGTTTTACATTTATGTTTTCACTGTTTGAGTGATTTAGATATTCACCTGAAATTTGGTTTTGGAGTATTTGGTTATGCTTTGGCCCGTAGGTAGGTTGGAGAAAGATGCTAGTTTTATGTGCAGTTAATTCTCAGTTCTAGTTCACATGCTACCTGTTTCATTTTCTGTTATCTATTTTTCTATATGTACGTTTCTAGTTGTAATGTCATTCATTTTCTTTGAATGATTGCATGGGAGATTACTATGTTAAATCCCATTTTAATGGAATGATTTGAGCTCACATGGTTTGTTTATTTCCAAAGAATAAATGGTCACTGGTTAAATGAGGTTTGACTCTTCATTCAAAAGCATAACTTTTCAATATCATGAAAGTTTTAATTTTAAAAAGTATTACATGTTTCTCATTTTTGGGTTTTACTAAGAATCCCTGGAATTTCTCTAATAGCTTTATTTGAGAAACTTTATGTGTATTAATAACCCAAAGATGCCATGTTAGCAGAGCTTATTTTCTCACAGAACTGGAGACTAGAAGTCTAAAATCAAATGTCTGTGGGGCTGAACTCCTTTCAGTGGTTCCAGAATAGTCCTTCCCTGCCTTTTGCAGCCTGTCCAGTCTTCGGTAGTCACCAGGTTGTGGCTGTATCACTTCAAGCTCTACTTCTCTTGTGGGATGCTTTGTCTTTTCTTTAGTTGATTAGTACAGCAGCAGTAAGTGCTTCCATGACAATCATGGATAATTGACTTCTGAGAGATAGGAAACAATGTTACCCATTTGCTTATTAATATAAAATCTTAACCACTCTATTTTTTAATAATATTCATAACTATTAACGTATTGCATTAAGATGAAATGTCAGTAGCTTAGAATTGTAAAATTCTTCTAATGAGGCTCATGTCATTTCACAGTTGAAGAGAGTGAGGTCCAATTGTTGAAAGCTAGGCGTGATTTTTCTGGGTCCTCTTTGTTCAGAATTGAAATTTGAAATCTGTAAAGTGAATTTAATGTTAGCAAACTTAACAGCATTTAAGAGACATCTACAAAAATTAGTGGCAGACTAGAAACTAATACTGCAAGAATTTGAAATAATTTCAGGCAAAAGTAAGGAGTGATTAATTAGTTAGTAATAATGTAATCTTGCCCCTGAATGCAGGTGGAAAGAAACAAGCTCAAATATTAAAGGAAACAGATGCGATCTAGCAGTGGGATTTGTTAGGACGATTTGAAGGGGGATAATTCATTCAAAATGAAATATAAGCAAAACCCATACAATTTCATGTAATAGTTTGCTCTTACCTGGAAATGTCTAATTTTCATTTTGAATCCACTTGTGTTCATATTTTATTTCCCACGTCAGTTCCCTTCATTGCCTCCTCCTCTAGTTACAGTTTTATCTTTCTTTTACAAGAGGGGCAGTCTCTATAATAACACTCTCTGGAAACCTTGACTTGCAGCTTCTCAGTGCCTTGGTTTTATGTTTTCCTATTAAGCAGGAGATGGTGTATCTGGAGGCTTTCAGATCTCCAAGATCAGATCCCAGCATGATGTTCATACCTCATGTTTCTCATAGATGGATTAAGGTTGTATGTTTCTAGTAAAGTCTCTGATACAGGAGGTACTTCAGTGTTTCACCTTTGTTTTCTAGGCTTTGTCATGGCTTCAGCTACTGGGTAGCTTTTCTAGCTTCTATTAAACCAGTGTCTCCAAGCATCTGAAAAGTATTGCAGAGTTTCCTCACTGCCTTTGCCTTTGTTTTGGTGCTATCCTGCAAATACACGAAGGCTATGTGCCTTCTGAGCACATCAATCTCTATGCTCTTCTCTACAAGCTATCCTTGTATGTCTGTAGCCTTTCTTTATCACAATCACAAGAAATGATCAGCTTGCAAATTTTTGTTCTAACACAAATTAACTAAAACTAAAAACAAAAGTCAAATAAGGGAACCTCCCTTATTATGGGCTGTACGTTCCATGTAGCTTTCTTTGGTTTGGAGAGGAAAACAGCTGGCAACCAAAAAGTCTGAAACTACCTCTTCCTATACATCAACTACTAGCCAATTGTATTTTTTAAAAATTGTTTCATTTATTATCAGACATAGATTTATTTTTAAAATAATGTAGCATCTCAGTCAATACAAAAATATTACTGATGGGTTTTAAATTTATCATTTATTTCAAAGTTTGATATAGTAGATACAATATTTTACTAACAGGAAAAATATTTTAATTCAGAAAGAAAAATTATAAGTCTCTTATTTATGGATTTGGTCCATGTTTATTAAGCAGTAGCAAAACAGAATACATACTTGTTAGTATGGATGGCAAATGATTCCTCTGTAACAATATAATTCAAGTACTCACTTACCATTCTTATACCCTATAACTAAATTGTATAGTTAAAATTGAGCTTCAGTTTCTTTCAATTATGTGTATGAGTGTAGGCGCTTGTGTGCACAGCAAACATACAAAGGTCAGAAGGCAACTCATGATGGCTGAGCAAGATAGGGATCGATGAGTAGAACAGATGTTGATAGGAGCTATTTTAATTGTTATGCTCCTTTAGCAGAATAGTTGTATTTGATTTTTCCCTAGGTCCATGGCATATCTAGTCTCAGGTTCTTGGCCACCCAAACTTTAAATATTTCAAGTGTTAGCTTTGAGGACTGCATATTGTCTGGTTGCCAAACAGGTTACCTGTTGCCTATTATTAGAATAAATTTAAAAAGATGTAGACACAGTAGATTATCTGCACTAGTTCAAAAATGGCATCTCTCTAAGTTATCTGTCTAGTGTGTCTGATGGAACAGTCAAGAGAATTACTTAATTATGCTTTGTAGGGGATTCACATCTGTTTGCTTTTTAAAAAGACAGCTAATTGACAGTTTCACAGACCCCTCAGTCAATGATTATGAAATAATATGAACATAAATTCACATATATCCTAATGAACTCTTCATAATGCCATTAATTAGCCACAAGATTTGTGGTAATTATTAAGGTTTCTTTAGTTTTCTCATCACTTAAAATGGGATGTGGTTAATGTTACCTACTATTGTGGTGTTACTGTGAAGATGAACATAAACCAAATGAGATAAAGTATCTAAGAAGCTGGACAGAGTAGCACAGTGTTTGTCTCCTAAGCGGTACAGTATTCTTCTTCTTTCCCCTTTCCTCCAGCTCCTTATTCCCTTTCTCCCTCTAGGGACAGCATGGCTCTCCTCACATTCAGCTGGTACTAGATTTGTACAGCACCATTCTCTGCTTAGTAGTTCTTTGCATTTGTCCAGGACCACTCAGTTTTCTTTCAAATTATATCACTTTCTTTCAAATTAAACTTCAAAGAGGTAAGGCAAAGTAGTACTACCAAGGAAGAGGGTTTTGCCCAGTGTTTTATGCAGTTATCCCGAGGGATAGTTTCTGATTCCTAGACACAAGCATTAGCTTTCCCCATTTAAAAAAATGCATTTTACATGTATAAGTGTTTTGTCTGTATGTATGTACACTATGTGAGCGCCTGGAATTGGAATTACAGTCAGTTGTGAGTGGCACTATGTGTGCTAGGAATCAAACCTAGGTCCTCTGTAGAACAGCAAGTGTTCGAACTAATCACTGTGTCACATCTCTTTCCCCAGCTGTTCCTGACACGTAAGCATCTAACTTCCCCACTACCATAATACCCTAGCTGTAAGTTTTAGTGTTAGGGAGCGAGTGCTTCAGTGAAGCTCTTAGAACTTTCGAGCTTGGATGTAAATGAAATAACAGCTGTTTCAAAGGTTTGGAAAATAATTTAAAATGATAAGCAAACAAAGTTTGAATATTTCTTTTTATTATTTAGTTATAACTTCTTAATAGTCACATTTTCTATGATGGTAAACTAGAAACATCTCAAAAACAATCATTTCTGAAAATGAAAGTATTAACTTTGTGAACTATTCTATTCTAGCTGTGTTAGCTTCATTCAAAGCTATCTTTATCACCAATTCTGTGTTGAATAATTTCTAAGTGTATATAATATATAGCACCTTAGTTTTTGTTGGAGGAATTCATTTTATTAACATATGGTCATGAATCTGACATTTTAGGTGTTATAATATTGCAGCATGGTGCTAGATATTTTTTTTTTAAAAACTGTCTAAAAGAAATCTATCCAGTAATTGTTAGCAATCATATAAAATCCTGTGGAAAAGACATGGAAAGTGTTCCACTCCTGTACCACACCTGGATGTGAGGAAAAGAAATGTTGGCCCACGTAAAAATTCTCTATAATGTGTGCTCAACTTAGTCTACCTCCATCACTTCCTCCAATGTAAAGGACTTGGACAGGTGTTATTAATAAAAAGTAATAATAAAAACTCTTCTATTTTAAATAAGGATGCTATTCTCCCAGCTTTGAAGCTTGCACATACTCTCTAACTTATCCCAGCTTTCGCTCATCTGGTCTTTAAATGGCTCCTTTCATGTGGTTGGCCCACGAGCCGTGCGTACTGCCGTTCAATCACGCCACTGTACGTTGCCATCATGAGGGTGGTTTGCATGATTTGCATTTCCTGTGCTGTTTGAGCTTCAATGAGCTCCAAGCGCCACGTAGAAGAAACCACTGCCAAATAATGCAATGATTTTAGTCAAACCAGATGAGCTTGTACCAAAGTCAGGCTACTAAGTCAGTTGGGGGTTGGGAGGTGTTGTCAGGATATCCTGTTAGAAAAGGATACTTCAAGATGTCCACACATGCGAAATGTAAGTTCCTACACAAATCTGGTCCTGCAATGGAAGCAGGTTACATTCGGTATATTAAGCAAAGGATTTGAAATAAATAACTGTATATGTTATTCTTAGAAAATTTAGTTTCACGTTTTAGTGTTATGTCATGCTGCCAATGTAATTTTTTATTGTGACAATAATAGATTTTAGTGATATTAATTTCCTAATCATACAGAATGAAATTTGGTTGGAATTAAATTATATACATTGATTACTTGTCCCCTTGTTCTCCAACAGAAAGCTTATATTGTATTAAAACATGATCGATAAAAGCTGACCAAAAAGTAATACAAAAATGGCATAGTAATGGGCCTATGAACAGCTACTAATGTGAGGAAGAAAAAAGAAACATGCACCAGATACTAGTCTTCATGAAAAACATAGACAGATGGGGAGACAGACCTATATGATGCCACAAATAGATGAATATCTTGTAAGGATTTCAAACAAATGTTGAAAGAGTCATAGAAATTTTAAAAGTTGGTTTAAAAGTATATCATGTGCTTATAAATATGGTGTATTTATTCCACTCACCTGAAACCTAACCTCTAAATTGTTATTAAAATATTTTATCAATATCAAAAAACAATGTAGACTAAATCTGTACATAGCTCAGAAATATTAAAATGAATCCCACTGTTGGCAGTGAATATTTTTTCTTAGACATTTAAGACTCAGATCTAGTGTTACAGTGCTTACAAGATTTCAGTAGAAATCTTGCTAAGTGGTGATTGATAGTAGTGTCAAAGATTTCCTATTCTGTGTACAAACAATTGAAGACTATTTATACTCATAAAAATAAACCTGACAAACTAACTGTGGATTCTTGTAGTTGATTTGATTGTATTTACTGACTCACCAGTGCCTGTTCATGCATGTTATACACATAGTCTACTGATGAAACTTTTAAGTGACAGGTACTTACTGTAGAAGTTAATATAACACTGTATATTAAAAAGGTGTGAAATACACATTACTGCATCTACCCTAATGTGGTTTTACATGTTGCATGCATTATGTATAAAACTAAGATCCTATTTTTTGGTGTGCTTATTGACGTTGGTTTCAGAGTAATGGCACAAATGTTATGTTGGTATTAAAAGTATTGTTGCCTAGTAGCTAAACTAGTCTTTAGAAAATGTCATCAAAACAAATCATTCTCACCTCAAAGGAATAAAAGGCTTGGTTTATTGGGGATCAAAGTATGAGCAGCCGTGGCCTGGGAACATACATCATTAGTTCTCCCTAAACATAATGATCTAACGAAGAAGCAGTTTTCTGGAGTTTTTATAGTAACAGAACAAAGAAAGTTATATAAATCAAGGCATTTTAAAAACAACCACTTTGGGAATCAATATGGCGCTTTCTTAGAAAATTGGGAATCCATCTCCCCCAAGATCCAGCTATACCACTCTTGGGCATATACCCAAGGAATGCTCAACCATACCACAAGAGCACTTGTTCAGCTATGTTCATATCAGCATTGTTTGTAATAGCCAGAACATGGAAACAGCCTAGATGCCCTTCAACTGAAGAATGGATAAACAAAATGTGGTACATATACACAATGGAATACTACTTAGCAGAGAAAAACAATGACATCATGAGGTTTGCAGACAAATGGATGGATCTAGAAAAAATCATCCTGAGTGAGGTAACCCAGATTCAGAAAGACAAACATGGTATGTTCTCACTCATAGGAGGTTACTAGATGTGGAACAAGGATGACTGGACTGCTACTCACACCACCAGGGAGGCTACCTGGAAAACAGGACCCCAAGAAAGACACGGGGATCGCCCAATGACGGAGAAATGGAAGAGATCTACATGAAGAGCCTGGACATGAGTGGGGGTAATGAAGGGTGAGGGTCGAGGGAAAGAGAGCTTCGGGGAGCGGGAGATCCCAGCTGGATCAACAACAGAGAGGGAGAGCAGAGAATAGGAGGCCATGGTAAATGAAGACCACATGAGAATAGGAAGAAGCAAAGTGCTAGAGAGGCCCACAGAGATCCACAAAGATACCCCCACAACAGACTGCTGGCAGTGGTCGAGATGCAGCCCGAACTAACCTCCTCTGGTGATGGGATGGCCAAACACCCTAATTGTCGTGCTAGAAACCCCATCCAACTACTGAGGGATTTGGATGCAGAGATCCATGGCTAGGCCCCGGGTGGATCTCCAGGAGTCCAGTTGGCGAGAATGAGGAGGGTTTATATGAGCGAGAATTGTTGAGACCAAGGTTGGATAAAGCACAGGGACAAATGGCCAGACAAATGGAAACACATGAACTATGAACCAATGGCTGAGGGGTCACCAACTGGATCAGGCCCTCTGAATGGGTGAGACAGTTGATTGGCTTGATCTGTTTGG
Organism: Peromyscus californicus insignis; assembly: GCF_007827085.1. Lineage (NCBI taxonomy): Eukaryota > Metazoa > Chordata > Mammalia > Rodentia > Cricetidae > Peromyscus > Peromyscus californicus. The sequence goes on along the minus strand of NW_026294595.1, from coordinate 22,924,587 downwards.
GAGGCGTCCAGGCAGTGGGACCGGGTCCTGTGCTCATTGCATGAGTTGGCTGTTTGAAACCTGGGGCCTATTCAGGGTTGCTTGGCTCGGCCTGGGAGGAGGGGACTGGACCTACCTGGACTGAGGCTACCAGGTTGATCTCAGTCCTCGGGGGAGTCTTTGCCCTGGAGGAGGTGGGAATGGGGGGTGGGCTAGGGGGAGGGGGAGGGTGGCCGGAGGGGGGGAGAACAAGGGAATCCGTGGCTGATATATAGAGCTGAATTGTATTGCAAAGTGAAAATGAAAAATTAAAAAAAAACCAAAACACATTGTCAGAAACAGATGTGCAGCACTATGCCCTGTAAAGGAGGCAGTCATAACAAGACGGGGGAATCTCTTCTTATTCCTCAAATGCCATCTGATGACATTCTTATATTGAGTTGGTGGAAGCTAATGGTCTGTTCAGTTAATGAAGGTCTATATATGTTAATCACAGGATGTTAGGCCCAACACAGAGGTGGGCAAGGGACTAAAGCTAACCCAAGATAAATTATAATCAGGCCCTGGACCTGCAACATTCCAACCTGTCTTCATTACTGCTGTTTTAATCAGTCAACCAGTCTTTGCAGACACAGCTTCTTTCCATAACTTCACATTTACAAACATTACAATAAATTTTAGAGATTTGGCTTTTATGTAAATACATTTGAAAAGAAGTAATATTGGAACAACTTTTCTTTGAGTATTTTTGTTACTGTGATGGCTGTTCTTGACTGTCAGCTTGACTACATCTGGAATTAACTAAAACCTAAGCGGCTAGGTACACCTGTGAAGGATTTTTCTTGAATTGAATTATTTGAAGTAGAAAGACCTACTTTTAATCCAAATCTTTTGAGGTGGGAAGACCCACCTTTACTCTGGGCACAGCTTCTGGTGGCAGTCTATAGAAAGGGCATGGAAGAAGGAAGCTTTCACTCTGCCTGCTGGCTCTCACTGGCAAGTCCATTCCTTCACTGACATTAGAGCCCACTTCTTCCAGATTTAGGCATATACTAAGGAACAGCTGAGACATCTAGCCTCATGGACTGAACAACTACTGATTTTTGGCCCTTTTGTTCGTAGACAGTCATTGATGGATTAGCCTGTAAGCCAGTCTGATAAATATCCTTTATATATATGTATGTGAATATATACATATATATATATATATATATATATTCATTACATAAGTTCTATTCCTCTAGAAAACCCTGATTAACACAGTTACTTCATTTGGAAGAAACTTTTCTTGAATCCAAAATAAATTGTATTCTTAGCTGCTTAATACCATGGGGAAAAGGAACATATTTGCATTAGTTGTCTTTATTAAACATTTCTATACTGCAATTTGTGCATAGATTATGAACACCCACTGGCACACATTTCCCTGACCTCACAACATAAGCTGTACTCCTGTTGCAATCCTAGCAAATGTGTTTATGAAGATTCCAGCAATAATAGTCTAAATAAGAAACAGAAGCTAAAACAGTTATGAGCCAAACAGATACCTATCAGTTTCCTTGAGTTTAATCTGATTAAAATATGGATCTCAAAATCATTAAATACAATGTCATGTTAGAGAGGCATTGTGTGATAAATATAGTTCATGACAGGAACCTGTTATTAGATCAGAATTACTGGTGACTCTGTTATGGAAATTTCCTTCTAATTTAGTTAGGGTTCCCCCACTCAGTGCATCACTGTACTTTTGTTCTTTAATATCAAGTAGATCATTTTCTCTTGAATGAAAGACAATTTTCCTACTTCCAAGTCTCATGCACTGTATTGTCACCACTAATCAAACAAGCCGTACAGGAACTAGCTCTTTATTTCAACTAGAAAAACCAATATGCAGCATAAAAATGAATTCATACTGATCATTGCATCTTAGGTTCTATAAACATCATATCTAAAGCTACGTTGCCCTTAACAAGAGTAGTTAGTCATCTCCCCTGTTCTTTTTTTTTTTTTTTTTTTTTTAATGTGAAAGACTTCTACTTGGCTAAATCCCAGATAATTGAAAGCTACCCAAATTTAAGAATGGTAACTATGTGATGTAAAACACTTTGAGAATTTTACATCTAACTTCATTACCATCACACCATCTTTACTCTTTACTTTAAAGAAATAGGCATAGAACATTTACTAGTGTAACCTGTTTATTTGTAGCCAATCTCTGAATACCTTATTTATTGTTTTAAGATTAGAAGGCATTTTTAGAAAAATATTTTTAAAAGGCAGGAACATTATTTGGCTTTCATTAATGAAACATTTTAGCACATGAGAAAGATTTCATTGAACTCCTAGAACCACTTCCCCAAAAACGTGGTTTTCATTTAAAATGTCATCATTGTGGAACAAAATATTAATTAAATAGTTTATCTTCTCTCTGAGAAGAGTGAAAACAGGAAGGGAAGAGAGAGAAGGGACAGCCAGTGCACTGCTGATTGTCCTTAAGGAACTCTTCCTTGCTCCATTGTCAGTTAGCTATGGCTGGAAGAAGACTGTTTTTTTGTTTGTTTGTTTGTTTGTTTTTGGTTTTGCCTCTCAGTTCTACCAGAGGTGGTTTGGGTTTTGTTTGTTTGTTTTGTTTTATGTTTTTTTCTTTTTTCCTTGAAAGAGGGTTTCTCTGTGTAACCCTAACTGTCCTGGAACTAGCTCTATAGACCAGTCTGGCTTTGAAATCACAGAGATCCTCCTGCCTCTGCCTCCAGAGTGCTGGGATTAAAGGTTTGACTCACCAACACAGCATGGTGGCTGATTTTTTCTTTTTGTTCCATCTGATGTTTCTATTTTTAAAAGGATAAATACACTGAGCAATATACCTGACTTCATGGTCCTCTAAACAGACTCTGGGAATTCAGTTTTGTGAATAAATTCTTCAGAAATTATTTTTCTTCTTTGTCCCAAAATATTCTTAAGCAAGTAATAGAAGCAGAGTGTGTCCTCATCCCCCATCCCCGTGTGCACACTTTACACAGCAAATTGAATGCAAGTTCTTCTTAGAGGTTTAATCCAGAGAAAAGCTGTGTGTAAATTGCAACAAAAGCACTGAGATCTTATCTGTAGAATTTAGCTCTTTCCTTAGATGTGAATATGAGATAAGAAGTAGCTTCTTTCTGGTGGTGTTCCCTGAGTCCTGTATGTGGTTCTTGTCTAGTGGGTCTGAGGCCATTTCCAACTCTCTGTATTAGTATGATTTCATCCTGTCTATACCTTATGACAAGGATGTTGAAATCCAGCCTCCTCTCCCACACAGCAGAAGAGCTGGCTCTATTTCTATTGTTAGATATCTTTAGGAACATTCAACTTTCTGGATTCCTTTGCAACCAGTTCCTGACCCTGAATGTGTGGCATGCTCTTATATAGTAGATGCTACAAAGCAAGTAAGTGCCTAGGCTTTTCTTGTCAAGGGTTAGGGGAAAGGCTCCAATTTGGAGGGAGTGGAAATGTACAAGGTATTTTCCACAAATTTTATATGTAAAAAGGGCAGTATTCCTTGGATGGAGTATGCACTGATATACCACAGAGCTTCAGCTGCATGTCCAGAAGTAGAGAACAGACTGGCAATAGTAATGCAGGCAGGAAGATGCTTTCTCCAAGTGATCATAGGGATAGAGCTCTTCATATAAGTAGTGATAGGGGCTTCCCAGATTCCCAGTGTCTCTATGATCTCATTTGATGCTCATAATAACTTGAAGTAAGAATCCTTTACAGATTACTTTCAGCAAAGTTGGAGCTTTCTCTGTATTGCTCCTTAGGAAAGCGCTGATTAATTGGCAGGAAATAGCTCCTTTTGTCTACTGAGAACCTGAACCTTAAATATTCAGAATTGATGTGTTTTTATGACTACAATGAAGTTACTAATGCAATTCAAAGAAAGAATATACAATACTTTATAATTATGTTCATTATATGATGATTTGCTATGATTCTTATATTGATTATATGTTGATAGTATTTGGGATACATTTAGTTAAATAAAATATTAAAATTAATTAGTCTATTTTCCTTTTTTATTGAAAAATTTTTGTAAAGTATATTTTGATCATGTTTTTCCTTCCTCAATTCCTTCCAGATCTTGCCCACCTCCCTACCCACCAAACTTTGTTCTTTTTCTTTCTTTCTCTTTTAAAACAACAACAACAGCAACAACAACAAAAATAAAAAAGAAGACAAAAGAAAGAAAGTAAAAGAAACCAGAATCACATATACAACTCCCCTCATCCCAAGTGAAAGTAAAAATAAAAAAGGCCAGTAAGACAAAAAATGTTCAAACAAAGCATAATGAGACCAAAAAAAAAATCTATAAAAATACTACTGAGTTCATTTTGTGTTGGGCACTGCTCCTGGGCATGAAGCTTGCCCTGAAGTATGGTTCACATGCCCAGGGAGATGCTTGGAGAACAGTGACGTTTCCTTTCTAGTGCTATCAGTTGTAGATAGCTTCCTGGCCAGGAATGGAAGCCTGTGCCTGTTAGAAAACTTTAGTGACTACCAGGAGACTTAACATTTTATGTTTTACATTTTGTGACTGATACACTTTTGTTGGAGAGCAAGCTCTAGCCTCTGAGGAATTTATTTTTTTTAGAATCCTTCAACCTGTTAATGCCTCTGTATCTATGGGTCCTTTGTATTTTTAACACTGAAACATTTGGATCATTTGAAATTTATTTTGGTATGTGCTGTTCTAAATCAGTTTTTTTTTTTTTACCTTTTTCTGAAGATGCTTTGAAGTTGACTCAATATCATTTATTGGGTTTCCCATCTTTTATTTGAGAGCTTAATGATTTATTTATGGTTTGGGTGGTTTTTGATGATGGGTTGATTTTTCTAGAGCATTTTTTTTTTTAAATGGCCTGTGGCAAGATTTTAGATTCTTCACTTTCCCCTTATGCGTTAAACAGTTTTTGTTTTGTTTTCCTCTCATTAACAAAACTCTCCATGTGTTTGTAAATGTTTTGTAACCCCCTCCATTGTTTACCTTCATAATTATACTTTTTAGATGACCTAGGTATGTGTTTATTTGTGTAGCACTAAGGATTGGATATAGGCCTGTATATTCTAGGCAAGCACTCACCCACGGAGCTGTGTCCCTAATCTACTGCTTCTTGCTTTCTGTTCTGAGACAATTTTAGTATGCTGCACAGACTGGATTTGAGTTCACTCTGTAGCCAAAGGTGGGCTTTGAACTTGGAATCCTCTTGCCTCAGTCTCCTGAACAACTGAAATTATAAGTCTGAACTACCAGATAGCCTGTGTTAAATCTGTGTGATGAACAGAAATCAAAGTCAGGTTTTGACTCTAATATTTTCTTTACCATCTTATTTTAATTAATAACATGTTTTTATGTTTTTACCTATATGCTTTTAAAATATGTATTCCATTGCTTGAAAACAGTATGCAGACACTGTAGCTGTTATGGGTTGGAGAGTAGGCAATTCTATTCTCTGCAACATTCATGTTACTTTTCCCACTGGAGTCACATTGTGCCATGTAGACAAAGCAAGTGTGTTTTAGTTTCCGTTTTGCCACCCTAATACCCATATTGGATTTGTGTTTGCATTTGTGGTTAAATGTATTTGTTGGAAAATGTCAGCTTCTAAACAATAAGACTAACAGGAACTGGATTTACTTTTCATCTGAAACCAACCAAAAATTTAAAGATAATATGAACATTGATTTTATGTTGAAGAAGACAGGAGAGCCTGGTCTTCAAAGTGATGAAAAAAATTTTATATTCCATGAAATTACCACTCAGAAACAAAAGGGAAGCATGAGCGTCCTGATCAAGAGAGAGAACAAGAAACACGGAGAAAAGGAAGCAGGCGACTTCGTTGGTCTCCTTCCCTACATTGTCTACCTGCCTTCTTACACCACCCTTCAAACCTTTGATTCTTCTTTGTTCATGGTCTTTGTTTGTTTTTTCAAGACAGGGTTACTCTGTGTGTTGCTGGCTGTCCTGGAACTTACTCTGTAGACCAGGGTGGCCTCAACTCAGGGATCTGCCTCCCAAGTGATGGGATTAAAGGCATGTGCTACCACACACCCTGCTGTTCATGATCTTAAGAGAGGACAGGGCATAGGTATCTGCGTTAAAGTCATCTCAGTTTCAAGTGATTGTCTAGAGATTTGTGCATTTGTACATTACCTGTAGGTAATGGCAATTAGATTTCAAATCTTAGTACTTTTGAATAATTTTACCTTTTCATTTATGCAATAATTTTTCAAAATGGTAATAAGCTTCCTGAGTTGAGCTTTTTAAGAAATCCTTTATCTAGATAGTAATTTCTCAGTGACATATTTAATTGAGAATACTATACTAAAATATTTAAGTCATTTAAATTTTAATACCTCAAATTAAAATTGCTTAAATTGAATTTCAATAGTTTAAATTATTTAAAATGATATTTATCAGCGTGGTTTTAAAATTTCTAAATTTAGCTATGGTTTAGTCACAAGAATATTTTTATTTTGCTGTGGTGAGTCTCAGCTAATTTTATCAGAATGCCTGTGAAATAGATCATACCTGTGCATTTCATCTCATAAGTTCTTTGACTCATTCATTTTATGTGTATACAGTGGAAAAAATGAAAAACTTGGAGGACACATATCATAAAATTATAAAGTATATTATTTAGAATCCTGATACTTTTAATTTTTCTCCCATGGGGGAGACTTTTTGAGATAGCATTTTCCTCTCTAGCCGAGGCCAATGTGCACTCACAGTATGACCTAGGCCCATTCCCCCAACGGCCTACCAAGTGCTGAGTGCTCTGATTATAGGCGTAGGTTTCAATGTAATTTTTGTCTTATTGCTACATGTAACGTTATCCTGCTTTTCAAAATATTCACTACTATGAATATATCTTGAAATACATGTTTGTATTTAGGCAAATTGCAAATTTTAAGTATGTGCAGTCATTTCAGCCAAATGCCTTTGTTCCAGTTATATGGGCTTCTTTTTGTTAAATTCAGTCCTGGATCACTTGGTGTCTCTTTTATTAACCACAGTAAATTCCATTATTGTTCTATTGGTTTGAACCTATCATTTCTATTCTCTTGAAATACAAGTTATGGAAAATATTATGTAAAAAGGTATTTTACACAAATATTGAAATGTCTAGAACTCTACTATTGACTGGCTCTAAACACCGGAAATTACTGATTTTCCCCATAAGAAAATTGCTTCAGATTTGTTGTTGTTATTGTTGTTGTTGTTTGTTTTTAATTATTAAGAATTGATAGGTAAGCTGGGTGGTGGTGGCACATTCCTTTAATCCCAGCACTTGGGAAACAGAGCCAGGCGGATCTCTGTGAGTTTGAGGCCAACCTGGTCTCCAAAGCTAGATCCAGGGCAGGCACCAAAACTACACGGAGAAATCCTGTCTCAAAAAACCAAAAAAAACCCCAAAAAACAAAAAACCAGAAAACCAAAAAACCAACCAACCAAACAAACCAAAAAAAAAAAAAAAAAAAAAAAAAAAAACCAAAAAGGAGTTGCTATGTAAACATCTACATTTGCTATTTTCTGTGTTTGAGCAGTATTATTTTGATACCAGTGAGATAAAGAAAATTAGAAGTTTCTGTAAATGCTAGATGGTATTTTAAGACAACCATTAATGTGAAAATTAAAAACATCATTATAAACAACAGACATGGTCAATTCAGACTTCTGTACATAGTAGGTAATTAAAAGCTTCCCCAAGGAGAACAGCTTGAAACTTAAGAGCCAAGATTCATCTGTCTTCATAGAAGTGGTTCAGGTTTTCTCAAAAAAAAGTGTGTTGTATCAAGAAGTTCAGTATTCATATTTAACCTATTTATCCTAGAGAATGTAGGAAAATTATTTTCCCTGGGTTCGTTTGTAGTGGGACATTTCTCTCTTGTCTGACTGTTCCCCAATACCTGGTAGCTGCTTCCCAAATAATTGGAGGCTTGATGTGGAGGCTTAATATTAGTTATTAATGCTTGGCTGATAGCTCAGGCTTTCTTGTTACCAGCTAACTCTTACACTTAAGTCATATTTCTATTTATGCTTTGCCCTGTAAATTGTGGCTTGTGACCTTATTTTTACAGGTCCTGCTGGTCCTGCTTGCTGGGTGGCTATATCTCCTGACTCCGCCCTTCTCCTTCCCATAATCCTTAGTTGGTTGCCTGGCCTATACTTTTGCCTGGCTCCTAGCCAATCAGTGTTTCATTAAACCAATTTGAGTGACAAACCTTTACAGTGTACAAAAGGATTATTCCACAGCATTCTTTATATTTTATGTTTTGCACATAGAAACACTGAATGAGTTTTGTTCTAAACTCTTGCCAAAGAAGCTTGAGAAACAGCATTGGGGTTTACAGATATTATGCCCTTTCAGATTAGGTACCTGGTTTAGTTACTATCCAGACAAGTTCTTGAATAAAGGGTTGTATACCTTTGTTTGTAGCTTGTTATAAAGGATTTGGGTTTCCTAAGCACAGGGTTCTTCAGCTGTGATATAAACCTACTACCTAAGCATATTCCATCTTAGCCACTGCATGTTGCATGAGCCTCAGGGGCTTTGCAAAACTGATCTGAGTCTGAGGGTCATTCTGCTTTGTCTGTGGGATAGCACTGTTATATCTCCTGCCACTATCTGGGACACTTCTGAGCTAAAGTATTAGTTTGTAAATATGACAGTATCTGAGAACTTTTACCATTCTTGATAAATGAATGATTAGAATTATGAGTAAGACATTATGTGTAAGAATTGGAAAGCAATTTAACTATCCAATAATTAGGAAACAGTTTTATAAATTATAGAATTTTTAGATAGTAGAATATCCATTTCATAGCCATTAAAAATGCCTTTAAATGTTTAAAGACTTGGTTATATTCTTGAGTATATCTCAAAAATGTTAAGTGAAAATTATATTATGAAAATGACACAAATAGTATAATTTACATTTTATAAAATATATTTACATGTTGTAAAGGAAGGGTTAGCTATCTAAATTGCAAAAAAAAAACCCACCCCTTTTATTTTTAGGATATAGAGTTATGTGTCATATCATTAGCTTTCATATTTATTAATTATTCATTTAAAATACATCACTTTAAATTTTTTTAGATTAACTTTTTTTGATTCTTTGCGGTTTTCACATCATGCATCCTGATCCCAACCATCTCCCCATACCCCCACATCTGCCCTCTGCCCTTGCTACCTCTCCCCCCAAAGCAAAATAAAATTTTAAAGAAAAACAAAACAAAACAAAAAAAAACAAACCAGATCAACAAAGCAAAACAAGAAAGAAGAAATGAAAAAAGAAAGAAAAAAAAGGAGAAGAATTTCACTGTTGAAGCTGTGGTGTGTCTTTACCATTTAGTCCTTTCTTCTTCATTTGCAAGTGTTCATTATCATGAGTTGTCGGTTTGATTTGAGGCCACTGTCACACCATTGACTCTCACCAGGGCTCTTACTCCAGTATCCAGTGAGGGCCAGGGCCAGCCCAGCACTGCCCTCAGACCTCAACAGGCATGATTCTTATGATCCCATGTGGAAACATGGGCCATTGACATCAAACATCAGCACAGGCCACCCAGATCAATATGGCCCTGGCAGCTTCGTGGCTCCCAGACACCAACATGGTCTCAGGTGGCTGGCTAGACCCTTGGCATCTGCAAAGACCCAAGTAGTAACAGGAGTCATGGACAGACCAAGACATGGAAACTAGGCAGCAGCCCTGCTAGGATGTCTTCGTGGACCCAGGTGGCAATACAGGCCCCCTATGTAGGTATGGTCCCAGCTGTGGCATGGACTTCTGACACCAACATGGTCACAGGCTGCCTCCTAGACCCTGGTCATCTGTGTGGGCTTTGGTGGCAATAAGGGCCATTGAACATCAACACAGACTCTGACTGTGTTAGGACCACAAACACAGATATAGTTCTTGGCAGTAGCCTGGGCACAGGTGGCAGCAAAGGCACCTGGATTTTCATGGCCCCCATGGCAGCATGGCTCTTGGACACCAACATGGCACTGATGGCCTTGACTACAGACCTCTGCATAGCCTTCAGTGGCAACAGGAGCCACAAACATCATCCCAGCCCCCTTTGGCTGCTTTGGGGCCTTGGACAAAGAGGTGGCTGTTGGCTATAGTCCAGGCCCAGACATCACCCTGGCTTTGGGTGGTAAGCAGGCCATTCACATCAGCCTGTTCCTCAGTACCCTCACCTCTTCAGATCCATCTCTCTCCTCAGCCCATGAACCATTCTACTTCTTTGTCTCTTTTACCTCCCTACCCTGTACTCAACTCAACATCATGGAGCCTGACCCTGGGAGGGTTCCTGGTTGATGTGGAGCTACTGCTGGAGTCCTCTTGTGGGTCCTGGTCTAGAAACTCCAGATTGCACTTGGTTAAATCCTGCTCGTCCCAGCCTCATGGCATGGCATAGCACCAAGCTGTTGCTAGAGTCCTTTTGCAAGTCCTGGACTAGAAACCCTGGGCTGCGCTTGGTTGAGTCCTGAGTGCCCCAGCCGCATAGCATGGCATGACGCAGAGCTGTTGCTGTAGTCCTCTCCCACTTTAAATTTTTAAAAATATTTTTCTGTGTGTATGGGTGTTTTGCCTGCATGTATGTCTATGTACCATGTGTGCCTGCAGAGGCCAGAAGGGCATTATATCCCCTGGAACTGTGAGCCACTATGTGAGTGCTGGAAATCAAACACACATCTTGTGGATATGGATGGGAATTATCAGCTGCTGTTCCTGTGTCATGCCATGTTTCCTGCCATGATGGTCTCGTACTCTTTAAGTCTCTTATACCCTAAGTCTGCAAAACTTTTGCTTCATAAAGTGTCTTTGTTATGTTGTCTCATCACAGCAGTAAAAATGTCACAAATACACAGATAAATGAAGACCTTTACAAAGAGAAGTCAAGATCCCAACCTTGTGATGAATTAGCTCCATGCTGAACATTGTAAACATTTGCTGAGAGAAGAAAAGTGGCTTGAATAGAAAAGAAAGACAAACTCAAGCAGCAAACTCGCTCCAGATGTGCAAATTTCAATGCAGGAATAAAAGTACAGACTACCAAGCTAAACAGTCACATTACAAAAAATCTTATAGTAATAATGACCCCTAATGAAAAGTATATGGCAGATCTTACAAAGAAAAACAAACAAACCAACAAACAAAAAACACAATGTGACTGCTCCAACAATTTAAAGAAGTTAAAGACAAAGAGATAAATGAATTAAGGAAGTTAATCAAGATATGAAAATAGAGTTTGAAATATTAAAGTAAATCTAAATTGAAATGATGCTGGAAATGAAAAGCCCAGTAACTAGTTAAAAAGCTCAGTGGAACCCCCCCACCTCCCCAACCCCCAACCCCCACCCCACCCCTACAAAATGGATCCTATCAAAAACAGATAGTAGGGATAGAATACAACGTAAAGGAATTGGGTTACCCAGTAGAGGTCAATGACAAATTTGAAAAAATTGAATACATCTCAGGCAAGTTTGGAGATACCATGGGAAGATCTAACCTGAAATATTGGCATAGAATAGGAAATTAATTATACCAAAAGTGTGGAAAATATCTTTAGTAAAATAGAAGAAAACTTCCCAAAGGAGGAGAAAGAGTTGACTATCAGGGTTCAAGTGGCTTCCATCCCACCAAGTAGACAACATCAGAAAAGTTGTGCACAATATATTATAGTTAAAACATTGTGATGGTTTAAATAAGAATGGTTCCCATAGGCTTATATATTTGAATGCTTGGTCACCAGGGAGTTGAACTGTTGGAGAGGATTACACGTATTGGGAGGTATGACCTTGTTGGAGAAGTGTGTCACTTGGGGTGCTTTGAAATTTCAAAATCTCCTGCCAGGTACAGTCTCTGTTGACCTGCAGATCAGGACATAGCTCTCAGCTATTGCTCCAGCTCCATGCATGCCTCCATGCTCCTTGCCATGATGGTACTGAACTAAACCTCTAAAACTGTAAACAACCCCTCTGTTAAATGCTTCTTTCACTAGGGTTGCCCTGGTCATGGTGTCTTTTCACAGCAATGGAACAGAGACTAATACAGAAGTTGGTACCAGAAGCCTGGGTATTGTTGTGACAGGCCTGACCATGTTGCTTCTTGGTGGACTTTAGGACATTGGATTAGGAAGGTATTTTATACTTTAAGTGAGACTAAATGGGCCATACCAGTGGGAACATGGAAGACAGTGCTGAGGGCAATTTGAACTGTGGAAGCCTAGCTCAAGAAGTTTCTGGGGGGGGGGGGGGGATGTTAGTATGTGGCCTAGAGACCATTTTTGTGATATTGTGGCAAAGAATGTGGCTGCTTTCTGCCCTTGTCTGAAAAATTTACCTGAGGTTAAATTGAAGAGTTTTGGATTAATAGTTCTGGCAGAGAAGATTTCAGGGCAGCCTAGTATTAATTCTGTTGTATGGTTATTTGTGGTCATTTTAATGCAGATCTATAATAAAAAAGCACACACTGAACAAATAGAAATACAAAATGTACAGTTGGAGGAGAAAAGGAGCACCAGGAAGTATAATGAAGCTAAGGCCAGTGCTCGAGGAGCTGAAGTGTTTAAAGAAAAGCCTGATGCAAATGGACTAAAGGAATGGTAGCCTTTGGGCTAGACCTATCCAGCTAAACTTGTAACTTGTGAAAATGAATTAAAGAAAAGCTTACACAGTGAAGGAAACTAACAATAACAGAAAGCTGATGAAAATATAATTGAAGGATGCAGACAGCCCCATCAATCAGCAGAAATTTGCAGCTTTGGTCACTTGGTTTTGGTTGTAGGTCAAGAATACAAGAAAGAGGTTGTGGAATGTCACTCTGTGGCTAAGGGAAGATACTGAGGCCAGGTGTGTGTCCCTGCGTGGAGGCTTAGAGAGGCCATTGTGTGGAGCTGTGAAGGTGAAGCTTGGATTGTGTTGGAGACTGCAGGATGTTGGAGATGTCGGAGTTGTGGGATACCTGCCAAAGAGAGCCATAGATCAGGTGTAGGGAGGGAATATTTATTTTCCAGAATAGAATGGAATGTTATATTTCATTCACAGGTAGTGCAGAAATGTATGATGAGGAGTCTGTTTCAAAGGAAGCATAGGGTATAGAATGAAAAGGCCTAGGAAACCACTTTTGGAGCCTGAGGAATGTTAGAATTATCATTGCTATTCTGTTTTCTGGGCTTTCAACTCAGAGCCTTTTAAAACATTCTAGGAAGCACTCTTCTTTGGAGCTGTGTTCTTCATCCTTTGCAGTCTTTATTGACATAGACAAGTCAGCAGCTTGATTTTCACCATCAATAAAATAGGGAATGGAAAGTTAAAGTTTGCTGTTCTATTTATCAAGCAAATGCTGCAAAATAATCTGTTATATTCAGTTGTATTAATTGCCATTCATTGCATTTATCAAAATATGATGTGTGAGAATATAAGCAACATTAAGTATGGAACAATTATCAATATATATACATATACATACATGTACATTTACTCTACATCTGTAAGGTACTGATTTGTTAAAACCACATAACAAACATTGATGTTGTAATTGAGTGAGAGGTTTAAGTTTGGATCCACATTCCTGAGCCCTTAACATATAAGCAACATGTAGACCCTAGAATCTGAATTGTTCTCACTGCTAGAATTATATTATTTGTTTGGATATATTATATACTGAACAGTTGAACTAAAGAGCTAGGTTTTGAAATCAAGTCCTCTTAACTTTACTTAACTTGTTTAACTTCGAATTGATTAGAAACATTCTGTAAAAAGTAAACTCCAAGTCTAACCTAAGTCTTTTTTAGAACATTTTGTATTTCTCCAAGAAAATTAATCAGAGTAGTATATAAAAATATAATGTGAACTGAGTGGTTAAATCACTCACTTGCAGTTTTTAGAATTAGATACCTAGTGTGTGTAGGGCATTCTGTCTTATGCAAGAGACTTTATAGACATCACACAGAGTGATATTAGTGAATAAAAGTAATCTCACCTTTTCCTCTTTCTGCTCAAGCATAAGTAACCTAGGGGTGGGAAATGTTCCTAGATCAATTTTCAAAATTAAATAAATTTGGATTCATATACTGGATATTTGGAAGAAAGGTTGATCAAATGTCCTTTTAGTAGATTCCAGAGTATATGTTTTACTGAGCTGGAAAATGGTTATTGCCTAAAAATCAGTCAGTTAACTCAAATGTTATACATGGGTATGAAAGCTTTTTAAAATAATTTTGGTAAAGGATATCTTACATGATGAAAACAAAAATAAGAGCATAAACAATAGAAGGGTGATTGAAGAAATTTGTGTTTTGAATTTTGATTTATTATAGGACTGTATTTGTATTGCAAACTGATTAATACTGTTAACTAGCTTTAAATTACCAATTTAGCTGGGTGGCAGTGGTGCATACCTTTAATCCCAGCACTCGGGATGCAGAGCCTGGCAGATCTCTGTGAGTTTGAGGCCAGCCTGGTCTACAGAGCAAGATCCAGGATAGTCAACAAATCTACACAGAGAAACCCTGTCTCGAAAAACAAAACCAAATAAATAAAGAAGTTACCAATATGATGGTTACTGCTTAGCTCACTTTAAACACTATCTTTGAGAGGTATACTCTAACAGGTCCTACTTATCACATGAAGAAATGGCAACCAGAAATGGAATATATTAGTTGCTTATTTGGTTTCTGCAACAAAATGCCTGATAAAAGCAATTTAAGAAAATGGGGGTTTATTTTGTGTCACACCTTGAAGTTACAGTTCATCATGGTGGGGAAGGTAAGGTGTTAAGAGAAAGATGCACCTTGTCACATTATATCTGCAGTCTGGAATTTGAGTGAGATGAATGATGGTGTTGAACAACTTTCTTCTTTCTATTCAGGCTAGAATCTCAACCCATAGAATGGTGCTGCTGTAATTAGGTGGCTCTTACCACCTCAGTTAACTGAATCTAGAAAATCTCTCATATACATATTTGGAGGTTTGTTTCCAGGGTGTTTTTAAATCCTTTCTAGTTGACAATATTAACCATGGCAAGTTCACTTGTACTTGATCTCCAAACACATAATTTTTAAGCCATAACCTCTCCTTGTCTCCATAAGCTCATGGGCATCTTTTAATGCAAAATGAATTCATTCCAAACTTTAAATTTAAAACTCACAATTGTTTTAAAGATTTAATACTGTTAAAAGTCCAAAGTCTCCAAGACTCCAGGCACTCTTAACTATGAGCTCCTCTACAATTCAGGAAACAAATGACATACTTATAGCATAAAATGGCACAAAATGAGCCTTCTCATTCTGGAAGGGAATGATGGGGATACTAAGGAGTGATGTGATAAAGAAGGGCAAAGCCCTGTAGTGCAATCACCAAACCTGGAATCCCTTTGTGTGGCCTCTCCAGTTCTGCTGCCTGCAGCACACATATTCTCACTCCTGGACCAGCTCCTCTCTGTGCCTGCAGTTTTCCTCCCTCAGCAAACTTTTCTAGTTACGACATCCTCCAACATATTGGGGTCTCAAATACAACTCAGGTTTTACCTTCCCAGGCTCATACCATGGCCTCTTAGCCCTTCCTTGCAGGGACTCAGACCTTGCTACACATTGCCAGATCTTAGCAAAGGCTCTTTGACTCCCTGAGTTTTACATGTTTCAAGCCTGGAAAACTAGTACCATGGAAGCAATGCTGCCAAATGATGCTTCTAGATCAGAATGGAGTTAGGCCCCAGAGGCTCTCACTGCATTGTAGCTGAGGTTTTCCTGTGGCTCACCTGGCCTGCCGTCAGGACAAACCTTTCTCACCCACAGGTCCTGCAGCCACCTGGACCCAAGTAAACACACAGAAACTTATATCATTTATGAACTGTATGTCCATTAGCTCAAGCTTATTACTTACTAGCTCTTACACTTAAATTAATCCATAATTCTTATTTGTGTTTAGCCACATGTCTTGGTACCTGTTCTCAGTTCTGCCTTCACATCTTGGTTCCTCTGTGTCTGGCTAGCGACTCCTGATTCAGTTTTCTTCTTCTCAGAATTCTCCTTGTCTGCTTATCCCGCCTATACTTCCTGCCTGACTACTGGCCAATCAGCATTGTATTTATCAACCATTCAGAGCAACATATTCACAGCATTCAGAGCAACATCACCCATTACTGCATTTGCCCTTATATGAGCCTGTACTGCTGAAACTCTTTCCTAGATGGTTGTTTTGAGGCATTCTAGGTTTAGACTCCTCCTTTTTTAATGAATTTGTATTTTCGAAAGATGGAGATTGTTGGGTCTTTTTTTCTCTTTTAGGTCATCTTTATTGTTTTCCCAGTGTAGAACCGCAGATTTCATTTTAATAGTGTTAATCTCTTTAACAGAACAGTATTTGAATCTACTTTGCCTATAATTTTAACTCGCTCAAATGGCTTCTTTAACTGTAGACCTGGATGAGAGCAGTAAGTAGTAACCATAACATAGTCTCAATGCTATCCTACCTTGGAATTTCCTCCAGGAAACAAAGCAGTCCATTACTTTTTAATTCAACCACAGTCAGGTTTTCAGGATACAGGCTAAATACAGCCAGACTTCTTTGCCCGAGAAAACACAAATGGCCTGTAGTACAGTTTCCAATAGAGTACTTATTCCCCTCTGAAACTTCATGAGCCAAGGAGTGTACTGTCTACATTTCCTTCAGCCTTCTGGTTTTCCATGTTATCACCAGAGTGTGGCATCAGTCTTTGGTTACAACATTGTAGGTTTTTTTTTTTTTTTTTTTTTTTTTTTTTTTTTTTTTTTTTTTTTTAGCGCAAAGTTCAAAACTGTTTCACATTACTTCCACAAACTGGTTTCAGAAATAAATGACATGGTTAGGTTCGTCACAGCTGTGACCCCCATTCTTGGCTTCAGTTTTCTGTATTAGTTACTTTTGTCACTGCTGCAGCAAAATACCTGAGAAAAGCAACCTAAGAGTAGTTTATTTTGGCTAATATAATTGTATTTTATAGTCCGTCATGACAGAGAAGGCATGGGGATAAGAGGATGATACAGCTGGTCACATTACATTTGCAGTCAGGAAGCAAAGAGGGAATAAATGTTTCACTCACCTTTTTCTTCAGTCTAGTACCCTAGCCCATGGGATATCACTGCCCATTTAGTATCTTCCTACCTCAGTTCTCTCTCTCTGAAAATGCCCTTACAGACTAAGTTTTATGAATTTAAATTCCATCAATCGCCAATCAAGAGTAACCACAGAATCATAGTTGAGCATTTTGCTTTATATAGCCCATCAGTAGTTTTCATAATTTGAGGTAGTTGTAAAAAGAACACCCACTTGATACTATCATGGATCTGAGTATTCTGCCTGCCTATAAAGTCAGTGACCTCAGGTAGACTGCCTTCAGATTTCAGCTGCAATCTTAGTTTAAATGTTGATTAATGCAATTTTAGATGATTATATACTGTAAATATGTATGTTACTATATGGGGATGTTTTGGCTAGTTTTATGTCAACTTTACTGAAGCTAAAGTAATCTGCGAGAGGAAATCTAAATTGAGAAATGACTGTAGCAAGCCTGTAGGGCATTTTCTTAATTAGTGATTGATATGGGAGGGCCTAGCCTATTGTGCGTGGTGCCACCCCTGGGCTGGTGGTTCTAGATTCTGTAAGAAAGCAGGCTGAGTGTACTGGCTGTTTTTGTGTGTCAGCTTGACACAACCTAGAGTCATCAGAGGAAGGACCCTCAGTTGAGGAAATGCTTCCAAGAGAACCAGCTGTAAGGCATTTTCTCAGTATTCAATTGGGGAGAGCCCAGCTCATGGTGGGTGGTGCTATCCCTGGGCTGATCCTAGTTTCTATATGAAAGCAGACTGAGCAAGCCAGGGGAAGCAAGCCAGCAAGCAGATCCCCTCCATGGTCTCTGCCTCATCTCCTGCTTCCAGGATTCTGTCCAGTTTGAGTTTCTGTCCTGAATTCCTTCAGTGATAAACAGTGATGTGGAAATGTAAGCCAAAGAAACACTAAGACACTGTGCAAGCCTTGCAGAGCAAGCCAGCAAGCAGCACCCTTCCATGACCTCTGAATCAGCTCCTGTCTCCAAGATCCTATCCTGTTTGAGTTCTTGTCCTTTGATAATGACTAGTGTGGAAATATAAACAAAAGCCCCTTCCTCCACAAGTTACTTTTGTGTTTCATCACAGCAATAGTAACCCTAAGTGCGAGAGGGGATGAGCATATTCTTGCTCTTTAAAAGGATGCAGAGACTGCATTGTTTACGTACACTTTGCATTGCCACACACCACAGTAATTTTGTTTTTTCCCTGCTGCTATTTGAAAATATATTAGTATATATTCCTTATATATTTAAAAGTGAAGAGTTTTTTTTAAAGAAAATTTTCAAATACTTCTTAAATATACCTTAGAACATAGACAAATTGGGTAAAAGGATTACTAACTCTGGAGGATTTTTATGACTCCATTGTATAATGGCATATATAAGTGCATTATTCTTTACTCAAGACATGTAAGTACAAATTATCTCAGTTTAAGTAATTTAAAAGTCAATATACATTTCCTATTAAAAGTTTTATTGTTAATGCTTTTTAAGGTTTTTAAGATTTAGTTATTTTCATTTTTTTGTATGTATGGGTGTTTTAACTGCTTGTATGTCTGTGCACTACATGAATGCCTGGTGCCCATAGAGTCAGAGGAGTGTGTCAGATCCCCTGTCACTGGAGTTACAGATGGTTGTGAGTAGTCTAGTGGGTGCTGGAAATTGAACTTGGGTCCTCTATAAGTGTAGCCAGCCTGTGCTCTTAACTGCTGAGTCATCCCTTCAGCTCCAATACTGTTTAAACTATAAAAATAATGTAAAACAACATGATAGACTATTTGTATATTAACTATAAAAATCTATAAACCCAGATCCTACAACTATATAGCCTTTCTTCCATATACGCTTCCTAGGTGCCTATTGTTATACTATTATAGTGATAGTATGTTTGTAATTTGTGCTTTAGGAAGTTTTCAGTTTATTTTGTGTGTGTAGAGAATATGTTTATAAGCTCAGAGTACAACTTGTGGGAATCTGTTCTTTTCTCTCACCACATGAGTCCCAGGGATCAAACCTAGGTTTAGTTTGGTTGCAAACTAGATGACATTCATTCATTCATTCATCCATCCATCCATTCATCCATCCATCTAAACTGTCTTCTTTATGAGAGAGGTATAATGCAGTCTTAGGAAGCTTTGAAGTCATATCAGTCTTCCTGGTTAGGTTTTTGTTTTGTCTTGTTTTGTTGGTTTTTTGAGGCAGAGTTTCTCCGTGTAGTTTTGGTGCCTGTCCTGGAACTCGCTCTGTAGACCAGGCTGGCCTCGAACTCAGAGATCCACCTGGCTCTGCCTCCCGAGTGCTGGGATTAAAGGTGTGCACCACCACCGCCCAGCTCCTGATTAGATTTGAAATCAAAATAGTTCTCCTGACTCAGCCTTCCATGTATTAGAGTTTCATGTGCCATCTCAATCCATTTTTTAGTATTAGGATTAAAACCTATGATTAGGATAGAATACTAATTTATATTTGCATAAATCCACATTTTAATATTACTTTGTAATCTTACCAAGTACATCTAATATGAATGAGAAACAGTTTTCATGTATTCTGTCCCTTCTCTTGCATCTCCTTTTTTATTTATTTTCTTCAACTGGATATCATCAGGCCAACCAATAACCCCTACCTGCTTGCAAGGGCTTGTACATATGTGAGCCAGTTTTTTCAAACCATTGCTTGATGTGACTTGGAGATAACTATATCCATTTAGATTCCTGCTTCCTTTCAGATGACCATTCCCTCTCAAGTTCCTCATCCTTCAAGTTGGAGAGATCAACCCTAGGCCTTTCTCTCTTGTTTCTCTTCACCTTTCAGTCTCAGTCTTATCCAGGTCCTGCCCTCCACTCCAAGAATTCCTTTTCTGTATCCTGTGGGCCCCTTCTGTGGATTTGGTACCTCTTCTCACCAGTTCTATTGGACACATTGTTTGTCGAGTTTAGTGTATGATACAGTTAAAAGATTTTTCAGGACCACTTCCTGAATTCTGAATGAAGCTTATTCTTGAAGTTTTAACTTATTTTTCAAGCTTTATTCACTAATTGACCTAGCATCTTATTCAAGTTATATTTTTTGAACTCAGTTCCTTTCCTTGGCCCAACTTTTCATGTCACATGCCTCACCTGGTTCTTTCTCTGTTGGTGTATATTCTTCCCTGGGACAATGTGTCTACTTGTCTCTGCTTTTTCCTTGGTCCTTTCTTGAGAGGACTGAAAACAATATCAGTGTTTATTTTTTCTTGAAAATTCTGTGTAAAACTGAGAAGGAAATAAAAATTAGAATATATTTAAGTACTTTTAATTCAATTCACTGATTATTTAAATTATTTCAAATCTTTTATTAAAATGAACTGCTTATCATTTGAATAAAGAGAAACAACTATCTGTAACATGTCCATACATCTTTGTTCTGTAAAGACTTGTTTCAGTGAATGTTGTATGTAGGTTTGATTTGACATAACATGAAATAAGAGTGCACAAATAAAGACTAAATTAAAATTAGAGTTGCATACATAGAATCTGTGGTGGGATTATTTTGAGTTGCTTCATTTATTCTACTCTTTGGTGAATTTTCACAGTACACTCAGTTCATAAATTATCTAGTAATTAGCTTGCAATTTTTTTTATATATTACTTCATATTAGTTTGAAGGCATTGTCACAATAAAATCTACTGTAGTTACTTTTACTACTTACTTGAGCTAATTTTTGATACTTTTTTATTATCCAATTGGACTAAAAATTTTAAATTCATAACTTGTATATAAAAAAAGAGAGATACCAGGCTGCCACGCCTGCTTTGTAAAAAGCCTCAATCACTTATCTTTTCAGCTCTTGGAATGTTTAGTTCCTCCTCCTACCCAGTCTGTGTTTCTAACAGGATTAGAAAACAAAACTGTTGCCACAAACTGACCTACTCTGGTGATAGGATGGCCAAACACCCTAATTGTCATGCTAGAAATCCCATCCAATGACTGAGGGAACCGGATACAGAGATCCACGGTATCCACAGCCAGGCCCCAGGTGGAGCTCCAGGAATCCAATTGGCGAGAAAGAGGAGGGTTTATATGAGCGAGAATTGTTGAGACCAAGGTTGGAAAAAACACAGGGACAAATAGCCAAACAAATGGAAACACATGAACTATGAACCAATAGCTGAGGAGCCCCCAACTGGATCAGGTCCTCTGGATAAGTGAGACAGTTGATTAGCTTGATCTGTTTGGGAGGCATCCAGGCAGTGGGACTGGGACCTGTCCTCAGTGCATGTGCTGGCTGTTTGGAACCTGGGGCTTATATAGGGACATTTGGCTCAGCCTGGGAGGAGGGAACTAGACCTGCCTGGACTGAATCTACCAGGTTAAATTCAATCCTCAGGGGAGTCTTTGCCCTGGAGGAGATGGGAATGGGGGTGAGCTGGGGGGGGGGGGGGGCGGGAGGGGGGAGAACAAGGGAATCCGTGGCTGATATGTAAAATTAAATTAAATTATAAAATAAAAAAAGAAAAAAAAACCGTTACTGAAACATCACATTTAAGCACCTATCCACTGAATTTTATTATTTATTTATTTAATTATTTTGCTTTAATTTTTCATTGAATTTTGGCTTCCTCATATTATGCTGTTCTTTTTCTTGCTGACTTATTTGGGGAATGATACGGCACAGCCAGTTTCTTACAAGATGTAACAGATGAGGAAATTCTGCATTATGGTATTGAGAAGAGCAGATAGGCTCAGGCAACTAACTCAACTAATTGTGGCTTTTAAATGTGCATGCAGTTTGAGCATGTCCAGGTGATCCTATGGTATGGATGTTAATGGAGGAAAACTGATGACCCAGAACAATCCACAAACAAAGTAATGAAGGATCCTAGCAAAGAGAGCGTGGTAGTTGAGATTATAGATAGGCTGATCCTTAATTTTAAAAAAATATATTCTGGTGTTTTTCCATATCATACTCAAGAGGTTAAAAAATA
This sequence comes from Peromyscus californicus insignis, assembly GCF_007827085.1. Lineage (NCBI taxonomy): Eukaryota > Metazoa > Chordata > Mammalia > Rodentia > Cricetidae > Peromyscus > Peromyscus californicus. Next base: position 22,902,505 of record NW_026294595.1, on the reverse strand, counting down.
TATCACCCTAGTGACTAATTGTGAGACTTTCTAGCAGTTCTCTGGATTATGTGGTGTTGCCTCAGGTATTGCTCAATATGTACAGTGGAAATGTTGTCAAGGGGAATATAGAGGAGTTGTTCTTATTTTCTGCTGCACTCAAGGGAGTTTGTGTGTCTTTTACATAATTGGGTTTTATCTAAGAGTTGTTTTTTTTTTATACCAAAGTACATTCACTTCTTGAAAGTTTGGAGCTCTTCCATCTGTCCCTTACAACAGAAATTTCCATTTAGTGCTGTCCTCCTTCAGTTGTTAGTGTAACAAAGGTTTGTTGATAGTTTACATGGCACCCTGGTCATCTGATGAACTTCTGAGGAATTCATCCTTATGATATTGTATATGTGTCTCTTTTGCTTTCTAATGCTCTTCACTCTATCACCCTTAATTTTCTTTAACTGAAGCACGACTTCTGTACCAAAATGCCGAAGTCTCTCTGTCTGACTGCACTTATCACTTCCGTAAGCTTTTGTAGAGGCCTTCTTCTGGTCCTTAGCTTTGTTATCTACACATCTGAGGGTATTACCAACGCTATTAAAATATATTGAGTGTACAAGCTTTAATTTATATAAATACATCAAATACTTTTGGTACTATAATCATTATGTGTAGTATTATCTTTCTATTTATTTTTAAAGAAAATGCATGCCTCTATAGCATCTGGTAGCTTGACTTAATAGTTTACTAAACAGTACTCAATCATTTCTTTACTTTATCTAAGACACCAACATTAATGTCATATTTTTATCAATGGCACAGTTTGTCCAAATTCATTACATTTTACAATCATGAATTGGGACTGTAGCTGCAAAGTTTTTCTCTGAGTCACCAAGCCCCCACAGTTTTGCAGCCCACTTATAAAATAATCACTCAGAAGCTCATATTAATTAAACTTGCTTGGCCATTAGCTCAGGCTAACTATTGACTAGTTCTTACATCTTAAATTAACCCATTTTTATAAATCTGTACCTTGCCATGTGGCTCATGGCTTACTTGTATCTTTACTTCTTGCTTTTCCTGGAGGCAGCTGGCAGCATCTCCTGACTCAGCCTTCCTGTTCTCAGAATTCTCCTGTCTCTTTGTCCCACCTATACTTCCTGCCTGACTACTGGCCAATCAGCATTTCATTTATTAACCAATCAGAGCAACACATTCACAGCATGGGACCTATGAGATGGCTTAGTAGGTAGAGATGATTACCATGTAAGCAAGGGGACTTGAGTTTGATCCCAGGAGCCATGTAATACAACGTTGCCCTCTGACTTTTACATGCACACTTTGGCACATATACTTGCCCTGTATAAATCATACACACAATACTAGTAAGTTTTTAAAAGCATACAAGAACTTTTTAGTCTCCAATCCTCTTTTATATCTAGTGTCATTTAATTTCTTCGGGTTTTTATTGTTTCTTATCAGAATTATCATGTCTTATAATTGATTGTCCTGTCTTCAATCTTTGCTGCTTTTGAATATCTCTTGTTTATGCAGACCTTGGAGAATCCTGTGGAAGAGGTGGGAGGTAGGATTGTAAGAGCCAGAGGGGTCAAGGACATCACAAGAAAACTTAGAATCAACTAATCTGGGCTCATAGGGGCTCGGAGAGACTGAACCGCTAACAAGAGAATCTGCATGATACTGACCTAGGTACTCTGTACATGTTTTACATAGTGTAGCTTGGTCTTTTTATGGGACTCCTAATATTGGGAGACTGTCTTTGATTCTTTTGCTGGCTTTTAGGACCCTTTCCTCATACTGAGTTGCCCTGTCCTACCATAGTAGGAGAGGAGGTGCCAGTTCTTACTGCAAGTTGGTATGCTATGTTTGGTTGATATCCCCAGGAGGCCTGACCTTTTCTGAATAGAAAAGGAGGAGAAATGGATGGTGTGGGAGGAGAGGGGAGGAGAGGAGAGATGGAGAGCTGCAGTTGCTGTGTTTTAAAACAAAGAATGTCTCCTGGTTTGGTAATTTTTTAAAATAAATTTTGAAGTTTTCATTTGTATCTTCTGAAGTGCATAATAACACAATACCTCAGCATCTCACCCTACATTGCTATAAAAATTTGTGAGCCTTGCATTGAAGTTGCTCTGCAGTATATCCTTAATGTGCACTTTTTTCTTTCCCAATTCCTCCTTGAACCCTCGGGCCTTCATCCCCGACCTTCAAGGGGTCTGGATCACTTTTCTTCCTAGACTTTCAATACGCTCATCTGTCCTCATTTTAATGAACTACTGTTGCTGTGAGGCCATGGCAAAGGGCCCTTTCAATGGAAGGACTTATGAGTTCTCCCCCAACCCTCAAAGGAACAAATATACTTGTGACACCTGTTTTTGGAATCTGGGCTCTCTCTGCTCTTTGTCTCTGGATTTTTCTGTGCTACCCAGTATCTTAGTAAGTGAGAGTGCAGTTACTTCTTCCATGGCATTGCTTGATCTGTGTTGGCTGCTGCTGCATATTTTGGAACTACATTTGAATTGAGTTCAGCTGCATGATGAATAATTGGTTGGTGACAATAATGCAATTTCATTTTAAAATTTGTGTAATTCTGGTACATGTGCAGAAAGGAAAAGTGGCTCCGACCATCTCTCCCAAGTCTGGGGACCATTTTGACACATTTTTCTTTGATAAGCTTTTAGGAATATGTAGTGATTGAATTATTTTAGTAATTTTAATTTATAACAAGATTGAAATATAGTTGAAACAAATTACCCTCTTAATCACAAGATAATATTTATATAAAAAGTGAGATTACTTATTCCTAAGTGCATTCCTTTTCTGTTCTTGACTTTTAAGTTAATCTTTGAAGGTAAATTTGTCTCTAGTTGCCTTTATTTTGGGTTATTTCTGTTCTCTGTATCATCAGAAATTGTCCAATCTTCTTTTACTTTAATGATCTTAACCATTCATTTTTCATGCAAAACCCCACCCTATATTAATGTAGTTTTACAGTTAAGATTTCATGTCATAGAGGTGCAGACATTTAAACTTATAGTTCCCAGAAGCATCCTATTTCAGTCACATTGTATAAACTGATATTAAATCTGAAATGTATTATCATTACAATAATGCAAAATACTTATACATGCATGAGGATATAGTTATAGTTGTTGAGGGAACCATAATTTTACGTTTTTTGACTTTCTTGCACATACAGTTTCTGCCATAATTTTAAGTCAGTGCATTTTCTTCATTGACTCTAAGGTAATGTATTTGTTGTTTTGTTTATCTTAAATATAAGTTTTCATTGGCTTCATTTTTTTTCCTTCTGTATGTCTATAAACCTGTACTAAGATCTGCTATCTCTACAAAGCAAAGTACCAAAGGAATACTTTTGTACAAAAGTAGTTTTTAGCTTCATGTATGGTGATATTCTCTTGACACACCCTCCCCACACACACACATGCGCCCCCCCCAACACACACACACACACACACACACACACACACACATCCTCACACATTTATGTTAGATTCTGGCACATTATAGAAGCAGGTATCATATCACTACCTGCTGTTGAAAGTGTTGATGATACTGAATTATTTATTTTATCTTCTTCTACACTATCCAAAATCATTTTGGGTACTTTGACACATTTTTGTCTCTTCCATATGGATACTTCATGGTGGCAGAGTTGCCAGATGCTCAGGTTTTGTGACAGTCTTAGTTTTTCAAGGACTGTTCTTGGGAAAATCTCGCCCTGTTTCTGATTCCTATGGAGTGGTAAAGTATGAACATTTATTTGAAAGTGTTTTTCAAAGCAAAGAATAATTATTATGAGAAATTTACTAGACTGTCCCCCTGGAGTGTATGAACTTTGGGGACTTACTGAAAGACCACTTTGTCATTCAAATGCCTGGTGTCATACTTAAAATGAGTAACAGGACTATATATATAAATTTGGGGATTAAACAAATTTGGGCATCTTTCACTTTCACCATTTGAGATATCGAAGGTTTGCTGTCAACATCGCTTCAGCTGTATATCTATATTTCAGTTTCCAAAAGGCAATGATAAAGAGCACCATGTCACTATAGTTTAACTTTTTTCTGTTACTAACTACACAGACTCATATATTACATATAAATATGTGTGCATATATGCATATAGTCACATATATGCTATGCATAAATATATTTATGTATGCTAAATATTAATTAATAGAAAGTAGACATATGTGATCTAAGGTAGCTTTTTCTGTGTTTTCTGGATTAGTAGATACTCACACTGTCCTAATGTTTTAGCACTTAACTGTCATTACACCCTGAAATATTGTCCAGTGTCGTTTTTAAGGCTTTCTGTTTTATGCCAAAGGCCAAGTTTAGATTCCCTTTTTGCTTCTTTTATGACGTTCTGCGTATTTCCTGATACTTATAAACTATATGTACAGGTGGATGAAAGAAAGAAATAGTTCACTCAGATGGGAAACTGTCAAATCTGGGCTAGTTGTCTACCATGGCTGAGATGGAACGTGGCTGGATTACCATTGTGTGACCTTGTGACACATGGCCATCAATCATATGAGTCTTCAGTAGAGGCACTGAGAGACTAATTTGAGAGGTAGATGGATATTTGTAGAGTCTTTTAGTTCATATTTTTACTTATATTCAAGTACATTGTGTGTGTGCTTTGTGAGACAGAAGCCAAGGCAAGTGTTTATAAGCTTTTTCTTGACTGAATAGAAGTTATTTTTCCTCATGTGTAGACTAATTTTCATTCAGACTTCTAGCTTGAAACTGTATGCAGGATTGGAGTTAGGCAACCAGACTTCAAAACTCTGCATCTGTATTGGCTCTGGCAGTACCTCTAGCTGACTTAGAGCAGACTTCTGCATTTTGCACTCAGTCACTTAGTATGGAAATATTGAATAGGAAATTGAATTCTTTCTTACTGTGATATAATTGATGATTGTGATATACACTATGATATAATAGAAAAATAAACATACATCTGAAGTTACCATGTAGTTTAGATTTCTTGAATGACTTTCATGCTTATTTTAGATATTTCTAATATTTTATAGTGTTTTCTACATTTTACACCCCCATACATATGTAACTATTAGTTAATTTATAGATTAAAAAAGAAGTCAATTATTTAAGTTGTCAATGATAGTTTTTTTTTTTAAATAGATGTACAGACTTTCCATTTTCAGTTTACTCTATTTGATCTTGCAAAGACTGGCTTTTGAGTTTTTCCTCTCTCTGAATAGATTGAAGACTGTAAGTTAGAATTTTCTCATGAAGGATTCAGGAAATTAATGTTTATAAAAGTGTTTGTCTTTGAAGTAAGAACGTAAAAGGTCATAGTCTAGTCTTGGAATTTTCTGTATGGCAAATGTGTTGCTGATTAGTCAATAAATAAAATACTGATTGGCCATTGGCTAGGCAGGAAGTGTAGGCGGGACAAGGAGGAGAATAAAGCTGGGAAGTGGAAGGCTGAGTCAGAGAGACACTGCCAGCCGCCACGATGAGAAACAGCATGTGAAGATGCCGGTAAGCCACGAGCCATGTGGCAAGGTATAGATTTATGGAAATGGATTAATTTAAGCTGTAAGAACAGTTAGCAAGAAGCCTGCCATGGCCATACAGTTTGAAACCAATATAAGTCTCTGTGTTTACTTGATCGGGTTTGAGCGGCTTGGGACTGGCGGGTGGCAGAGATTTATCCTGACTGTGGGCCAATCAGGAAAACTCTAGCAACAACACCTTCAGGCTTTTTCTGTTGGAAACAATGGACTACATCATTGAACATTTTAAAAAATGTATTATTCTTATTATCTTACATCCTGACTGCAGTTTCCCCTCCTTCCCACCTCCCTTCTGCCCCTGCCCCCATATACTCTTTCTTCTTTTATTCAGAAAAGTTCAGGCCTCCCATGGATATCAACTAAACATGGCATATCAAGTTGCAGTAGGACTAGGCACTTCCCCTATTATTAAGACTGGGCAAAGCAACCCAGTATGAGGAAAAAGGTCCCAAAAGCTAGCACAAGAGTCAGACAGCCCCTGCTCCCACTATTAGGAGTCCCACAAGAAAACCAAGCTACTAAATTGTAAAACATACGCAGAGGGCCTAGGTGAGTCCCATGCAGCTCTCTGGTTGGCGGTTCAGTCTCTGTGAGCCTCTAAGAGCCCATGTTAGTTGTTTCTGTGGGTTCCCTTGTGGTATACTTGACAGCTCTGGCTCCCACAATCTTTCATCCCCCGCTTCTGCAGGATTCCCCAAAGTCTGCCCAATGTTTGGTTGTGTGTCTCTCCATCTGTTTCCATCAGTTGCTGGATGAAGCCTCTCTGGTGACCATTTGACTAGGCACCAATTTATGAGTATAGCAGACTATCATTAGGAATAATTTCATTGACTTTTTTTTTTTTTTTTGGTCAGTTGTGTTTGTTTGGTTCTATCCTAAGTTTATGAGCTATATAGCCTCTGGGTCCTGGCCCTGGCCCTCTAGTTAGTATCAGCAGTGGGCTTCCTTTCATGGCATGGATCTCAAGGTGAACCAGTTTTTGGTTGGCCACAATTTCTGTGCTATTAGCACATCTTGTAGACAGAAAAAATTGTAGATAACAGCTTATATAGTTGGGTTGGTGTCCTATTCCCTCTACTTGAAGTCTTGCCTAGTTACAGGAGATAGCCAGTTCAGGCTCCATACCCCTATTGCTAGAAGTCTTAGTTAGGGTCACCCTCATAGATTCCTGGGAGTGTCCATTGCTCTAGGTTTCTAGCTTATCTCAGAGATGCCCACCCAATTCCAGTTGTCTCTCCCAGTACTCTCTCCTCCGTCCTCCCCCAACCTGATTCTTCCTGTTTCCATCTACCCCCTCTCCTCCACCAGCAATGTCTATTATATTTCCCCTTCCCAGGGAGATTCATATGCACCCCCCCACCCTTGAGCCTTCCTCATTACTTAGCTTCTCTGGGCCTATGGATTGTAAAGAATAGCTTGGTTATCCTTTACTTTACAGCTAATATCCACTTATAAGTGAATACATATCATGTTTGTCTTTCTGGATCTGGGTTCTTCACTCAGGATTATTATTTTCTAGTTCCATCTATTTGCCTGCAAATTTCATGATGTCATTGTTTTTAACAGCTGAGTAATGCTCCATTGTATAAAGGTACCACAATTTCTTTATCCATTCCTCAGTTGAGGGACGTCTCGGTTGTTTACAGTTTCTGGCTATTATGAATAAAACTGCTATGAACACAGTTGAGTAAGTGTCCTTGTGATAGGATGGAGCATCCTTTGGGTATGTGCCCAGGAGTGGTATAGCTGGGTCTTGAGGTAGATCGGTTTCCAATTTTCTAAGAAACTACCTTATTGATTTCCAAAGTGGCTATACAAGCTTGCACTCCCACCAGCGATGGAGGAGTGTTTGTTCCATTAGCTCCACATATTCCCCAACATGAGCTGTGACTTGTGTTTTTTATCTTAGCCATTCTGACAGGTGTAAGATGAAATCTCAGAGTAGTTTTGATTTGTATTCAATGAACATTTTTTTCCCTCTCAAACATCCCTTGAGTGCCTACTATATACAGTATACTTTTAACATTTGTAGTAATTGTCTAGGTAAACCCTTATAAACAAAGTGATATGCAAAGTAGCAAAACATCAGTGTATTAAATTATTTGTGGGAGGTACTTTTCCAATTGGAATATAAACACCAATTTTAGAAAAGATGTAGAATTTTTTTTTTTTTTTTTTTTTAGTTTTTCGAGACAGGGTTTTTCTGTGTAGCTTTGTGCCTTTCCTGGAACTCACTCTATAGCCCAGGCTGGCCTCCAATTCACAGAGATCCTCCTGTCTCTGCCTGCCAAGTGCTGGGATTAAAGGTGTGGGCCACCACCACCTGGCTAGAATACATATCTTAGATTTACCAAAACTAACAATGAAGCAATAGTCAAAACACAGGGATAATCTCTATGAAAAACAGCAAAAAATAACACAAATCAGTGATTAAAAAGTGCAACAGAGGAAAGCATTCTGGAAAACATATTCAGGACCTGGAAAGATGGATTAATAATTAAAAGTGATTTCCGCTGTTCCAGAGGACCTGAGTTGGTTTCTAGCACAAATACCAGATGGTTTGCAATGGCCTATAACTACAGCACCTAGGGTTTTGACATGCTCTTCTGGCCTCTGTGGGTACCTGCACTCATATGTGTGTTTTTATGCATACTCAAAACTTAAAAAAAAAAGCAAAAAAAACATTATTTAAAAGAAAAAAATCAAATGTTCATAAACAACAAAAAAAAAGTTTTTTTTTTCCTGGTTTTTTGAGACAGGATTTCTGCACCTTTCCTGGATCTCACCTCTGTAGCCTAGGCTGGCCTCAAACACACAGAGACCCACCTGGCTCTGCCTCCCGAGTGCTAGGATTAAAGACCTGTACACCACCATTGCCTGGCTCCAAAAAATAGAATTTTAAGATCTATTAGGGAATGAATCCTTAGAAAGTGTTTTAGTTTGTGCTGTATAATTATAGAAGTGACTTAAAAAGTAGAACCATTATATTTTCCATGTTTGCTTATCCCTGCACAACTGTAGATTAGTTGGTATGCAAGGAAGCAGGTTTTATTATTTTTGTTGTATTTTAATTTTCATTGTATCATAAATTTCAAGCCTAAATACTGAAATTGCCCAAAAGCTGCTGTGTATCTTCCTCTCCTTTCTCCACCGTCTCAGACATATATAAATTTGAGCCTTCATATCCATACAGATGATGTACACCGATTGCTCTGGCTTTCCAGGTCAGTGTCTCCTTAGATACGTGTAAATGCAGACAACACTGGTAGTGCTATGACCGGACTTGCATCCATTAACTTGGATCTCCAGTCTTCTTACGTTATGTAGTGTTTAGAAATGAACCCCAGAGACTCTTGAGTGGAATGAACTCAAGGGCAAAGAACGTTCCAATATAAAATATTACGTGTGTTAAGGAATAGTCATCAACCATAAATTAGTCAAGATTTGAATTACAAATATTTTACATACTAATTATATTAGTTTATGGAACTAAAACACTATATGAAGTGTTCCCAGAACACTCCGTAAGTTAGATGTCTTTGCATGTTAATTGACTGGTTTCTTTAAGCCCGACAATCATAAATCCCCAAAGATAATAGAAATTATTATTAGGTTATTACACATTCCTTATCTTTATACCAAGTTGACTCTCAACTTTCCCCTTGAGTTTCTTTTCTTTGAATTACATCTTAAATATTTGATATATTAGAAAGATGAAATAGAAAATACCTGAAGCATCATTTGAAACTCTAAGAAGTAAGTAATAGTCTCATTGAAAACTGATATAAAATGATACATCCTAGAATTGTTTTGGTTTCTTAAGTATGATGGGACATGGATGTTTTCGAATTTCTTTTAATGGTAAGAGTGATGGCTACATCGAACACTTTCAACAAAGAATCAACTGGTTTTGTTTTTTAACTGTCACTGAGGGAATGAATGAATGATTGATTGATTTAAAGGTAAATATTAAAAACTGTTGAAAATAGGGAACAAGAAAGATTCAAGTTGTGCCATATTAGGGAAATCCTAGGATACTAAAGTAAATAGTGACAGGTCTAATGTATCTCAGCGAAGAGTATATATACTTGAATGGGAGGAAACACACTAACATAAAATATGGGAGAAACATTTAGAGACGGTATTTAGTAAACCAGAATATACAGTCTTTAACAGATGTACTTGATGACTTAGGTCCTTTGTCTAACTAAATCTTCAATTTTCTTTCTATTATATGGTCTCACTTACAAGCTGGCATCTGCTTATATTCATATTTATGTACTAATTCACCCTATGATTTGTTTTGATCCTTGTGTTTAGTAATGTCACCACTACCTATCTGCTTATGCAAGCTAGAAACCTTTGAGTCATAGGTGGTCTTTGCCTTTCAGTAAGCAAGCTAGGCATGTTTCTTTTATCATTCTCAATATCAGCCGTTCTTTTCTAGCCCAGTGTCTGTTCACTTTCTTGAGATTTCAGTAGGTTGACTTCTTCATTGGAATAGGCGCTGCTGGAATGCATGTCTTTGGCAATCTTTGCCAGCAGTCCTGTAGTCCAGTCACTCAAGAATTATGTGATGAATGAGAGGAATAAAGTTCTTCATATCAATATGGTTCTTTATATAATTTATGTTCTATTTCCCAGCATAGATGATAATGAGTATCATTGACATAAAAATAGTGAGTTCATTCTAATTTCAGATGATTAAAAATCGCACTGAAGAGGTGGCGAAGGGTGTAGATGCAGAACAACATGACTTGAAGCTCCCCTTTACTTTTCATAACCACTCTTGCCCTTTTCTTGTCATCTCATAGTCGCTCTCTTCCTTTCATGTTCCTCTCTTCCAGCCTCACCATTTGACATCACTCTAATCAAGGAATCTTCACCACAGTTGCTGGCTTTTGGTTGTTTGTTTGTTTATTTACTTTGTCTTCTTTCTGTCCTCTCATGATTCGCTACAGTAGAAAAGTTGTCTGGTATATGAAGTAATCTTAATTTTTTTTGTAAAATGTGTAATTAAAGTAATAATCATAATAATAACTGATAATACAAAGGCAACTCAACATATATTAGGTACCTGAATATAAAAAACATTGCTCTAGTTAGTCAGTAAATGTAACTAAAAATCATACTTTAGTTGTTGTTGTTTTTTTTCCATAGGACAATTTCTTGCTATATTGTCTAGGCTGCCTCAGACTCACTATGAAGCCCAAGTTGCCCTCAATCTTGTAGTCCTTTTTCTGCCTCCTGAATGCTAGGATTACAATCATACAATACCATGCTTTTCGAGAAGTACTTTTTAATATGGTAAAGCAATGTGCTGTTAAGGGTTAAGAGCATAAAATAAAAACTCTGCAAACAGTTATTTATACTTACTGAAAACTGAGAAGAATGAAAAACCCAAATCCTTTTTCTTCTTAAAATCTTTCAGTCTCTTGTTCTGTCCATAAAATAGAGGATTGTGTTTGTGTCTTTCCAAGGTCCATGCACCTTTTCAGTCTCACCTTTGTCCAAACTGAGCTGCATTGTCCTTGGTCTCCATTCAGTCAAGCTAGTTATTTTCTTCTTAGTCTCCTTTTGTTCTCTGTCATACACCCATCATTGAGTTTACAACCTTGCAAAAAATAGGTGAGTGATACTTGGTGGATGAAGCTCTTTTTGGAGTGATAATAGGTGATCTTTGTAATTTAGTATTTAAAACATTTTTTTCTAGGATATATCTTATTAATCATCAAGAGTGTAAGGGGGAACCCTGCATTGTCCCATTCCAGAATTGGATAGTTCAATAGATGAAATTGAACTAATTAATATGAACTTATAAATTTGATTTTTACCATGGAAGTCAAGAGTCTGTTTAGGAAAGTCAGCTAAGTAAGCATGAATGAAGGAGTATTAGTTTAGAGAAAGATGACCCATTTAGATAATACAGCCACTGGTCAAATAAGGCTATTCAACTTAGTCACGTCAAATCAGTTTTATGTGCTGGTAAGTACTCTTCACTATATTTGGCTGGTCGTATGTTGACAGTACGGTTTTAGTTTTTCTCCATCACGACAGATAAGTACTCAGAACTTAAATGCATAATGCTGGGGAGTGGCTATCAAATAGCCAGAGCCTAAAAGATGGAAGAAAAGAACAAACTTTAGTAACGATATGGAGTATAGGAATCATATCTAAGAGTTAGGTGTTTACTAAAATAACACAGATGGAAGAATTTGCTTTTTGTCAAAGGTCTACTGAAGCTATATGAATTTTATTTAAAAATGCATTTAGGAATATGCATGTCTGTATACACATATGTATGTAACAACGAAGAAAAAGAGGATGTGAATTTAAAAGGGAGCAAGGGTAGGAGTTCATGGGAGGATTTGGAGGGAGTAAACAGAAGAGGGAATGATGGAATTATGTTATAATCTTTAAAAAATTTTTAAAATTAGAAATAATAAAAAATAAACTAAGTCCTGGTAAATCAAACATGCTGGGTTGCAATTTATTCTTGAGTTATCTGTAATAAAATGTTTGCTTAAAAAAAATAATGAATGACACAGCCAAACTGGTATCTCTATTCAGTCTTGTTTCCTTATGTAGTCAGTAATTGCAAGTATAGAGTATACTGCTGAGAAGATTTTGTGGGTCAAGCTAGAGAAAACAAAGTTCACTAGAGTTCATGTGTGGTGGCCATGACAATGAGTATAAGCCCTCTGCTCTATTTGTCACTGAATATCCATACTATCAAAGATGCAAAAAATAGCATCTCAAAGATCATGCTTATAGGCAAATTTCAGCATTTTCTTTATACATTAAGCAAAGAGAGTGACATATATGTGCCTTTTATTCAAGCTGAACAGAAAAGAATAAATTCCTTTATTTTAAATTTCCTTGCAGGCATGAAACAATGAAAGCACGTATATGGACACAATTCCAAATCTCTGAACTTATATTCATGTGCTTATAGCATTGAGCCATGTTGGTTAAACAATTATGATAGCAACTTATTTGTACTTGGGCAAAGTGGTAAGCTAATGAAGTATCTGTTAATTTGAATTCTGTAGACATTTTAAATATAGGTTTCTTTTACAGAGATAAAAGTTGCAATTTAAAGCTCTTTGGTGGTTTAAAAACAGCTTAATTCTGTAGTAGCCCTATAATAAGTACTAATCCAGCTTATACAATGATTGTAGTATGTCATGTTTATGAACGATTGCCCAACTGCTTTCTCTGGGCTTTATGTTAATTTAAAAATATTAAGCATAAAACCTTATAAGATCTTCCTGCTGAGATAAACTGTTTAATTTAACTTGTGCTCAAGCAGCAGCTGTCAGAAATTATCTTGTTCCTAGTGGTTTTTGTTCTCACCTTATGCCCTTTCCTGCCAGAGTCCCACTGTGGGATGATAAAGTATATCTTATGAAGCTTTATTTCTTAAATGGTACCTGAGGCAAGATGAGCATTGGTAGCTGAGAGGTAGCTCCTGACTGAATGATGCCTTTCATTGTCTAATGATCAACTTTCAAAAATTGGTAGTTTGAACCAAAGCAAAAAAAATTCTGTGGAGTATAGCTAGCTGCATTCGTTTTGTGGGCATTTTCATTACTTTGGGTTGTAGAGCTAAAGATCCAAAGAATTGCCTGTTCAATTTAGCACTTTACCAGTGAAAAAACAGAGAAATACTTAACTAGTAGATAGAGATAAAGGAATGCTGTTTTAGCATTTGTTATGAGATATAATTAATTTCTTAATGATTAAGCACACTAAAGGAAATGGTATTGCAGTGTCAAATTATGAAGACTGAAAAATCATTGGCATGCTGGGGGAAATCTTCCTATATCAAAGTTAACAGTTTGGCTGGAGAATATCTAAGATGATAGATTTGCTTTTTTGTGGAATGTTAAATAAATTTTTTCTTTTACTTAATAATATTCCTCAAAATCTGTCACTTTAACATATAGAACTCATCAAAACTCAAAAGAGGACAGTGAATAGCACACATCGAATTCAGTCAAACTGAATTCCGGTTTATGCTATAAATACTTAGTAATAACCATGCCTTTTGTGTGAAAGGCTAGTGCTGCAGATTATGTGAACACATCAAGTTAATCATTTTCTTGTCAACAAGGGGGTTTATAGTCAGAGTAATCATTTGAATAACAAGGATGGTATTTCGTATTTAAGTCTAGACCAACAGAAGTATTTGTATAGTAAGTCTCCCTCCAGCCATAGTAACTGTGGTGCAATGAAAACAGTTCAGTGGTTTTTGCTTTGGCACTGACTCCTAGTGTGGTTGTAGAGAACACTCAATTTTTCTGCACTCAACTTTTTAGAATTAAGCTGGAAGGGTTATCTGAATGTTCCCAGCTGTCCAGGTGCTGTCCATTTTTGTCTCTGTATGTGGTAGGCATCTCATCAGGGAGCCCTTTCCAGACTGTCTAAATCTCTTAGTACTCCCTTTTTGTTTGTTCCTCTAATGCTGTGTGTATGACTCCATAAAAGTCAGTAGTCATCCTTCTGGCCTGTCTTGATCAATATTTTCTGTTCTTCTCAACTTTCTTTATCACACAATAGGCATTTAACTAAATGCAGAGTGAGAGCAAATAAGTATTTTGATTTATTTATAAACATGGATAGATAAACTTCCAGTTTTTTTCTACAATCAACCTTTTATCTTTTTTTATTTGGTTTTTATAAGGGGTTTTACATATCTAGTGCCAGCCATTAGCAGTCTAGTAATAGAGGAAAAAAGATTTTCTTCTTAGTCTAAGGATTATAGGATACTTTAAAGGGGGCATTGAGCACACATGCCAACAGAAAAGACCACACTACATAAGTGTATTGCATAAATTAAAAGAAGTTTTGTCAAAACATGAACATGGACTGATCCTGCTTGTGTACTGAATTTCAGTTGTTGGTTGCAGTGAAAGTGGCAAGCAGATGTATTCCCCATCCAGCCTGTCCTTTATTTCTTTTGTCCTTCAGATAGAACTTTTCTTGCCTTTTTATAAAATCCAGCCAATTTCCATTCTTTTTCTTCTTCCTGTCCCTCAGAAACTGAGCTGAGCTGAGACCAATGAAACCAGGACTTTTATAGTTCTTAGCAGTTGCTTTTTAAGAGGTCAGAACTGGGACTGCTTCCGCATGGCACTATGTCAAGCATTTATGTGTCCCTATAGGGATATGTGTGTCTTGGGGTGGGAAGAAAGGGGAGAGGAGAAGGGCAAAGGGTGGCCCTTCAAGCATGTTTAGAATAGTAAACCTTTATTTCTTTCTTAGGACCCTCTTCGCAAGCTCAGTACTTAACCTGACTGAACTGGCTGCCCTTCGGCCTGATCTGGGCAAACTGAAGAAGATCTTGTATTTCCATGAAAACCAGTTGATATATCCTGTCAAGAAATATCAAGAGAGGGATTTTCAGTATGGATACAACCAAATTCTCTCATGGTAGGTATAGATTGTATAAGATTTGGTCTTTGCCATCTTTCTCCTACTTTTCTCAAAACAGATTTATGGGGGTGGGGGATGCATACACACAGGCCAGAAGAGGGCGATGGGTGCCTTCTGTCGTTCTCTGCCTGTTCTTTTGAGACAGGGTCTCTCCCTAAATCCAAGGTTTCTATTTTTCTCTGCTAGACTTGAAACTAGCAAGTACCAGAGTTGTTCAGTTTGCTATGTGGGTGCTTGAGTTTGAGCTTGAGTCCTCATGATTTTGAAGCAGTTTCTTTTTACTGATGATCTATCTTTCCAGTCCCCATATTTTTCTTTGTAGATGGTTAGATTGTAAATGTGGAGAACACTATAAATCTATAAGCATATTAAGGCAGGTACAGGTGTTTGACGATTTTTTTCCATAATATTAATTATTTGTATTTCAGCAGGATTTGTAATAACACTGCTATTCAATTTTTGAAATACACATACACGCGCGCACACACACACACACATACATAGACTAATCATCTAGTTATATCTTGAACTAGTTATCTTATGTTTTATATAACATTCAAAATAGAATATAAACTGTTGACAAGGATCTTTACCCCTTAATTCCTTGACTTTTATTTGAATTGTAGAAAACCCAGAAAGTTCTTTTATCAACTACTTTCACTGTATTCAGCTAAATTTAGTAGAGAAGTTAAAATTCAACAGATAAAAGGTTTTTGTAGCTCCTACTTTTTTGTTTGCTTTATTTTTGGCTTGATTATTTTGTTGCTCTTAAGACAGAAACTGTAAAAAATGGAATGTGAATGTTTCAGTGTTTCTCATCCCTCCTCCCACTGAATCTTCTGAAATGACAGTCTGAAAATACCTGCCATTTCAAAGGTGAAGGCCTTCTCTATTGTTACTCCAATACAGTGTTTCTCTTGGTACTTACTGAAAGAAGTTCCTTAGCAACCCTATACCAGCTTTTCTGCAGAATCCTTTTGCATCACTGCATGAGACACATGGAATCAATTTGAGAGTGATTGCATACATGTTACACACCTTTATTAAGTAGTTATTAGCTACAGAGATTGAGAAAGTGTTTGAACAAACCTTGCTAGTCTGTTCCTTAGTTTAGTTGACATAGAAAAACAGCTCTAATGGTACTACTTGTTTTGAGCATGTTGTCAAGGTTTTTCTGCATTTGTTTTTACAAGCTGCTGAGATTGTGAGGGAGCAGTGCTATCCAAACAGTAGAACTGCTGCGGTCAAATGTCTCATAAAAAGCAACCATTTTCAAATTGAAATACTTCATCTCGAAATGGCAACAGGAAAATAAGTTTTCAAAATGAAAATGAGGGACTGGAGAGATGGCTCATAGGTTGAGAGCACTGGCTCAGTTACAGCACCCACATGGCAGTTCTCACCTCTCTGTAACTCGAGTTCCAGAACTCTGACACCCCCTCTTAGACATACATGCAGGCAAAACACCAATGAACATAAAAGTAAATTTTTATATACTTAAAAATATGAAAATGAAATTCCCTTGTACTTTTATCAATATGTAAAACATTAGTAATATTCTTGTGATTCCATAAATTTGTACCATTTTATTTTTCAGATACTATGGTTTTATTACCCTGTGAAACCACAAGGGAGTAATTAAATATTTTTCCCTTTATGTGTGGCCTTAAAGTTAATGGAAGTTACACCCACTCATATTAGGGAGGAAATATGTAAAAAGTATATTTCTTTAGACAATGTGAATCTTTAACAACATAGACCATTTTAGATTAATAGTATTTGGGTGGTGTGCCTATTTCAGGCAGATATTAAATTTAAAAAATAGCTCACTGCTCCTCTTCTCCTTTACAAATGATTGTTTTTCATCATAAGGAGAGAGAATGAAAACTTGCGTATGATTTTTCATCATTTCTCCTTTCAAGAGGATAAGCTGATAGACAAGCTTGTGGAGAAATAACTGGACTACATCATGATTTGGCTTCATAATTGGAAAAAGAATATTTCACAGTTGTCCAGAGGAAAAATAAGAATGTCAGAAAGCAGTCCTGTTCCAATTTCTTCGAAAAGAACAGCTTCTTCTTGAAATTCTTCTTCAGTGTTCTTGCTGACTTCTGCTTTTGCTGGCCCTGTCAGCTTTCTTTCTGGACTGGGTGGCAGTTGAGGATTTTAAAGTAACTGACATAAGCCATCACCTTAGACAGAGGTTCCACTAGCCCTCTGACTCAGGAACACATGCTATAACTATACATTATAAGCCATTACCTTAGACAGAGGTTCCACTAGCCCTCTTTCTTAGGAACACATGCTGTGACTATACATTATAACCTGCTGGTCACTATTACAATCTATGACAAACGGTGCAAACAGACTAGCTGTGAAACATTCTTCAACTTTTAGTATGGTATAGTATTGGCTTCCTTACTGCTTAGCTTGGTGTCAGCACTTCTGTGATATTCCTTTGTGTTATCTGTGTTAGTATTGCCTCCATTCCCCAAATTTTCACCAGGTAGGAGCTGGAAAAAAAAACAAAAAACAAAAAACCACACAGGCAAAAGCAGTTTTAGAGGAAGCATAGAATTGGCAAGTCCGTGTGTCTTTGATCGGGTGTTCTTTTGTGTACTAATAATAGCAGACCTGCTTGTCTTGGTAAGTATGTTTTAAACTAAGCCAAGGATTAGCTGTGGCATTTGTATTTTATCTAGAAGCTCTACTTGTTATGATGTTTTTTATAGCCTTATGGACATTCATACTTTTTTTCCCAGTCTTATTTTTTAGGATGAAATAAAGCTAACTTTTGTCATGTTTATCTTCTTATGGAATTGTCCAGTAATACTGAGTGGATGGTAAAACAAATAAGATGTTCTGTGATAAACATCATGAGTAAAAGCAACTTGGGAAGAAAAGGGTTTATCTTCTCTTACCAGTCACAATCCATCATTAGTAAATTCAGAGAAACACCTCTAACTTGAAGTAGAAACTGAGGAATACTGCTCAATGGCTTGCTCCCAGGCCCCCTTTTACATAGCCCAGGCCCACCTGCCTTGGGATGGCAGCACCCACAGTGGGCTGCACCCTCCCAGGAACAATTAGTAATCAAGGAAATGCCATGCAAACAATGTTCATGGCCAGTCTGTTGGGGGCCGATTCTTCAGCTGAAGTTCCTTCTTTGCAGGTGTATAAAGTTGAAAACCAAGTAGTCATCAAAGACATTTTCAAGAGTCAGAGCTTACTAAATCAATTTTTGTTCATCTTACACATCTAGGTTTTATCCAGCATATCCATAGCTACCATTGGCATTCATTGGTGTTGAAGGCAATATAATAGAAATTAAGAAAATTACTGGTATATTTGTGTGTGTGTGTGTGTGTGTGTGTGTGTGTGTGTGTGTGTGTGTGTGTGTGAGATCTAAAACCTGCTTTCACATTTTCTTTAAAAAATGTTTTGTATTTTAAAAATATTGAAGAAAGACAGTCAGTTTGTCAAAATCAATCATCACTATTATATTTCTTTTGTTTATTTCTAAAGATCAATAATTTTGATCATCTATATAAGTAATAAATGTAATAAATCCTAGTAATATGGATATCTAGATGTATTTCACTATTTTTTTTTTACTTCCATGACTGTCCTAAGCATACTACAATACTGAAATAAATTATTTAGAGATGCCATGTAGTACCAGAACTTAAAAAAAAAATAACATTTCTTCAAAAAAGGGCTAAAACTAGAAATGGACTTTAACTGAATAGTGCTGAAGATATTGTGACCCCATAGGAGTAGCCTCATGGGATTTAGTTTCCTCAGAGATTGGGAGGAAGCTGTACAGCTGTCTTTCATAGTTGACTACTTAGAGACATGGTTGGGCCTGCTGTGCTTGGTACTGATAATGTGGAAAGTTCATGAACTATGGGAACTAGGCATTAGTTTGAAGTCTTATTTGATGTTATTCAACTATCTAATTTTTCTCTGGTCTGTCTTCTGTGAAGCCATCAACCCAACCATTTATGATAGACTACTAAGAACTGATATTTTTGTTAGCTGCTCTTTGCAAACCTGAGGTACAAAAGAAAGTCTGATTAGTATGCAGAGGTCTTAGGCTTATAAAATAACTCTTAATCATTTTCATTTGCCTTTTCTCTTTACAGTTTGGTGGCTGATGTGGTGGTATTCAATTCCTTTTTTAATATGGAATCGTTTCTTACTTCCATTGGAAAATTCCTGAAGCTGATTCCTGATCATAGACCTAAGGATCTGGAAAGCATAATCAGACCCAAGTGTCAGGTTATTTATTTTCCCATCAGGTTTCCTGATGTAAGCAGGTCAGTGTGTTTGACTCTGTTTTTGACATTTTATCTTAAATCAAGTGTATAGAAATTGAAATTATTTTTCCTAACTTTAACTTTTCAGTATAAGTATAGTTAAATAGATAACTGAGTTATATCTCTCCATAATGTGATTATATAAACTTTTGATGATCTCATATCCATCTTATCAGTGAATCATTAGTCTAGGTATTGAATTTTTTGTTTCTTTACTCTTATTTATTTGTTTATCAAACTAGGACACTTAGGATTGTAGCACTTACTGTTTTATTTCTTTTTTGTTTTGATTGTTGTGTTATGGAAGTAATTGCCAAGCATGTTCCTCAACTTTTGCATCTAGGGTAGGCCTGGTATTTATAATGTATAACAGTAACTCCTTTAAATAAATCAGTATTCAATATCATTTTCTCAATGATTTTAATTTCCCATTCTAGTTCCTTAGGCTTCTTTTTCTTCTTCATTTTCATAGTTTGTGTTATCTTAAAAATGAACTAAACCTTCCACATTGGGTTGCAGAAGTACTAAATGTTCTTTTTCTTTGTTATTCAGGGCTCTTTTATAACCCATGTTACCAGGCTCACCTTGAATTAGAGCGAATGATGTGGTGTAAAGGGAACAGTCTAGAATTTTTTGTCATTTACAATTAAACTTAGAAAAACCTATATTTACTGCCACTAGGATTATTTCTCCCTAGTGAGTAGAAAGTTTTCTTCACTGGGACTTACAATAGCTTAGGACACTGGTGTTTTGTAATTGCATCCTTAAAAGGCATTTTAGAATAGCTTAGTCTTTATAATGTTACTTGTTTTATGTATGTTTTCAGGGCTGACCGTTTAATAATGGATAGCCAGTTGTGTTCTTTCCTGGGGATGACAATTTCTCCCACTCTGAGCATTCCTTAGTTGTCTATAGTTGTTTGTGTAGTGTTTAAGCCTCAAGGACTTTCTCCCATTCACTTGCATGTCTTTGTTCAGCTCATGTTGAGGCAGTTTACACATATACCTATATGTATGTAATAATAATTAATGAAAAGGGAGGCTGTGAATTTGAAAGAGAGTGAAGAGTGGCATGTGGGAGGGTTTGAAGCAACAAAAAGGGAGGACTGATGTAATTATATTATAATCTTAAAAATAAAAGAAACATCTTCAAGTTTTTCTACTCTATATCTGAAATGACTTTATATCCATAGTACACTTTCTGCACTCTTCAGTTGACCCAGATTTTGTTGTAGAGTAATACTCATTATCTAACTTTTAAATTTTTTTTTTTTTTTTTTTTTGGTTTTTCGAGACAGGGTTTCTCTGTGTAGCTTTGCGCCTCTCCTGGAACTCACTTGGTAGCCCAGGCTGGCCTCGAACTCACAGAGATCCTCCTGGCTCTGCCTCCCGAGTGCTGGGATTAAAGGCGTGCGCCACCACCACCCGGCTAATTTTTAAATTTTATTTTAAAAAGTTTTATATAATATAGTTTGATCACATTATTTACCTTCCCCCTACGTCTCTCAGATTTTTCCTGAACTTCATGTTCTCTCTTTGTCTCTCTTTCTCAAAATGAAAGAATCAAAACAAATAAAAACCACCAAGATAAAAATGAATGAGAGAATAAATAAATATATAAATAAATAAATCCCCAAACAAAACAAAAAACACTAGTATCCCTTGGAATATGGTTGATATATTCAATGTTATTGCATTGGAGAAAACTGATTTTTCTTTTTCCAGCAGGTTATCAATTGGAAATAGCTTCTTGGGAAGGGGTAGGACTTTGTGTCTACTCCCTTTTCGATGCTGAAATTTTATTCTGGTTTGAACTTGTGTGCTGTCAAAATCTTTTAGTATACACATACACACATACACACACACACACACACACACACACACACACACACACACACACACATAAATTCTGTTGTGTGTGGAGGATGCTATTTCCTTGAAGTTATCCACCACCTCTGGTTCTTATACTCTTTCCCTCTCTTCTAGCCCATAGGTCCCTGAGTTTTGAGGGGAAGGGTTTGATAAAGACATTCCATTTAGAGCTGTGTGCTCCAAAGTCTTTCACTACCTGAACATTGTACAGTTGTGGGTCTCTGTGTTAATTTCCATCTATTGTAAGAAGTACATTCTGTGATGAGGGCTGAGCAATGTATTGGTCTATGGGTGACATTTTATTGCTGTGCTTTTTCAGCAGAATAATGTAGTAGGTTTAACTCTATGGCCCATGACCTATCTTTTGTCATATTCTTGGCCCCTTAAATTCAACCCCCAAGTTGTTGATTACTGGTATAACAATTGTGCCACTTTTACACCAGTATATCTTCCTTAGTCTTCAAGATTTCTTAGATTTTTTTTTTGCCTGGAATTTTTCATATTTAACATTTTCCTTGAGTGAGCAACTCGTTTCTTCTACTTTGTTTTCAAGACCTTAAATTCACATATCTGTCTTTTAATCTGATTGTGAGGCTTACCTCTGTATTTGATACTTGACATCCTGAATTTTTTATTTAGAGTTGTATTTAAGTTTGTATTTTTCTTCATGATTCTATTTTTCTGTTAAATTCTACATTCATGTCTTAAATTGTTTTCATTAATTCCTTCAACTGTTAAGGCATTTATTCATAACCTCTTTAAGGTCCTTGAATATATTTATAATTGCTATTCTGCAGTCACTGTCTTGTGCTTAAGCTAAATTGCTTTTCTCAAGGCCTATTCCATCAAGGTTGTTGGTTGTTGGAGGAGGTATAATGTATTGCTTTTTCATGTTTGTGTCTTTGCTCTGCAGTCTAGGCATCTGGAGTTTGAACATTTGAGGTATACTTGATGTTGTATCTAGTATTGCCTTTAGTAGGTGGTTGTTCCACTGTTTGGTTTTTGTTGCCTAGTCTGAGTCACAGCCAGTTGGCTGTGGGGCCCATAGTAGAGGTTTTTTCTGCAGGTGTGTTGGGAGTTACTAAGGAAATAGTGATGGGCTAAAAGGAATGGTTGGGTCCTAACCACTGATCTAGGAATAGTCTACCTTGAAGACTGGCAGAAAAGTTCTGTATGTATTTTTCTGGTAGACAGCAATTTAGGATTCAAGTTTGATGAAATATCACTTTGTGTCTTTTTCTGTTTCTTTGGTCCCTTCTCCCTCTCCCTCCTTCTCCTCCTCTCTTTTTGTCTCCCTCCTTTCTTTACTCTCTATACACACATACCTCTCTTTACCTTCCCCTACTATATACACACACACACACTCACATACCCCTTCTCTTCTTCCCTCCTTCACCCCTATACAAACACACACACACACCCTTTTCTTTCCTTTCCCCCCTACACATACATACACATACAAATACAAATACACACACACACACACACACACACACACACACACACACACACACACACTTCTTCTCTCCCTTCCTCCTTTTCCCTCTATACACACACACACACACACACACACACACACACACACACACACACACACACCCTACATTAGTATTTGGATGAAATATTCTGGCTATTACATTCCTGGATATATATAGTTAGAGAAGAACTCTATTTCATATATCCAAGTCTCGGCAATACCACTGAGCACCAATTGCTAATTCAGTTTCAGAGGTTTTGTTTATCTGATATGTCAGCTGACAGCTGACTAGCAGTGTGAGAAAGGCAGGCTCACTGACAGAAGTAAAATATGACAACTGACTGACAGCTTGACAACAAGGGAGGAGGGAGATAAATGATTTTTAAAATATACATAAACACATTATCTACCCATCCATCCCATCCATACATAGACAAATACATACATATATACATACATGAGAAGTAAAAAAACATGGCAGTTTGGAACCATTCAATGGTACAGAAGGTAACTCCACAGCAAATAACCCCTATAGACATACTCCATGATTGCCAATGTTTACAAGTAAAGAATGACCATAGTTTATGAGGAGAAATTAAATGGTAACTGATGTTCATTTTCCTTTGTGACAATGACACTGGATGTTTGTCTTTTTTATAGACTTTCTATTCTGCCTTCTCATTGGTTTTAAACCCAACCACATGACCTCCTTGTCACTGCCTGTTTGTACAGACCTCTAGGTCTTCTATAGTTGGTATTGAGATTAACTAAACGCGTGTGTCTCCGTGCTGGCTGTATCCTTGAACATACACAGATCCGCCTAGCTCTGCCTCCCAAGAGCTGGGATTAAAGACGTGCACCACCACCGCCCAGCTTCTTCTATGGCTTGCTATTAGCTCTGACCCCAGGCAACTTTATTTATTAACATGCAAATAAAATCACATTTCAGTACAAATAAAGTATCACCATACATGGAGGTAAATATTATGTCATTCTTATAAGGTATGCCTGAGCTATTTTCTCTTTAAGGAAGGGGGATGACATCATAGAGCCTTTTGTGTGT
This sequence comes from Peromyscus californicus insignis, assembly GCF_007827085.1. Classification (NCBI taxonomy): domain Eukaryota; kingdom Metazoa; phylum Chordata; class Mammalia; order Rodentia; family Cricetidae; genus Peromyscus; species Peromyscus californicus. Next base: position 22,878,774 of record NW_026294595.1, on the reverse strand, counting down.
AATTGTGATCTCCTTTGATTTAGGTGACCAAGGACATTTCAGTGAGGTATTTTTGCAAGATTCCCCCTGAGGAGAGCCTTGTAACTGAGCAGTTCTTTTTCTCTTGGGTTGCACTTCTTGGTTCCTTGATGTTGAAGGCTTCCAAGACTGCCAAGTGATCAGTGCTCAACAAAATTGTTCTTACAGTGATAATACCAGAAAATAAATATCTTTTTAGATTCAATAAGGTGAAATCTGCAATTAGAATATGTTACAAAAGAAGATAATTCTGTTTAAAAGGATGTAAATTCGATCACGAATTTCAACAGTTTTACTCTGCATTTACAGATTGTAAATTTCACCTGGAGATCCTTGATGCTGGTGGGTTTGCAGTGTAGCAATAAAAGGAAGGAATCCCACAGCACCAATGTTATGGGAAGTCAGTGAGTTAGTTAGGTTTCTATTGCTATGGAGAGACACCATGACCATGGACACTGGATGGATGTGTTTGGAAGCAGGAGGAGTTGCAGGCCTCTGTTGGAGGTAGAATGATTAAAATGCATTATATTCATCAATAAAATTCAAAGAATCAACAAATAATGCTTAAAATATTTCCATTATAACCCATGTAACTCTTACGTGTTGCATGAGCTTCAAACTATCTCAGTTCCTCTTACTGTTCTTGTTCAAATATCTTAATGCCCAGAGACCAAATTGGCTTAAATTATATATTTTTGTAAAATCATCACCCATAATTGCCTAATTGCAATAGTTTTTCAACCTAGATATAGCTTCACCTCCCCAAAAATGTGTTCTGGATTCAGCAGCAACAAAAACTGTGTTTTCCATTATATGGTGATTAACCCTTCATTTACCATTCCTATTCTGTTTATGTTAAGTACTTGATGCTTATTTTCTTTCTAGTTCTCTGTGGTCCTGTGCTAAGAAGTTTAGGAGGAAAAACACAGACCCACAAATAATGCAGAATATAGCATGCTGGGTGCATTGTCCCCAGGTGAATAAAGGAACAGGGCTACAAACTAATGATGGTCTTTTGGTAGCTCCCATGTCTCTTGAGGGAAATTGAGCAGAAAGTCTGTTTAAGGTCTTTTACCTTCATCCTGGTCAGATGGCATTGCTTAACTTCTCATGGCACAATAGCTTATCTGCATAAAGCTATTAAGGCAATAACAAATTACATGTTATGTTACATGAGGGTTGTGTATAATGTAGAAAGGTTTCCAAATACATTTGATGTTTGATGAATTACATTTATTTGTTTTGTAAGCAGTACATTATTCCAGTGCTTCCATTTTTGGTAACACTTAGCAAATAAATGAGTCAGCAGTATGGTGTGCAGGGATTACACTTTGGCTTTACCAATTAGTACCATTCTCTGTTCCTCTTAAGGCAGTTTATCATGGAATTGAGATAGCAACCACCTCTTAGGCTTAGTATTAGGATCAAGATGTTTGTTATATAATTTGATGACTGACCACATTGCCAAAAACCTGACAGGTTTCACATAAGTATTAGTGACTTTATAAATACAACACAATCTTGGTTATTTATTAATTATCTCTTTTTGGTAGGCTTACCCATTCAATGTGACCCCAACATTAAAAGTAAGGGGTAATGAAATGCTGAAAACACCAATAAGTCTACATAATAAAGATTTAAAGCTGACTGGTTGTGTAAATACTAGAGGTAGCAACTTAAATTCTATCAAATTGACATGATAGCAATCAAGTAGTTATTTATCATTTAGCAGTGTAGGTTCTATATTAGATGACAGAGAAAGCCACACATATGCTGTTCCCATCAGCCTGTAATATTCCCCACTAATTGTTGCTGTGAAGTAGAATGATCAGTACATGAATAATTTTAGTTGAGTTCAATTGTTCAGTGTTCTCTTTAAGTATTCTAGGATCTTCTAGGAAGTTTTTCATTAAAAACAAACAGTTTGAAAGGTACCATTGAGTAGTAAGCTACCTTAATAATCTCTTACTCAAATGACTCATCCCTTAAGATATTCTGCATAAAAGACTTTATCATATGAAAAGTTCTTTTTTATTATTCTTTGAAGATACAACAAAATATAATTAATAGGAATTAATTATTTGAGGTCATATCTGCTGTCGTTCACCTAACATCTATTACAACTTGCTTTTTGTATGACAAATGTTGCAATTTTAACATGAAACAGAAAGACAGGCTCTTTTTAACCTTAGTCTTATGAACTCTTTAAGTGCAGTATATATATTCAGGTGACTAAGTTCAAAACCAAAAATAAATACTGTGCAGATTGCAGATTTGGCAAGTTGATATGACAACTTATTGAAAGGAAGAGTGCTAAGGATGATTTGAAGTACCGATTGTGCTGGCTGGGACAATATGTATACTGAATTGAGAAACAGATTTGAGGTGTAAAATTGGTGGTTACTGAGTTGTAGAGATTGAGTCTGAGATATTGGCAGCTCTATTCAGTGGGGACAGATAAGCAACAATTATCCCCTCACACCTCAGTGCCATCCTTGGGAGCATAGTGTGTTGTATTGGCCTGTGCTAGTAGAACTTTTGGTGAATTTTCTTTGGCTGTGGTGTATAGTCCACAAATAAACTTTTTCAAATAAACCCAAGCTGACTATTGCTTGTCATTTGTTATTGTCTGATGAAAATTGAATGAGAAACTGTAAAAAGTCACATCTTTTGATCAATTTATTTATAGTTTAAGCAATAATACACAGAGTAATATTAAGTATGACAATGAAAGTTTTAATCAAGATCCCAACATTTGTCAGGCAATGCTTCAAGGCCAGTTTGGTCTATATATTGAGTTCCAGGCCTGCTAGGAATATGTAATGACTCTGTCTGTACACACACACACACACACACACACACACACACACACACACACACACAGTGGGGAGACCGGCCCCCAATTTTAGACCAGGGTACTCTTGAGCAGGGAGAAGTGGGAAATATTTAGATAGAAAGAGATACCTAGATGATGAGAGGAAAGACAAAAACACAGGATAGCGTATCCTTGGGAGGGCCTGGATCAAAACCCACCAGTCCAGAACTTTATTCAAAAGGGCTATTTATAACAGTGCCAAGGGGAGGGGCAAAAGTTCTCCTCCCCCTTGATAGATACAACCAAGTGCAGGGCCTTCCAAACACCTGGTAATCATGCCCATGGTCCAATCATCCCCTTATGTGGTCCTGCTCTGTAAAGCCACTAGAACACCTCGGTGGGCTCCAACAGCGTGTGTGTGTGTGTGTGTGTGTGTGTGTGTGTGTGTGTGTGTGTGTGTGTGTGTGTGTGTCTAGTATATATAGTATATATAATATATATGTATATCTAGTATATATCTATATATAATAGTTATTGTGGCTCACCAGGTGAACTTGCAGTCCTTTTGGGTAGAAAATTTTGGAAAAATGTGAGAGTTGTGAAAACAAGTAGTACATAATAATGGGGCTGTGTGGTAGTGTACTTAAAATCAATGCCAACCGCTATATTTTAATACCATGGCTTTTTGATAATTAATTAGCTGGTTTTAAGAAAGTTTCCTCAGTTTCCCCATTTCATTTTTGTCTTAGCTGTAAAAGTAAGGAAAACAATATCAGTTTTATTGCCTTATTATGTGAATTAAGTGGGGTACTATATGTAAGTACTTGGTAAAATGCTTGAGAGTTGGTGAGCACTAAATAAATAACCATGGTTCTCATCTATGATATGTGTTCTCACATACTTGTTGTATGTTCATTAACTTGTGTTTAGTGTGCTTGATTTACTGTACAGCCACACTATACCCAACATTATAATCCTGTGTGGCAGTGGTCTTCAACCTTCATAATGCTGCAACCCTTTAATACAGTTCCTCATGTTGGGGTGACCCCCAACTATAAAATTATTTCATTGCTACTTAATGACTATAATTTTGCTACTGTTATGAATTTTAATGTAAATATCTGATATGCAGGATACTTGATATGTGGCCCCAAAGAGGGTGTGGCCCCCAAGTTGAGAACCACTGCTATGTGCTATCAGTGATTCTTCAATGTATAAGGTGGTATTTGCTTTACATTTATGTTCAGGATTTCCTTTGTTTAAACAGTGTTATTTGTTACAGTCCTAACTTCTGTTTACCACACTAGACTGAGTGACAAAATTATACTTAAGAATATTGCCAGGAATATTAAATCCTGGTTATATTGTATATGTAAACTCTCATCCTGTGTTTGGAACTTCTCTACATTAGACTCATGCAGTAAATCATAAGCTTTTCTTCTACCTGACAAAGTTTTTGATATTACTGACTATCTACAAAAGGGCTTTGTGAGTGAGTAGACATAGTCAACTTAGCTTTAGTTTTTTTCTATTGACTCTTCTTGATTAACATTACCTATTAGTTTCATGTGTATTTGTTTGTGCATGTGTGTGAGCATAGCTGCATGTATGCTTGGTGTTGTGTATAGGTTAGAAGACAATCTTGGTTGTTGGTCCTCCCCTTCACCTTGTTTGAGGCAAGGTCTCTTGTTGTCCACCACTGTGTCTGCCAGGCTAGCTGTCTGTAGCTCCAAGGGATTCTCCTGTCTCTGCCGTCCATCTCACTGTAGGAGCACTGGGGTTATAGATGCATGCTACAGGGTCCAGCTCTGCATGGACTCTAGGGGTCTGAATTCAATTTCTCATACTTGTGTTTAGTGTGCTTGCCCTGCAAACACTTTGTCACTAAGGCATGTCCTCAGCCAACATTGTTTTTATGAATAAATGTTTCTGTGGAACTAGTTCTCTATTTTATAATTGCTACTTTATTTTTGGAAGATTAGAATATTTTACATCAGTAGTATTAAGTATGACCCTTTAGTTATTGAGTTATGACCATAGTGAGAACATAATGTGGTAACATCATAATTTTCTTTAATAAGTGCTAAGCTTAGTAGTTGCACAAATACTGCTTTCAATAAGTCCACATTTTCTTGCCTGTTGTTATAAACTGAAAGTTTAGTCCTATTTTTGGGGGGAGCTGTGAAATGAGAATTTTCCCCTTGATTACCTCTTTGCTACTCACTAAAATCTCATGTGATAAGTATATTTCAAAGCAATAAATAGCATTTTAGCAACTCCTTTTTAAAAAATTCCTTTTGAGTGTATTCTTTTTTATAATTAAATAAAAAATAAAAGCACTTCTTTTATTTCTTGAGATTATAATACAATTATATGATTTCCCTCATTTGCTTCCCTCTTTAAACCGTCATAACCCTCCTGGCACTTTTTCCAGTTCATGCCTTCTTTTGTTCATTTCACTGTTTTTTGTTACATACAACAACACTTGATGTAAATACAGAAATATAGCCTGCAAAGCCTGTATAATGTTACTTTTATGTATGTTTTCAGAGCTTGACCATTTGTTATTGAATAACCAGTTGTTATGTTCTTCCCTGGGGGAAGTCTATTTCCACTCTCAGCCTTCCTTAATTGCCTGTAGTTCTTTATGAAGGGTTGAGGCCTCCTACCTTCCACCATCCACATTAGAATATCTATGATTGCTGTATTTGTTCAGCTCACAGTTGGGTAGTGGTGTTGGTGAGACTTTATGGGTGTAGCTTCTCACATTACTGAGACATAATCACTTAGCAAACTCCCTGATCCTCTGGATTTTACAACCTTTTTGCCCTTGCTTTAGCAATGATCCCTGACCCTTAGGTGCAGGGATTGTATTGTAGATATATCTGTTGAGATGGGGCTCCACAGTTCTGCATTTTGATTCATTGTGGTTTTCTGTAATGGTCTCCATCTGTTGCAAAGAGAAGTTTCCTTGATGCGGGATAACTTTTCTCTCCTGTACACTGCTCATGCACATACCTTCCTTATGAGGAATTTTGTTTCATGCCCAGTGCTTCCTATCATATTATGTACTTCAGAGTTCCTGAATGTGGCCTGGAAGTCTAAATTAATGCATATGGAGAAAGCCAATACATGTGCTTTATGTAATCACATCTGAGTATGGGCTGGCACCCTGAGCGTGCATAATTCCTAGGGAGAGGACTGGTCTAGTCTAAGCCACCACATTCATTTTCATGCTGCCAAACTCATTTGACAATACTAAATCCTTAAGTGCATCTTATAGTTATCTCTAACTAATTGAAGAGGGAAACTGTCTCAGGCTGTGAGAGTGAGTTTGAAAAGACATAAACAAGAATCATAAAGGGTAAGAGTAAAGAGGGAAAGTGGATAAAAAACAGCTTTTAAGTTTTTTATATCATTTATTAGTAACTGACATAGTAAAATTATAGAAAAATTTTAAACACATTTTCATTGTAGGTAAATCATTTTGTTTTAAAATTGAGCTCTTGATATATTTGTCTTAGGAAATAACAAATCATAATTCTTCATATTTTTATTAAGAAATTTTTTACTTATTTTACATACCAACCTGTGGTGGTATTGTGTTCCCTAAAATATTGTGTACTTTAATAAACTTATCTGGGGTCAGAGAACAGAAAAGCCACAAGATACTTAGGCTAGAAAATGTTAGCATACGCCTTTAATCCTAGCATTCCAGAGACAGAAATCCCTCTGGATCTCTGTGAGTTCAAGGCCACATTGGAAACAGCCAGGCATGGTGACTCACGTCTTTAATCCCAGAAAGCAGCCTTTAATCCCAGGGAGTGGTGGTAGAAAGCAGAAATGTTTATAAGGTGTGAGGACCAGAAACTAGCAGCATTTAGTTGGTTAGTCATTTGTCTGGTTAAGCATTTGGCTGGTTAAGCATTCAGGATTTTGAGCAGCAGTTCAGCTGAGAGCCATTGGGATGAGGACACAGAAGCTTCCAGTCTGAGGAAACAAGACCAGCTGAGAAGTTGGCCAGGTGAGGTTAGCTGTGACTTGTTCTGTTTCTCTGACCTTCCAGTGTTCACCCCATTACCTGGCTCAGGTTTGATTTTATTAATAAGAACTTTTAAGACTCATGCTACACCAACCATGGATCCCCCTCTCTTCCCTCCTCCCTCCCCTGTTACAAAATATTCTAGACCAGTTTCTTCATTGTACAACTTGGGAAACTGAAGTAAAAATGTTTTTTCCTGGGCTCATTGTGTACTAAATTAATATGTTTAGAACTTATAAACCAATTTAAAAAATTACACAGATAAGTAAAAATCTGGAGCCAAGGTTGTTGATTGTATTAGTAATTACTAAATGGGATTAACCAATGATGATTGGCAGCATAGCAATTTATTAGAACAGTAGGTAGTGCCAGAAGTTTGTTAGCAAGTATGTTAGTTCAGTTGCCTTAGGTTTCTTACTGTGTTACTGAAAGTGTCTCAGTTTCTGAACTACAGCTACTACTACTTTAAGGGGGAAATAGGGATGACTCAGCCCACCTACTTGCTTATATTTGTTCCCAGTAAATACTGGGCTACTCTTTAAAACTCATCCTATGAATAGGAAAGCCAGCATTTGAAACTCAAAACCTATCATTTTTCATGTCCCCTTCTTAGGACTCGATGTCAGAATCCCTCACCCCAACCCCTGAGATAGAACTTTACTATGTAGTCATTGGCTGGCTGAAACTTTTACCATGCTGGTCTCAATTTCATGGGAGATCCTCCTGCTTTATATGCCGTGGGATGATGGCTTCTACTATGCCACATGGATCAATCAGAATTTTTTTTGCTTCTTTGAAAAATTTATATATTTACCCTTTCTATTTTGAGTCCTGCTCTAGGAGCTGGCTGAAATCACTAGGGGTGAATTACATTCTGGTTAGTCCATAACATACAGTTCAGAATGAAAGCAGGAGTGGAGTTGAGAGTGAACAAGTGTGAGAGAGAAGTTTTAAGTATTTTAAGAGGAAGTGTGATGCAGACCTGCTTTGTACTAGTGGTTCAGATGTTTTCTATATGCAAGACTTGTTCTGGCACCTTTCCTTTGTTCCTTGGTTTCCCAAACATTGAATCAGGGTGGTAAGTGAATCTGTGTGAAGAGAACATAAAGTGTTTGATGCAGCATGCAGCTGACATCTTTACATGTTCTCTGCCTTCCTCTGTATTTATTGTATCTACTATCTTAACCTTAATTGTCACTTGCAAGCATCTAAATTTGCCACCTCAACTTTGGATGATTTAGGCAGTTATTAAAACTTGAGTAGTTGAGTTTGTCTAATATGTCTGGTTTACAGCCTATTGCAATACTTAACTGGGCTTTCCCCAAATCTTCTCTTGTTCTAAGTTCATTCACTTCAATAACTTTTTTTTTTTTTACTCCTTCTAAAAATCTTTGGATATATTACACCCCTCACTGCCTCTCATGGTTATTTTCCCCCTGCTCTGTTTTTTCTCTCTTATATTCTGGTTTACAGCTATTTTTCAGGGTTGGCACTAGTAGAACACAGCTATTATTATCAGTGAAAATCAGGGTGGTGGTACAATCCCAGCACTTAGGAGGCAGAGGCAGGTAGAGCTCTGTGAGTTCAAGGGCAGCCTACTTTACAGAGTGAGTTCCAGGACAGCTAAGGCTACACAGAGAAACCTTGTCTTGAAAAAAAAAGTCAGTAAAACTTGCTACTTTCTATACAGTCAGTTATTCACAGCATTCTGTATAATGCTTGAATTTTGCTCTTAATGAAATCCAGTTTGTGCTTCTCCTTGCTGGTGCTTCCTACATGTGTTCTGAGCATGCAGGTTGGTTGACGAAGTACTTCTCCCTGTAGGTAGGGGATGAGTAAGCTTTGATGTTGTAATAGGTAGTTGTTTATTTTCTAAACACAAGAGCACCTCAGATATATGTGTTTGGAACAAAGCTAGTGTGAGGTTTTGTGGTTTACTGTAGCCGAAGTGTAGCGCAGATAATATGCCCAGAGCTAAAATTGTGTTCAAGAACATGTAGTTTTTATTTCTGGTTCAGAAGCCCTTCTTATTACTACAGGAAAAAATGTGTAAGGAATTTGGACCTGTGGAAATATAGTCTTTAAATGATTACTTCAGGGTTGATGAAAAATGGTTTCATGAAATGTATCTTTGGGGTCTAATTATGTAGCCTGGATTAATAAAGGATGCTGAATCACATCCCAACAAATAATATGATTGGGCATTTTTACCTTAAATAAAAGCCTGTTTAAAAATAAGACCAGTCAAACCAGAGTTATAACTAAGTTTACAAATATGATTTTAAAAGTGGTAGTTGGGGCTGGAGAGATGACTCAGTGGTTAAGAGCACTGGCTGCTCTTCCAGAAGGACCCAGGTTCAATTCCCAGCACCCACATGGCAGCTCACAACTGTCTTTAACTCCAGTTCCAGGCACCCTCACACAGAATATATACAGGCAAAACTCCAGTGCACATTAAATATCAATAAACCTTTAAAAAATAATAAAAAATAAAAGTGGTAGTTGTTCTATATTGGCTGCATGTTATACTCAACTAGGAATATATTTATAAAAACAAGCAACAGAGCTAGAGATCTGGTTGGTGGGTAAAGTGTTGGCTGGTGTATACATGAAGACATGGATTTTAATACCCAGTACTCGCAGAAAGTGGTGGTGTGCATCTGTAATCCAAGCACTAGGGGTAGGTTGAAGAAAGAAAGATCCTTACAGCTCCAACTACAGTCACCGTAGCCAGGCAGTGAGCTCCAGGCCCAGTGAGAGGCCCTGTCTCAAAAAATAAGATAGAAAACAATACAGAGAGACACCCAACAGCACCCTCTGGCCTTTACGTTACTTGTGTGTATACACAAGCATACACTGTATGCAGACCCAAAGAAAACAAACAAAAATAAATCAATTCTATCTTTGAGGTTAGCACCAGTTTGTTTCTCTTGCAGTGCTCGAGATTGAACCCAGGCTTCATATGTGTTAGTCCAGTGCTGTTTCACTGATGTATATTCTCAGCTCCCTCTGCCCGCTTTGTCTGTTCCCACAATATTCTGGCTTTGAAGCCAAGGAGAACGTTAACTGGATGGATCCCTACCAAATAAACTACAAAAGGTCTGAATACATACAGTAAACTCTCCTGGTCTTGCCTTGTTACCTTTTTCAGTATTGCCAAAATTATGTTCTTATCCACAAGTATCCTTGGGCAGTCTATGATATACATGCATGCTTGTGTGTTGATGAACATGTGCAGTTCTCTATCCCAATGAAAATAAGAAAAAGTTAAAAATTGTATTTTCCCCTGATCTCTTTCTCTGTAAATGTTGGCACTCCTCCATTTCCCATTGACTTAATGTTCAAGTTTTTCTGTTCACTGTTTTTCTTGGGTGACATTGGAAATTTTTACCATCTGATGAAGACAGATGTATTTTCAAATAAAAATGTCTGAAGCATTTGTTCTTCCTACTATTCCTTTCTTTGGCAGAATATTCATATAGTTGATAAATAGTTTGCCTTCCTTAAATACCTTTTCATATAATCTCATAGCATGTTTCATGGATATTTTAACCTAGTTTTATGGTCTTTCACGAAATAAGGTATTTTCTAAATATGTTGAACTGAATTTAACTGAACTAAACAGTTGTCCAATGTGCCTTTAAAATTATGATGATTTCTTGCATTTTTAGGGTAGCAGTTTTATCCTGAAAGATTCCAAAGCACACACAGAGAATGGTTACAAATTATACGGTGAAGCAGTCACCATTATGGCGTGAAGCCTGGCAGCTGGTTAACAGCTCATCTGACACTACACAGCAGGTTAGGGAAAGACGTGAAAAATAATACTGGGCTCACTTGAAAACGTTGCTAGGGGAAGTGAAGTGAGCAGAATGTAATTACCTAAGTTGGAGGTTCTCCAGTACATAAGGCTAACACCTTCAGTCTTAGAAGAGAGCACTGGGTCTTTAAGAACCATGTTCTTGTCTGTGCAACTGAACTGGGAAAGAGCGTCTGTCTTCTTCAAACTAGCAACCCATGCCCTCAGCCACGGTCTAATGAGATAGAAGGAAAAGAAGAGTCCTTCAACCTTTTGTCTGAGGGTGCGTGTGTGCGTGCGTGCGTGCACGTGTGTGTGTGTGTGTGTGTGTGTGTGTGTGTGTGTGTGTGTGTGTGTGTGTGTGCGCGTGCGTGTTGGGGAGGTGTGCATGTGGAGTCTCTGATGCTGCTCTTCATAAGCACCCCGTTCTATTTATTTATTTAACTGTTGGGCTGGGGCTAAGTGGATAAGAGCAGAGGATCAGGGTTCAGTTTCTTGTACCCTTGACAGGTTTCACGACAGTCTGAAACTCCAATTCCAGGAGATCAAATACCCTCCTCTGGCCTGGGCAGACCATAACAGCCTGAAATTCCAGTTCCAGGAGATCCAATGTCTTCCTCTGGCCTGAGCAGACCCCAGGCATGGTACCAGCAGGCACTTGAATGTACACATAAAATAAAATAAAACTTTTAACCAAATAGTGATGCAATGTGTCAAACTTAGACCTATCTGACTTCAGAACTTTTCATGCCACTAAGTCACATGAGAATGAATCTTGCTTATATATTTATTTATTTTTAGCACTTGCTTCAAAACAGCTCAGTCCCGATGATGTCCTGATGATTTAAAGGAAAGTTTAAAAGGAAATTTAAAATATTTCTAGTAGTAGGCTAGTGTGTGGATAATGTGTGCATTCTTTTCTGATCTAAGCTTGTTGAAGATGGAAACGTTATAATTTATAGACAGTTTCCTTGTCCTGATTGTTACTTTGTTTGGTAGGATGGATTTCATGTTTAGAGAGAATATCTGTATTCCTATGAATTTGACCAATATGACTTTTGAGTTACTTTAAATTTTGTGATCTAGGCTCTTAATCTCTGTCATATTCTCTATTTGATGCCCTCTAATACACAGTACTATAGGTTATAAAATACCTTCTTCAACTCCTTTAAAATATGATTAGTTAATAAGCTTTTTTGTCAAATATTCATGCAAAATATAGAATAACTGAAAAATAAGGATGTAAAATTCAAAGTCATATTTAAGTCTATATTGTTGAATCCAAACTCTTTTTTTTTTTTTTTTTTGGTTTTTTTGAGACAGGAATTCTCTGTGTTGTTTTGGTGCCTGTCCTGGATCTCACTCTGTAGACTAGACTGGCCTCAAACTCACAGAGATCCACCTGGCTCTGCCTCCCGAGTGCGCCACCACCACCCAGCTTGAATCTAAACTCTTATGAGCATTAACTTCTTTAAATTCTGAGTGATTTTCTAGGAAATGTGTAGAACCAAAAATGTTGATTAAGCAACTTAATAAACAGGCTTATTCTATGCAGTCGTTCAAAGAAAATGTCTACATTTTATGACAGACCGTGTAGAAGAAAAACAGTTTGCTTAATTCTGCATACTTTAAAATAGTTACAATACTTATAAAACATTAGCCAAAACACACTTTTCTCTCTGTGGTCTTGTTATTAAAGTTATGTCAAAAGCAGTAAATGTTCAGGTGATAAAATTTGTGACAATGCCTAATAATGGAAGAGCTGATAGACATTTAATAATTGTAGCATTATATCATCTTTAAAGATTGGTCCAGACTGGGCATACAAATCACTTTTAGAGTGTTATCTACCATAATCAGGCCCTAAGTTTAGTCAGCACTGGAGCAAATATCAGCAATAACAGTACCCCCCAATATAGAACATAAATAATATGCAAGCTGTTATCTATTACTGTCCCTGTATGATAGAAAGTTGATGTCCTATTATTCTAAGAACAGTCTTGATTATATTATTGGGAGGGATGTGGAGGATATTGATATCACCTGGATACTGTATTTTTCTGTGGTTTACTATTAAGGTATGATAGCAGAATCTATTTATACAGTTTTAAAGTCTTTATAACACTTTATTTGAAGATTTATAAGTGTAATTTAAAAAATAATTTAATAGTATAGTGAGATATAAATAATCGATAATGCAGGTCATACTTGCCTTTCTTTTAGAGAATATGAGCTATAAAATAAGTAGATAAGTATGAGAGAGGGAGAGAGAGAGAGAGAGAGAGAGAGAGAGAGAGAGAGAGAGAGATTTTGAATAATTTGCAGTGGTTCTATCGCTTTATTATACTGGCAATTTATCCATGAATGAATATTTGAATCTTGTTAAAAATCCTCTTGATGAGGCACCATTCTAGGGCAAATAAATATGAATTTGAGTATAGGACCTAGACCTAGCTATGTTTAAGCTTTCATGTATACAATAAAATGAATGACTACCGGGTAATATCTTTCCTACTTGAGCACATGTAAGAAAAATCACAGGAAAGATGAAAGAAATTTTTCATTCATTTAATGCTCCAGAGAGTTTTAGAACAAGGTGGTAGGATGATTACTAAAATGAGGTGACTAGATAGATCATAACATTAGGTCAAGTCTAGGCTGAAATGGAATTATACTTAGTATTGGTTTTGTCAGGAATGTCTTTCAGAGAAATAAGTAGAGATATAAAGCACCTACAGTTCCCCCACCACTTGAGCAGGTTTGCTTTCCTTGACTGTAACTGCTAGCCAATTTATGACACAAATCTTCATGATTAATAGCTCTTAAAATAGTTTTTTTCTGAGCTGGTATTAACTTCACTTACAACATTTGTCTTCTAATGTCTCACCCTTATAAAGTAGCACTAAACTATTTTTCTCCGTAAACTGTCCTGACACATGGTCCCACAGATTAATTATAATTGCATAGAAGTACTTCCCTTTGTGGGTTTGAAATGTGTAGCTTTATCTTCTCCTTTTCCTTCTCTTTCCAAAGTAAATGGAATAAGGAGCTTAAAGAAACCTCTTTTACATGGAGTCTCTTCCTAGTCTCTTAGTTTAAACAATGGTACCATTAATTTTTATCTTAGACTCTGGTACCTCTACTATTTTCATTATTATTATAATTGAAAAGAATCATCTCAATTCTTATAAATCCATTTATTTCACAATATTGTGTAAGCATCATTTTAGGGAATAATTTTGTTCAAATACTAAATACCATTTTTATCTAATGTGCTGTCTTCATAAGTTAAATTAGGAATGCTAAATAACTTTTAATTTTATTCATCATTGTGATATTTTTCTTTTAAGAGGACAAGGAAGGAGAAATTATCAGTGACTTAGAGAATGATCCAATGTGTACTAGGCCACTTTACCACCAGCACTTTAAACATTTAAAGAAGAGAGAAAGAATAACTTTAGAACTTGCAACATTTATCGCTGAAATTATGATGCTGGGACAACTTCTCAGATATTTCCTTACAGAGTTTTATGGACAATTCACAATAAACTTTTGTTAAAGTGGAGTTGGGTCCTATAAAGCAAAGTCTGTATTCTAGGAGGAATCCTGTGCAATTATGTCATTGTGTTCTTGTAGAAAAGCTTTCTTCTTCATGAGTTTTGTTCAGTTGCAATGCTGGTATCTTTAGCCACAGGCTGGAGACTACAGTACCGAGTCTTTGCTTTTCCCTCCATATAATTGAATGGGGGGAAGCCTGTCTGGGCCTTTATGGCCTCAGAGACTCTTACTTAAATATAGAAATTATCATTACAGTGATGCTGACTCAGTTACGGTAGGAAAACAGGAACTGAATTGGTTGTATATAATAAATATTTTTGTTCTGATCCTAGTAAAACATCACAATAATTTATAAAAGCAAAACTAATTGTGTGTTTTAGTGATTTAGATAGTTCTTAGACTGGCATGATATCAAAAGTAGTTATGAAGATTCAAACTTCTCCCAACATCCAGCAGACTTCCTTAAATTCTGGCACCGTTTGGGGCAGTGGTTCTCAACCAGCTAGTGCTGTGACCCTTTAATACAGTTCCTCATGTTGTGATGACCCCAACTGTGAATTATTTCATTGCTACATCATAACTGCAATTTTTCTGCTGTTATGAATCCTAATATAAATATGTGATATGAGACCCAAAGGAGTCACTACCCACAAGTTGAGAAAAGCCAAATTAGGGGGACAGTTCTTACTGGAACACTTCCTTTGGCGTGGTAATAGCTGTAAAATCCTTCAAAATGGATATTAAAATGGGAAAATGTGCACCCTTGCATGTTTTTGCAAAGATCTATAGTTATCATTAGAGTTTTATAATCCATAAAAATTCTACTAAAAATCAATTGTCCATCATATACTTTTTCCTTATAATTTATGTTAATTTCATCTAAGTGATTTCCTTCTTGGTACCTAACTGAAATTTGTTCATTGATTTTTTTTTTTTTTTTTTTAAAGGCAGGGTGGAAATTAGTGGTTTCTTAGATAATCCGTTTTTGGTATTACACATGAGAGATTAACCTCTACATCTAAAATTAAAACTTAGATGTTCTAAGATTTTTTTTTTAATGCTTTCCCAGGAATCTAGAAGGCAAAGAATTTGGGGTGAAAAGTAATGCAAATATTGTGGTAGTTGACGTGAGTGAGGTACTTTTGCTTGTTACTTCCAACCTGGAAGATAGTCTATTGGCACAGTATAGAAGACTCAACATGCAAGGTATTCAAGGTAGCCGTAGCAGTAACATAGCAAGATAACAAAACTGAGCCCTTCTTAAACTAGTCTCCACTCATTTAGGTTGAGCGAGTTCAATTGTATTACTAATAGATCTTTTTTCGTGTTTTTTTTTATATTTTTTTTTATTTTACAATACAATTCGGTTCTACATATCAGCCACAGATTCCCTTGTTCTCCCCACTCCCGCCCCTCTCCCCTTCCCCCCAGCCCACCCCCCATTCCCACCTCCTCCAGGGCAAAGACTCCTCTGCAGACTGAGATCAACCTGGTAGACTCAGTCTAGGCAGGTCCAGTCCCCTCCTCCCAGGCCGAGCCAAGCGTCCCTGCATAAGCCCCAGGTTTCAAACAGCCAACTCATGCAATGAGCACAGGACCCGATCTCACTGCCTGGGTGCCTCCCAAACAGATCAAGCCAGTCAGTCAACTGTCTCACTCATTCAGAGGGCCTGATCCAGTTGGGGGCCCCTCACCCATTGGTTCATAGTTCATGTGTTTCCATTCGTTTGGCTATTTGTCCCTGTGCTTTATCCAACTTTGGTTTCAACAATTCTCACTCATATAAACCCTCCTCTTTCTTGCTAATTAGACTCCCGGAGCTCCACCTGGGGCCTAGCCGTGGATCTCTGTGTCTAGTTCCCTCAGTCGTTGGATGGGGTTTCTAACACGACAATTAGGGTGTTTGGCCATCCCATCACCAGATCTTTATATTATAGCAGGAGTCTCCAAGTTTTATCTTTTGCATTCTTTCACAACATTTCTGCACATCATGTCTCCTTCCTACCCTGATGACACCTACTCTCTAATATCCTAATAACCTATATTAACTTACACATTAAATTAATATGTCATTCAGAACTATTTAGTGCCACTTCAAATTCTGAATTAATTGTATATTTAAAGTACCATTCTCTGTGTATATATGTATGCATGTATATACATAATTTATAATATAAGGCACCAGACAAAGGTGATTACCTAGAGCATTGGTTCTCAACCTTCACAATTCTGTAAGCCTTTAATACAATTCCTCATGTTGTAGTGACCTCCAACCATAAGATTATTTTCATTGCTACTTCATAACTATAATTTTGCTACTTTTATAAATCATAAATGTAAATATCTGTGTTTTCCGATGGTCTTAGGTGAACACTGTTAAAGGGTTATTTGACTCCCCCAAAGTTGAGAACTGCTATCCTAGAGCCTTGGGATTTAATGAAATTAAGAAGAATAAAACTAACACCCCAAATGAAAGTATTATCATCAAAACACTTTCGTTAGTTATTAATATTAATTCCATTTGTTTATTGGAATAGCTATATGATGCAAATACTGTCTTCTTTTACTGATAAATAAGCCTGAGTGTAAAAGACCTGAGTACCTAGTCAGAGGTCCTATAAGCAGTCAGTAATCAAGCTGTCTTCTCACCCAGGCTATTTGATTTGAGAATCTTCACATTTTTCTTGGAGTGTTGTTTCTCTTGTCACTTGTACAGTGTGATGGGTATTTTCTGAGTATAAGGAACAATCAGATTCAAAGCTGGGCACAGGAGTTCAGAGGAGGCACTGGACCTGTGTCTTAGAATATGAGCAACATTCTAAAGAATTCCCCTTGTTCTTTTCAATATCTGTAATCATAACTCTTTGCCTACTGTGTCAATAACAAATTCTGGGAATTAGTTTTGCAAATGTTACTTCCTGAAGGCGTAGTTCCCACTATTCATGTTACAATCTTTTGCTCAGATATAAGGACCCTATATTTGAATATTCAGACTCTTACCAAGTGTAAAGTTACAAGTATTAATCCATGAAACTTTTATTTGGACTTGCTCACGTGTCATAGTCTCAGATAAACTCTGGAGATCCAGAGTTGTTAAGTCCTTGCTACCCAAGGAGTCTTTATGTTTTGTGTTTTGTAGTATATGCAAACTCAACATCATACGAGCATTATTTTGCAAAACTTGGAAAGGTGATATTTGTATTTCTATGAAAATTTGGGTATGACCAGAATTATATAAGATATATATATATATATATATCTCCCATTTTACTTAAATATCTTTGGTTCTTTTTTTTAATTAATTTTTTGAGAATTTTATATTTTGTTTTTATCAAACTCACCTCCTCCTCCAAGTCCTCTCAGATCCCCCATTCCATACCCACCCAACTTTGTATCCTCATTTTCTCTTTTAAACGAATCAAATCCAGTTCTGCTCATGTACAGGGTGTGTGACCATCCATTGTAGCATCATAGACCTACTAAGGGCCACACCTTTAAAGAAAACTAACTCTTCTTTCCTGTCAGCTATCAGTTTCTAAGTACTCTTCACTTAAGGATGGGACTTAGTGACTACTTAACCCTTCCATGCTGGGATTTTATCTGGCTTGAGCTTTCACAGGTCTAATGCATGCTGCCCCAACCTCTGTGAGTGTCATATGTGCAGATGCTCTGTTTTCCCTAGGAAACAGTTTCCTATGGTAATTCATTGCCTATAGCTATTACAGTCTTTCTGCCTGCTCTTCTGCAATGATCCTGAGCCATGGGAGGAAGGAGTGTGATATATTTCTGGTTCTTTATCTTGGTAATAACCAGAATAGCAATCTGATAACTCTTTGTGTATAGCAGTTTATACTTGAATTTTCTAATGGGATTCATTGGAGACCTGATTGATAGAGTACTCACTATTTTCAAATACTGTGACAGTTTTGCAGCATACTGCAAAGCTGAAGATGAATGAAAAAAAAAGTTGATACCACTTGCAGTTGATGTGAATAATGTTGAAGAATGTTGACATACTTCAAGTCACACACACACCAGATTGTTAAGACTGTAAATGCTGTTTTTTCCAATGCCCATGCTACTGGAGGTCATATGTTAAGCCTTAGTTCTTTAACAGACTTCATGACATCTACACTGACATGTGATGTTTTTGTGCAAGAACTTACATTTTGAAACTCACAACTTTTTACATAGAAAACACTCCTTTATCAGTCTGTCAAATAGAACTTAACCTCACATTGGGCACTTCAGTACTCAAGTCAGTTCATTATCACCTAGGAACTAAGATACTAACAAATCAGAATTATATTTTTAATTCAAAATTTAGGGGCTTATACTCTTTAATGGTTTAATTCTTTATTTCATTATTAGCAGTGTTATGTTTTTAAACTTTTATCTACTAGCTGGGCATGGTGACACATGCCTTTAATCCCCAGCACTCAGGAAGCAGAGGCAGGTGGATTTCTGTGATTTCAAGGCAAGCCTGCTTTACATATGGAATTCCAGGTCAGCCTGGACTACATAACAAGTTTCAGGCCAGGCAGAGCTACATAGACTCTTTCTCAAACAAACAAAAATTATTTACTGAAGTATCAAATTAACAGTTTACACGTTTAAACTTTTTCTAAAGAATACAAAAGAATTATGAAGATTGGCGGATGGTAATAGTGCATGCCTTTAATCACAACACTTGGGAGGCAGAGGCAGGTGGATCTCTGAGTTCAGGGCCACCCTAGTATACAGAGCAAGTTCTGGACAGCCTGGGCTATGCAGAGAAATGCTGTCATGGGGGAAATTAAAAAAAATAATTATGAAGATGAAAAAGAAGAGACTAGTAATTGGGCTGAGAGAAGTAGAATGGTTAGCATTGAAATATTCAAACAATGAGAAAAGTAAAAGATGATTTCCTCTGATGCTTGTATATGACCGAATTTAAAAAGAGAACAGGATATGTGCTCAGTGGATCAGCAGCTAGCCTGTCAGCTTCATGACAGTGAAAAATACTAATCTAATATCAGTGTGGGTATTCTGAATTGGTGTGGAGGTAGTGCAGCCTGGAATAAAAGTTATTTTCTTGTTTTAAATTTTTTTAAAATTTTAGATGTTTTTAATTAAAACAGGATTATATCACATCCCCCCTTCCTTTTGATCTCTCTAGCTCCTCCCGGGTCCCCTTCCTCTAACCTGTCCAATGTCCCCCTTCAAGTTGATAGCCTCTCTTTTTATTATTATTGTTACACATATATATGTGTGTGTGTGTGTGTGTGTGTGTGTGTGTGTGTGTGTGTGTGTGTGTGTGTACATATATTCATAAATACATAAATATAGCCCGGTGAGTCCATTTTTGTTGTTTATGTGTATATAGTTTCAGGTTGACCACTTTATATTGGATAACCAATAAAAGGGCTCATTCCTGGGAAAGACTAATTCTCTTTCTGCAGTCATTAGTTGCCTGTAGTTCTTTGTCTAGGGGTGAGACCTGTAATATTTTCTCCCTTGTGTGTTAGCATGTGTATTGATATTATTCTGGTCTTGTTTATGTAGCTGTTTCTACAAGAGCCTGCCTCACATCAGAATTCTTGGTATTCTGTATTTAATATCTTTTTGCCTTTTCTTGCTCGAAATTCCCTGAGGCATAGATGGTGGAGCTATGATATAAATATATCCACTGGGGCTGGGCTCCCCACAATCCATTTGTGGTTTTCTGTGATGATCTTCATATGCTATGAAGAGAAGCTTCTTTGATGAGGGGTAAGAACCACACTTATCAAGGGGAGGTAGCTTGGGCATCAAAGGTCACTTTCTGAGGAGTAATGCTTATTTAATATAGTGCAGAAGGAATGAATGAGTACTTGTTATTGTGTGTCAGTGGTTTGTAAAATTA
Source organism: Peromyscus californicus insignis (assembly GCF_007827085.1). Taxonomy (NCBI): domain Eukaryota; kingdom Metazoa; phylum Chordata; class Mammalia; order Rodentia; family Cricetidae; genus Peromyscus; species Peromyscus californicus. The sequence continues at coordinate 22,858,658 of NW_026294595.1, read as the reverse complement.
ATTTTACATAGATACACTCCTGTGTTTACCAAGCTGCTGCCTCTTGTATTTACTCGTTTACTCACAGAAGATCTTGCAGACTTTTCTAAGGTATTTAAAGTGACCCAAACCACCAAGACACTCAAGAGCTTTGGACATGGTGATGAACTTAGATATGGGCACTTATATTGACTCTCTGCTCTCAGAGATGATCATTGGGCTCAATTTCCTTAACTGAAAAGTGGAAGAAAATATAGTTTCTTAGAGTCATGGGATTCTAATTTATGTGAAATTCTTTATAAGTAGTACATGGTATACAGTGATATAATAACACCTCCCAAATCAGGACTAGAATACCTGAGGTAATAGTGCTATACTTGTATTTCTCTGTTTCTCTCTCTCTTTTTCTGTCTCTGCACCCACTCCACTCATTCAGTGTATAGAGTATCATAAATGCTTGAATTTTAACATGTTTAAACCCACCTCATTGAGATAGTGCATGGAAGTACACTGGTCCTTAAAAATATCTAGTATTGAAGATATATACACATATGCTAATTGAAGGTCGATTTAGAGAGCTGTACACTAAAATAATACTGGTAAGTATATCTGATGATGGCATTAGGGTGACTTGAAATTTTATTTTCCTCCAGGTTTGTTTGTTCATGTTCTCTAAATTGTTGTTATTCATATAGATAGACATACCAAGCATATCAGAAAAACCTCACATAGACACTTTGGTAGCTCGTAGTTTGCTCTGCTTGCTGGGATAAGGTTGACTAATATATTTGCAAATGTAGAATTTACTCTTTAAACAATTTGCTAGGTTAGAAGACATGGCAGGAACTGCTGACAGTATAGAATTTTGTGTTACACATAGTATGTAAAGGAAAGCTGTGTTTTGAATCAATGTACTTCACTCATATAGCATATGCCTCATGCAGTTGCCCTCACATTACCAGTGCTCACAGGGCATGTGCTTTTAGGAGACTTCTGTTTTCCCTGAGGAGCAGAGTTTTGGGGTAATACTTGATTCTACTTCATGAGTTACTGTAATAATTGACTTCTTTAATTCTGCCTAAGGTAGTCTGCTCTGCCATCCCCCTACAGCTTAGCTTCTGTGGCATTGTCAAGCTGTACTCATCTTTGACTCCACAGTCTTGTGTCATACAAATCCTGAGGACATGATGGTCACTCAGTGACAACCTGTGTGGCAGAGAAGTCACTGTTCCTTTGTTTCTGTTATTTTATCATTTATTCCAGTGATATGGCCACCAGGCATGTTGAATTGAATGAACCAAAGCAAAAACAATAAAAAAAACAATATGGTGAAACAAAAGAGAACAGTGGCAGATGACAAAGATGTTGGCAGTTATATGAAACAGTGGTTATAACCTTGGATAATGATCATCATTTCTACACCTAACAGACTCGTACTTTCCTGTATTTAGTAGGAAATGAGAAAAAAAAAAGGAAATGAAATGATGCCAGGGCTAACCTGAGAGACAATTGGTTGTGAAAGAAGGAACTGAATGTTTTAAACACAGTCAGATTGGTCACCTGCTAGACTGTGTACATAGTTTTGTCTTTAGAGAATTTAGTTATTTCAGATTGCTAAAATTATTTTGGATTCTAAAAACTGGTATTGTTTGTAGTATATTCTAATACCTTTTTGTTTGGAGATCTCAAAAATGTGAATCCCATTTTATTTATCTATCATTGAGTTACATGGTTAAGTTATGTTTTAGTAACAACTTAGTATCTTGAAGGGTGGGTGAGCTTGAATCATAGTACAATCTGTTTTGCTTTATTTGTTCTTTTCTGTGTTGTTGTCTAATTCAGCACATAAAATACTTTCCAATAAAACTTGTATTTCATGTTTATAGAAATTTCTCCTGTGTGTGAAGGTCATATAAAACATTGTTGTTCTGTAGCAGGAATGAATTATTATACTTAGGGGCATTAGAAATAAAATACATTAAAGAAAAGTTTCTCATTAAAATATAGTTTATGTTGCTAAAACTCATTCTTAGCTTTTGTTGAAATGTAAAGCTTGGAGCCCTTTTATCACTAAATTGTTCATAGGTTTGGCAAGTGGAGCCACTGTGTGCACGTAACATATTCTGGTTGGTGGGGGGGGCACCTCTTATACCTGTTAGCTTTATGTTCTATTAAGTTGCATTTTAGTAAAGTCATTAAAATACAAGAAGAATGGTATCTTTGTCTTGACAGCAAAGCTGTGGTGAGGGGGATTATTAGAAAATAAAAGCTTTTATGTTATCAGTTTTAGCATAGCCATTTATCAATCATCATTTGAAACATTAGCAAGTGGTACATTAATAGGGAGTGCCCCAATTGGCAGGAAGTCAAATGACAGGTGATGCAAACTCATTCATCACTAAGGGGCTCTGCTAAGCTTCTAACCTTTCTCTAGACTGCAGCTCATAGCTTCCAAGTCTAGGCTGTGGGAAGCCACAAAGGGCTTCAAGTCCTATGACACCAAGCCTGCAGCCACTCCCTAGGAGAGAACATCAACCCTGAAAGAACCTACTCTTGACCTTGTTTTTGAATGTTGATGTTATCAATTTAAAATGTAAGTCAGATGCATACACCATTGGCAATGTGTGGTGTTCTAACTACTCATATACACAGAGAGTAAAAGTTGAAATTTTGTGTCCAGTACAGGAAAGATGCAACAGGTAATGAAAAAGGCCAAAAAACGGCTAACAAGTGTCCCATCATGATGGGACACTTCTCGAGGCCTTGAGGCAGGGGGAGGGGGGCTTGGACTTGCCTCTACTGGATGTGCCTCCTCATGGGAGGCCTTGACTTCTTGTGGGGGAGAGTGGGGGTGGGTTATAATTTTCTTATTTAGTTTGACATAATCTGTTTCTAGATACAATAAAAGATGTCTCCCCCTCCCCCAGAAACCTGGAAATATTGTGTCTTCTTTAATTAGACTCCAGTAATTAGTCTTACTTAAAATCTTGGTGTTTGTTTGTTTTTGGAGAAGAGAGGTTTTATTTCATCTTACATTTCTAGGTCACATCTATCATTGAGAAAAGTCGGGAATTCAATTCAGGCAGCAATTCAAGGCAGAAAATTGATGCAGGAATCCATGAGGGAACAAGCTTGCTGACTTGCTTATCACTAACTTATACTTAGCTAGACTTCCCTATACAGTCTAGGGATGGCAAGCACCATCCACACTGCGTTGGCCCTCCTATATCAACTGATAATCAACACAGAGCAAGGGCTTTCCTCTCAACACGATCTAAGGTGCTATTACAGACGGACTGGTGAGGAATGGAGACTGTCTCAATGGTTTGAGTGGAACAATTCCTACTGAGCTTTCTCTGCACCTGGTAGATGCAAGACTGAGGTGGAATCTGGACTTCTCCTATACTCACTCTTACTCCAACAGTATATTTTGATCATGTTTTCCTCATCCCCGATTTCTCTCAGATTTGTCCTAGCCACCCAATTTCATGTTCTCTCTCTCCAAACAAACAAAACACCATCAAGATAGGAAAAAAAATTTTTTAAACAAAACAAAATGACACCGAAAGCCTACAAAAAAAAATCATGGAGTTCGTTTGTATTGGTTAGCTACTCCTTGGCATGGGGTCTACTCTGGAGTATAGTTGATATAACTAGTTGTACTTCATTAGAGAAAACCGATATTTCCCTTTGCTAGCAGGTATTCATTGGAAATAGCATTTTGGTTACCGTGGAACCTAATGTCCACTTCCCTCTCTAAGTGCCGGGACCCTGTGTGTCTTGAGCCTGTGCAGGTCCTATGTATTGTACCATGGTCTTTGAGAGTTCCTGTGTGCATCAGTCTCATTGCGTCTCAAAGACACAGTTTCCCTGGAGTCACCCATACCCTCTGGCTCTTAAAACCTTTCTGCCTCCTTTCTGCATAGGTCCCTGAGCCTTGATGGGAGGGGTTTGATGAAGACATCTTATTTAAGGGTCAATGCTCCAAAGTCTTTCATGGTTTTCATATTGTTTAGGTGTGGATCTCTCTTAATTACCATCTACAAGATGTTTCTTTGATAATTGTTGAGTGATGTATTGGTGTAGCAGTATGGTATTAGGAGTCATTTTATTGCTGTTTCTTTATCAGAATGATAGTAGTAGGTGTTCCCCTAGCCCACTACCTGTTTAATCTCAGTTTCTTGGCCACTTTAACGGTGTTAAATGTGTGTTCTATTTCATGGAGTGGGCCCTTAATCCAATCAAATATGGTTGGTTAGTCCCATGACTTTTGTGCCACTGTAGCACCAGTATATCTTGCAAACAGGTCACTGTTATAGGCCAGTAGTTTGTAACTGCTAACATTGGTGATTATCTTTCTCCTCTGGTGAGCAGAGAACCTTCTAGCAATATGAATACTAGACAGTAGAGATAAAGCTACTAGTTGGATACCCGTTCGATTTTAATGTGTTTGATTACAAAATTAAATGTTGTTCTCAGTAATAGGATCTTACTACCAGGTTGTAGAAACAACCAATCATGACTGCAATAGGCTGTGATGTTTTGGGAGTTTCAGTGGGGCCCCTTTGGACAACAACTCATCAGATATAACCCATTCTTGGCACTCAAGGTTTACTTGGTGACATAAAATGTCTAGATGGGACATTGTCTTGCCTATTACTTGATGACTACACTTGAATTTCTCTCATATATGTATATATTTTAGGAAATTTCTATAGTAGTAGGTTTTCATATGTCTTTTCAAAAGGCATTTAGTGTTAGTTGTCCCTCCCTATATGCTTCCCTTTACCCTGACCTCTTGTCCCCTCTCCATTTAATCCTCTTAGTTTCCACTTTATTCATAACACTACGTTCTTTTCCTCCTCCCTGGTGTCTTACTAACCTCTAGATACTATTCAGTGTAAAGGGAAAAGAAGGAAAAGAAAACAACAAAAACCAGGGTAACTAAAACAATCCTGAATAATACAAGAACTGCTAGAGATACCAACCATTCCAGATTTCAAAGCTATAGCAATATATTGTAATGAGAGCTATAGCAATAAAAAACAACATGGTATTGACATGAAAACATACACTTTGATCAATGGCATAGAATTTAAGACCCAGTCGTAAGTCCACATACCCATGGACAAAGAACTGTGCGTTGGAGAAAAGATAGCATTTTCAATAGATGGTGCTGGTCAAACTGTATGACTGTTAGTAGATGATTGAAAATAGATCCATATCTACCACCATGCACAAAACTCAATTCCAGAGAGATCAGTGACCTCAGTATAAGAGCCGATACTCTGAATCTGATAGAAGAGAAGTGGGCTGGGCTTAAATTTATTGGTACAGAAAAAGGCTTTCTGAACATGATACCAATAGCAAAGACTCAACTAATAAATGGGACATTGGGAAGCTAAAAGCTTCTGTATGGTAAAGGAACACCATTATTCACACAAAGCAGCAGCTTACAGAGTGGGTAAAGATCTTTACCAATTATTCATCTAATAAATCTAGAATAAAGAACTAAAAAACACTGAAAATCAAGAAAATAAATAAACCAATTTAAAAATGGGATATAGAGCCAAGCAAAGAGCTCTCAAAAAAATGAAACACAAAGAGCTGAGAAACAAAGAAGTGTCCAACATTTCTAGTTTAGTCATCAGGACACTGCAAATTAAAACTACTTTGAGATTTCATCTTATACCACTTATAATGGCCAAGATCAATAAAACAAATGACAGCACATTTATAAGGAATGGGGAACATTTATTCATTGCTGGTGGAAATGCAAATGTTTACAGCCACTGTGTAAATCAATGTGGAGGTTTCTTAGGAAGCTGATCTACTTCAAGATACATACCATTCTTGGACATGTACCCAGGGGACTCTGTTTCTTACTTAGAGACACTCGACCATTCCTGTTAATTGCTGCTCTATTCATAAAAGCTCAATATTTTGATGATATTCAAATAATAATAATTTAATAATAATCCTGTTAGCTTGATTGGCTTGAGACATGCATGGGGGATTTTTAGAACTCACTTCTAGATGTGTCTTTTAGGATTTTTTTAGAGAGATTAACTAAGCAGGGAGACCTCTGAATGTGGTTAGCAGCAAGCCAGGGGCTAGGGGTGGTGTTGGTGTTAAAGAACCAATGAAATACAAGGAAAAGGAGAAATATTCTTTAATAGAAAAAAACCCAAAGTGTAAGAAAATTGAACTCTCAGTAGGTAAGAATATGTGGCCAAGGGATCCCTTAGTGTATGGAATGCTAGGTGAAGATAATTCCTACATTCTTGTCTACTTATGATTGTGTTCATGTATAACTAAGTCAACACAACATGCAAAAGAAATGATGAAGATCAAAACTGGACAATTCCCTGAAATTGAAGTTTTGAGTATTCTAGAAACATAGGATTGTGACATATCTTTAAAATAGGCTCTTTAGGAGGAATTATTTTAGGAACATCCTGTGTAAAGAATAAAAGTAATGTTCTACTGGTTATTGTAGTTCCAGTTCAATTGAATTTGTTCGGTTAAATAAAAGGCCAAACAAATTTGTGGTATGTATAAGTTATAGCAATCGAGTACAAATCATTTTTCTATGTGTATTTCAGTATTATTTAGAACTTACTGTTAGCATGGATCTGTTTAATTTTCATTGAGGGTATATACAAGAAAACAGCGGGTCTTTTGAGTCCTTTCAGCTAACGGTACACTGAATCTCCTTGGGAATGGTGAGAAGGTTAAATGCTTAGAAAGGCGTGTATTCTGATGGGGAGCATGAAGCATTAGCTGTGTGGATTCACTGAGAGTAGGATTTGGGCCAATAGTACTAGCTGTGTTTTATAGGGCTTAATACACTCCCATTTCAAGGTGATTGCCAGTTATTATGTGATCATGAGAAGATAGACTTTAATTTCAGTGAGCATTAGCATCATCAGCAACAATACTTTTTTTGCATGTGGTGTGCCAGGTGTTGCATGCAATTTGTCAAGCCAGCATTGCACTTGCTCTCTCTGTTGTACTTAGAATGTTAAGAGTGACACTGCCTGTTTTAGATCTAAACAGGTCTGAAAGGCAGCAATTAGTGACAGCAGCTAGAGTTTTAGATTTATGTACCTCACTTGTATTTACAAAGCTCCTAAGAGAACAGAACTTTCCTCCCAAGAAGGTGATAGATCCTATGAGGCTGAAATGTTTCTGGTAGTTTCTCCAAACAGAATTGGGTCTGTATTTTTATTGAAGAATCATAAGATATAGTTTGAAACATTTGATCACAGCAAAGTGCCCTGACCAAAGACATTTTGTTTGGATTTGATATGGAAAGAAAGACTTGGGGAAGATCATGGTACAAGATAAAGGGAAAATTTAATGAAGCATGTAATGTGGAAAGGAAAAGAGACATCCACTTAAGTCCTAAAATGAGGGCTGCCAAGTTTATTCAGGTCTCCAGTGTGTTATCAATAGAAGGGGTAAGCCAGCATTTCCCTACCAAATGCATGCCTTTCCCCTATACCCTAACCCTAAGCTGTTCTGTCAGAGATGATATGACATGTAGACAAATGACACTTTCTATCTTGATAACATTTGCTTCTATTATATCTATTATTTACTTACTTTGTTAATAATAATAGTCTTTCTTTCTTTCTTTTACTATCATTTCATCTTCACAAAGTATTGCCTAGGATTACCCCTCCTCAAAAAGGTGTATTTTAAATAATACCACTTGCCTTAAACAACTAGGTCATTTATTTCATAGAATGTTTTACAATGAGATACTGCCATTAATTTGTTCCATGCCTCCATTGCCTACTTTTATTGCTGACCCAGACAGATGTATAAAAGAAACTTTTTAAGTTACAGAGTTATAATTGCATATACATATGTCTTGTACATACACATCCATTGTCAATTGATATGTGTGATTCCTAGTTTCTTAAACATGGAACATACCTTTAATTCCTCTGAATTCCTTATAGCATGAGCACATTTCTCCTTAATAAATATTGATAGTGGGTAGACATTGCTTCTAGTATTGGAAAAGGAAGTCTGTGTGGAGCTGGGCACCATGGCTAAACATGGTTTAGCACTAGGCTTTTTTCCTAAGTACAGTAGTTTGAAGCTTGTGTATACTATTTTTTTTACATTAAGTATTTTCCTTGTGGAGAGTAGATTGGAATGATTAGAAAGTCAGAGTTGCATTTTTATTACTTAATCCAAAGGAACATTTTAGAATAGTTGTAAAGGATATGTGTAACCTTGATTAAATGTTGGTATAATCACTGTCTTCCTATATTCACAACACATGTAGACAAATAAGCCTTATCACTTTGAATGTTGACATGGAAATATTGAGTATAGATTATAATAATTATCATGTAGCCTTTTGAAAACCAAGCTTGTATTGCTATCTGAAAATCCGGACATTTTCATTTTGAGCCTGGCTAATGAAAAAGCTCAAAACCTGGAGCTTGGTCAGTGCAGAAGCTCCTTGTCAGGTCAGTGTGGAGAGGCTGACAGAAGAGCTCTGCAGCAGGGCTGCCATGTGCTAGTGCTCCGAGAGCCTCACCGTCTGGAGTGCCCCTGCCTTTCTTTGGAAATAAGAAGGAACCCCAAATGCAGACAGAGTATACAGATGACAGAACAAGCCTTAGAGTATACAGATGACAGAGCAAGCCTTCAAACAGAATGGAGAACTTCGAGTTGCCTGAGAGAAAGTAGATGAGTCTTGAAATACGAGCTTCATTGTAAACATCCCCAAAGACCAAGCGGATGAAATTGAAGGAAAAGATGAGAATCTTGGAAGAGGCAGACAGACAAATTTGAAACAAGTGTTTCTGAGACTGGAGGGGCAGACATGGAGTAGTTTAAAGCATTTCCGAGGAAGCCAGTTATGTCAGAATGAGAGTTCTCTTGACAGAGGATTTAAATGGAAGGTAGGGCATTTGTAAAGGCGGGCACTTGAAACAGAAGGAAGTGGCACTCATCACCATATTGAGAATATTCAGCACCCGAGTTATTGCAATGGTTATACATGGGTCTGACTCCAGGATTATGCTCTGTCTTTCATGCTCCCTCCCCTTAAAAACATAACTGAAGGAATTTTGAATCAGGTTTGTAAAAAAAAAAGAGTTGGAGCATCAAATCAAGGCAGACACACAGAGTACAAGAAACCAGAGTCAGTTAAGCAGAGATGGTGTTGAAGTGAAAACCTCTATCATGTGGGCAGGCACTGCAGTAGCTGAACCTGTCAGCTCATAATGGAGCAGGAGTCAAGTGCTTCTATGGTTAAAGAAGGTCAAAGGTCAAGTGAAGAGGATCTGTAGCAGGACACGGGCTGACTGGTGAGGATAAATGTTTGTGAAACGTCTTGCATAGCAAGTAATTGAGTAGTGAAATTGGAAGTAAAGATATTAGCAGATAAAGCATAGCACATGAAGCAGAATGGGGGCAAGCCTTTTGTGGGATTCAGGGACAGGTGCTTTACAAATCTGAAATGAGGGCTCGATTTAACTTGCATTTCAGCCAGTAGAACAACATGAGATGCACTTACTTATCAGTTCACATTTCAAAGTATATAAAAGTATGTGCTCCTAAGCAAAGAATAATACAAGCTTAATGTTTTCATTTAGAAATTATATAGATACTATGAATGCACAAATTTGAACAGATCAGATTTTTAAAGTTTTTTTTTTCCCTGTTCCTTAAGAAATGCATTGTTCTTTCCACGCCAATTCATTTTGGCTAGCACTAAGTCCAACTGAGCATGCTGCTGTGGAATGTTTTTAACTGCAGTGTGCACTGGAGTCTGTTTGTGTGCAGCAGATGATTTGACTGAGCTTTGATGCGCCGTCACTCTGTCGTTTGTGTACTTCAGCAGTGAGCAATGTAAACTCATTTTCTGAACACTTTGATTACTTGAACATCCCAGTGCCCGTGGCATGTGACAGAGAAGAGCACTCTCCACTAATCAGATAGATATGCTTCAAGCGTATTTACACAAAATAATGAAAACAGCTGTTAGATACCTTTAAACTTGAGTGTGTTTTGTTATTAATCTACTAGCCTGTACACATGACACTGTAATTCTTCACTCACTCAAGTTGCCTTTAATGACACAGTAATAAAACTGAGCGGGATGAAAGTAATGGAATTGTAGAATGTAATGCCTCAATTGTTCTACAGTGTCTTCCTTTTTTGCCAAAATAAACCACAATTAGGTCCATATGGTGTTTTGAAGTTTTCAAGCAATGACCCTAATAAAAAGTAATGAATTTCTGACAATAGAAAGCATGGCTCTCTTTTAAGCAAATATCTTCACTATTGATCTAGATATGATTATGGACTCACATACTGATAGAAGAAAGGCCTAATGTGCTTGGGATAAGTAGTTTATTTGTGGCTTTCTTTACTTTTAGAAAATTTAGCTTTTTAAAGTAGAAATACCATAAGCCATTAGTTAAGACTCTTTTGCATTAAGGTCTATTATTTAAAATAAATAATAGATGACCATCAAAAATGGCATATTTTAGACACCTATAGTAATCAGGTAGAAAGTGCTGCTAGAATTTTCTTTGAAGAGGTTGCATGAGGTAGCTTAGCCAGAAAAGTCACTTGCTGCCACGCCTGATTGAACCTGAGTTCATTCTCTGGGACACATGGTGGAAGAAGAGAACGGATTGCTGTAAGTTGTCTCTGATTTTCAAACACTAGTGCCATGACCCCTACTCCAATTACATAAATGTAAATTTTAGAAAATGTATTTCAAATAGATTTTGCTTTTAGAGTTTAACCTGCTCTTGTGTGTATTGTGTTTTTGTTTTTCTGGTTTTATTTTATAACATTCTTATGTATTATACCTCTAACAATGGATAGTAAACATTCAGTACATGTATTGTAATATTTGTGTGTCTGCTTGCTCTTTTGAGACAGTCCTAGTATGTAGCCTTGGATAGCCTAGAACTTATTGTGTAGTCTAGGCTGCCTGGAACTCTTGAATGCTTTTCAGCTACCTGCCAGCTACTAGTATTATAAGCATGTGCCACCATACATGGCTCACAGTTTAATATTATTGAGAACACCCTTCTAAAGTACCTCATTGGAGTGACAGCATGTGTGTATGTAAGCATGTGTGTCTATTGAAGTCCACTAGAAAATTCAGTGTGCATTGCTTAGTCCATCCTACATGCCAGAGATGACTATGCTAGTATGAAAACAAAATACTAAATCTTCTTCTTTGAGAAGTCCGAAGCTAATGAACCTATAAAGTTAAGTTAAAAGCACAGATATATATGGGCAAGCTAAGTGGGATGACTGGGAGGAGGTGAGAGCATCTGAAGACTAGGGCTGGAACTAACAGGGATAAGCAATTTTGAGGAGAATGGAAGTTGTTAGTTTGAGAAAGATGTTGATTATTATTAAAGAGAAATATGCCTTCAGCTAATTTTTTCTGCCTTATAGATTACTTAATAGTTTTGTATGATGATTCTGTATGCTTTTTCTTCAATTTAGTTATCCTTGATTGTTTTTTCCTGATATACACTGATTTGAATTACTTTTACTTATTGATTTCTTACTTATTAATTTTTTAGGATAGCATATAAAATAATGGAAATCATGGAATTTTGTCTTGTATGTGTCTTATACTTTATTCTCAATTATTGCCTTCCCAGTGTCCTTTCAATTGTAGATTAATTTAAGAAACAGCATATTTAACAATTTTAAATCTTTTGATCATTGATTGTGATCAGTCTCCCCTTTAAGATATCCATGAATTTCTCTTAGTAATGTTTTAGAGTTTTCAATATATAGGTGTCACACACTTTTTAACAGATATTTTTATAATATTTTATTTGGAGTATTTTTTATATTTTCAGTTTTTGTATTTTGATTTTTATATCCAGAAGTCTGGCTTTTGAATAGTAAGTTCTGTCTGCTTGATTGTTTGTTTTTGTTCCTGATACGGAGTCTCCTGTAGCCTAGGCTGGCCTTGTACTTACTGTGTAGCTGAGGTTGAACTCCTGATCATCTTGCCTTCATCTCGCAAGTGCTGCAGTTACAGCCATGTGCCATCACACCTGACTCTTAAATGATAACATTGCAAAACTCTTTTTTTTTTTTTTTGGTTTTTCGAGACAGGGTTTCTCTGTGTAGCTTTGCGCCTTTCCTGGAACTCACTTGGTAGCCCAGGCTGGCCTCGAACTCACAGAGATCCGCCTGGCTCTGCCTCCCGAGTGCTGGGATTAAAGGCGTGAGCCACCACCGCCCGGCGCAAAACTCATTTTTGTCATAAATTTTATCTTATTTTCTACCTGGTTAATGTTATCCATAAATAAAAAGCATTTTCCTCTGTCTAATGTGAGTGAATGTATTTATTCATTTATTTGTTTGATCATATTTAGTATTATATGGGATAGGTCCTTCTGTGTATATATATTTTTAGTTAAAGGTGGTAGAATAAACATTTTTATCTTTACCCAGTGTATTGTCTTTTGCCATTAACTATGTCATTAGTCTTAGATTTTTCTTACATATTTTTTTGGTATAATTTCAAATCCCATTTTATCTAGTTGCCTTCTCTATTGTAATAAGCCTCATTATAGTTTGGTAGTCTCATTTGTGTTTTCCTTGAAAGTCAGTATAGTGAGGCAATCAGAGAGTTCTTAATTACAACCCCAAATGTACAGTTTTCTTTGTAACTACAGTCACTGAATCTGGTGCTTAATTGTAAATGCGAATAGCAACATTCCTTATTCTATGTTGTGAGAGTTTAGAAGAAGAGACATTTATGACGTTGTTGAACAGCAAGCTCTTGACTGGATCTAACTGTGTTTGCCTTTCCAGCACTCCTTTCCTTTCTATTTCCTCACAGTTCTCGCAGGTATTAATGAATGGGGGGCGGGCAAAGAAGGGAAAAGCAAGGAACTCTTAAGCATTATCCCATCTATAGTCAGTTTTTAGGAGTATAGTAACCAAAAACTTGATTTGCCTATTCAATTTTTAGAAAAAGTTATAGAGATTTGGTGTCTACATTGATGTAAGAAACACTCAATGAATATTATACAGTGGACCCAAAGATTACCTGAAAAATTGAATTCTAATATCAACCAGGTGGAGTTAGAATTTCATGGTGTCTAAACTATGTTGCCTTGTATTCAATAAGCCTTCTAAAGCTGATTGCTTTCTTTCAGTGCTATGATGTAGAGTTTAGAAGGGGTGTTGTACAAAGTATATTAACATTTACTTAAATAAAAGGATCCTACCCAAAATATTATCCAATAGGGGACTCCTGAAAATAGAGAATCTGGGAGCAAAAATTACTTCTCATCCCTACCTCTTGAATGTAAAAGAACAATGGATGAAATGATTGATAGAGTTGATCTCACTGTCCAAATGCTTGATTTTCAGTAGATCTGATTTTGGTACTTACATAATAAACCAACATTAATTCGTATTCTAGAACAGGAATTGGCAATCAATGGCCAGAAGTTGACCACCTGTTTTTGTAAATAACATTTTATTGGAACATAACCCCACCCACTTCTATATTTATGTATCATTGTTGATAAAGTAGAGTAGAATCTTTACTATGGGAATCTTATGACCCATGAGCCTAAAATATTTACAGTTTAGTTCTCTACAGAATAAGTATGCTGAGCTCTGACTTCAGTCTCTTTGTGCCTTAGAGCAGAACCTCAAAGTGTGATCAAATAGATACACCCCAGGGAGTGTTAAAAATGTGGCTTCCTGGTGGGAGTTTCAGGGACTGACTGCATAGGAATCTCTTGGTATGGAACCTTAGAATCTTTCTCTCTCTCTGTTTTTAACATATTCCAAGGGAGTTTATCACTCAGGTTTTGCTACTATTAGTTTAATACAGAAGAAAACCAATATAAAAGCACTGTTTGTAAATGGCACACCTTCCATAAATAACTTTTTTCTTCTAGAAAATAGGGTACCAAGAGTAAAAGCTATATTTTTTTTACTTTTTCTGTTTCCTGCTTTAATTTTAATTTTATAGTTATCATTTGATAGCAGCCATTTAGTTGGGAGAGAAATTCAGTGTTGATGGAATAGTAAAAAGGTGATTAATAGGTCTAATTATACATTTTGACGAGATGACCTTTGTAGGTGAGAATGATCAGCTATACTTGAATAGTCATAACTAGTATTAAAGAAATGTAAACAAAATTTTGCTGTGGTACTAGGGTTCTAGTTTGGGATGTTCTAGTCTTGTGCATGTTAGGAAAGCATTCTACTACTGAGCTGTATCTCCAACATTTGATTTTTGAGGCAGAATCTCCCTTTATGACTCAAGCTTCTCTCAAACTCACTGCTAACTTGGATCCCAGCTCAGGATCCTCCTGCTTCAGTCTCCCACTTGCTAGAATTATAGGTTTGGATACCACACCCAGTTTCACCATTCCTGTTTTTACCTTGCACTGTTTGACTTGCAGTAGAAAAATGCTTTTAAAATGTAGAAATATTTCTGTTTGCATATGTATATAATCAGAAATAAATTCTTAAAATCTAGAGTAAGGGGTCATGCATTCAGTCAAAGGTGGTGGGATTATATTAAATGTAAAATTGAAAAATAGTTTTGTTTTGTGCTTTAAAAACATTTGAAAGAGTGTATAGGCCTACATCTGACATCAGCATCTTCAGTCTTGCTTGTCTTGTCTAGTACAACACAAGTCAGGTGCTTGAATGGTTCAGTATTCACTAATGGTAGGATAGGTGCTGGAGCTTGCATCTTTTAATGTCCGTTAGAGTATTCACAATACTCCAAGTATTTTAAAGAGCTTTTGTGACCTTTCTTGTCATTATATGTTGGTTACTCTCCTTTAGGGTTCCCTAGATACATTGCATACTTCTCATTTACACCCCCTCCAATATTTCTTCATTTTTACTATTGAGAAAATTGAAATTCTGTCTTTTTAAACATTGCTGCATAGCAAGCTATCCCTAAACAGTTCTTCACGGGAGTCTGTGAGTCAAGAGTTAAATGGGGTTGTCTCTGTGCCTCTTCTCTGTGGAGTTAATTAAGTGGTCCCCTAGAGTCCAGGAGCCTCTTCTCACAAGTTTAGTCCCACAGAAGGAATGTATGAAGTCTGGGCATACCTAATACTGTTGGTCAGGATGTGTTTCTTTCATCATTTTCCAAAATAGGTTTCTTTATGTTCTTAAGGATTTTTTAATATATATTGGTGTTTTGCCTTCATGTATGTCTGTGCACCATGTGCAAACAATGCCTGTGAAGTCCCAAAGAAGGCATCATATCCTCTGGAGCTGAAGTTACAGATGGTTGTTCGCTGCATTATGAATAGTTGGATTGGAACCCACATCCTCTGCAAGAACAAGTGCTCTTAACTGCTGACCCATCTCTCCAGCTCCTGGTAGGTTTCTTTTATGGTAGCACAAAAGCCCAGAGAAAAGTGTGCAGGAGGTGCATTTCTATGTTTCCATTTCTGACCAATTCAACAGGCAGTTGGATTAGGGTCCATTTATAGACTGGATGCTTCATGGGTCTGTGGATATTGCCACTGCCATTCTTGTCTCTTGTCAGGATCTCCCCTGATATATTTCCAGATTGTGTTCTTTGATGACCAAATACTAAAGATTGAAAGGGGAAAAAAAAAAGTTTGAAGGAACTAAGTCAGTGATTCTCAACCTGTGGGTCATGGTCCCCAAAGACCACCAGAAAGCACAGATATTTCCATTACAATTCATAGCAGTAGCAAAATTACAGTTTTGAATTATCAACAAAATAATTTTATGGTTGGGTCACCACAACATGAGAAGCTGTATTAAAGAGTCACAGGGTTAGGAAAGTTGAGAACCACTGAGCTAAGTAGATGTTTAAGTGGGTATGAATGTTTGTTGCAAGAGGAACTGAATTCAGATCCCTAGTACCTATATAGAAGCCAGGCATGACCTCTCTTGCAAGTATAATCCCAGCACTGAAGGGTGGATACGGAGGATCCCAGGAGCTTGGTAACCAAGCAGTCAAGCCAAACCAGTGGACTTCAGGTTCAGTGGGGGACTCTGTCTCAAAAATTGAGGTTGAAAGCAGTAGAGAAGGACATCTGACATTCTCAACTAGTCTCTCTATGCTCATACACATGCATGTGCACCCATGCACACATGCACACATGCATGAGCGTGTACACACACATGTTAGAAAGAAACACAGCAGGCTTTCCCCTTTGTTTCCTCTTTCCTTACCTTGGTCCTCCAGGCACTCTCTAGACTTGAAAGACCCCCAAACCTCTTCTTATCTAATTCTGTTTAGGGAAAGAAAAAGGAAGAACTGAAACTCACAAATATTCTCCTCTCCAGATTTTACAAAACACTGAGTTAGATTAGAAAAAGAGGCTAAACATGTGCTAAACAGAAATGGCAACAATGAACTCTTCAAGGTTTTTCATAAAGGCATTTTACCTAATGAATGAAAAATTTGTTAATGACAGGCAATTCCCTGATTGATATAAAGATGTAAAATTAGAAGAAATTTGTTTATGTGTGGAACACAAACATTTTCAGTGGTTACAGAAAATTATTTTTGAAAAGGAGTTGATGCTGTACAGTGTTTGATCCAACATTTTTCCTTCGTGATTTCATGTAAGTTTCTTTGCCAGAATTTCACACATATATATTCAGATACACAATTTTTAATGAATTACTTTCATGAACATAATCACAGAATCACTTTACTCAAATTAAGTATTGATTCAGTCTGTCCACAGGGTGAACAATCTGAAAATAAATGTATAGTTTTTAAATTCCTTCAAAGTTGGTGAATGTCCTTAATTCATTGAGGTAGAATTCATCATCCTTGGAAATATTGGTGGCTATACTTTGGAGCCTCACAGTGTTGGTAGATTGCACATGTGATCTGGTTGAAGTTAAGATACGGCTTTAAAACAGGTATAAGGCTCTGTGTTACTGAGGCCCCAGTTAGTAAACATCTAGGGGGTTGCTAGTTTGAGGTCTTTCTTCATAGGGTCTCAGAGAGCAGAATTAATTAAATCAGTTTAGATTAAATTAGACTTTCAAAAGTCTAATTTAAAATTGTGTTTGAACTCATTCATGGAAACACTCCTTTTTTAAAATATTAAGGATGTCATTCTTGCCAGAAATGTTTATTGAACTACATTCTGAAAGCATGTAGTAATTTTGTTTTTCATTTGTTCACTTGAGGGTATTGTTTTATAATTAGAGACTGTTGTTAAACAGGGAAATTATTTTGAAAATATACATTTATTGAGAGGAAATCTGGGAATATAAGCTAGACAGAGAGGTTACATCTACAATTGTGTATTCCCAGTAAGCAGCCGTTTAGTAAATTAGTGTATAAACTAGCATCTGTTGCAGGAATGGAAGAATGACATCATAAAGAATGTATGGAAATTTTTAATTGAAAAAGAATGATGCACAATTGTAACATGACTTTAAGTCTAAATTGATTTTACCAAGAGAGTAAAAGTGGAATTCTTTAAAAACATTCCAATAATGTACAGTATTTAAAATGTAATGTCCTGTTAATGTACCTAAAAATTAAACTCTAGGTCATCCAATGGGAGTACTGCTTACAGTAATGCAGCCTATGTAATATGCAATTATCTTGACAATAGTTTTATTTTTCAACAATTTTGTCATAAAACAGCAGTGAGATACAATGAATTTGATTCATTTTTTGTGTGTGAATCATTTAATAGGCCATTACATCCACTATATTAGACTCCATTCTCCTTTCAGAGCTTTTCATTATAAGGCTGTCTTTAATGGAAAGAAGTTTAACCTTCCCTCCCAGATAGAGTGAACCCCATAACAGTGTAAACATTCTCATTATAAAATAAAATCCCCTTCCCCAAGGGCAGTGCTATAATTATGTTGCGGAGGATCGTAGGAATGTTTCTACCTAGAAATGCTGTCTCATTCTTGCTTTCAAGTTTTTATCATTTTCAAACAATCAATAACATTTTAAATTATAGTTTGATAAAATGCATATGATCTGGTTTAAAATTTTTTGAAGTTATTTTAATCAACTATAAGAAGAAGTCATCAGTAAAATTACTGTTGATTTATAAATAGGATAATTAGAGGCTTTCCTCCTAAGTACTGTTCACTGGCATTGTGGCTGTTTTTATTGCCTAGTCAAACCTCTTCATTCAATTTTAAAATTGCCTTTTGAATGAACTCCACTATGAGGTTGCCAAATAGTGTCACTGTTAATACTTTACCTCCTTTATTTCATTGTCCAGTCTGCAAATGCACAATAAATTGTTTGATAAGGGGGTCAATGAGGTTGTACTAGTTTTTAAGTGAATTATAGCCAAACCATTCAGATTATGTCACATGCTTAGTATTATGGTAGAGCTGTGTTTAAAGGGTAGCAGTATTATGCTTGGTTCATTTTGCACCATTTCATTAAGAATATATCCTATACCAATCAGCATGTCGTGGTTCTTCAACAAATTGTCAATCTTTATATCAAGAAAAAAAACAAAATGCCACTTTAGAATGTATGAAGTTCACCCCTGCAAATGGTTTACTCAAAGCAACAAACATACCAGGTTTCTGGTAAGGGAAAGAGACAGCTTGCTTTCTACAGAAATATATTAAAATAAAAAAAAATCAGGTGATTATTTCAAGATAATAAGTATATAGAGATACTAAAGGAAGTATTCCTTCAAGACCTAAGGACCATATGGTTTTAATTTGAAAATGTTCAGTTAGACAATGTTATCTGTTCCATTGATAGCAGTTGTATTTCCCTAGATGTGTGAATTCAGTGGATATAGATTGTGTTTCATAAGAGGCAGCTTTTCTTCCCTCTGAATTGCAGAAGTATAATCATAGGCTCTTTGCAGGGTTACTTTTATGAGAAGGGAGTTAGGTTGCTTAAATGTGTATTTTTCTGTGTATGTAGAATTTGTGAGTGTATTCTGAGAAATTTAAAAAGCAAAAGCAGGAAACTTTGTGCTCACAGCATCTAAAGCAAGTCTGTTTGTGTGTCTATCCTTTTGTAACAGAAGGAATGTTTCTTATGTTTCTGTCTTCAGACAGTTGGCACACATTTCATCTCAGCAGCTGCTTTCTCTTAAAGTGCAGTAGAGTGTAGGACTGTAGTGACACCAGCATTAATACTTCACATTCTGCTATCATATGCTGTCACTGGGAAATATGGATCTAGGTTACATGTGTTTGCAGACTTTGTACTGTTGAATTATGAAAGCTGACTCTTGGTGGATTGTGTTGTGTTCAGAGACTGTGAACTGAGCAGTCAATGAGTGCACTCGTCTGCTCAGAGTGCAGCACGCTCTCCTTCCAGGCCAAATTGAGCCAGAGCTTTCAAATTACAATCGCCAAATTCTGGAATGTTCTGTATCATGAATATCTAAATTATGTTGTCAATGACATTTTAACACATTATCTTGGACTTAAAATTTGTAGAGTCTCTTTTTTCTACCATTGTGTAAATCCTTGTAGCTTGGATGCATAAAACAATAAAGCATATTGCAAATGATGGAAGAAAATTTCATCCATCCAAGGGTAAAAATTTACAAAAAAAATAATAAAATTCTTTCCTGTGATTGTAAAAATTAAAATAATGTAGTTTGTTTTTAATTTTCATAAAATCCAGAATACTCTCAACTGTTAAGATAATAATCATCATTTTTGCCTTGGTATCTGAGTTGTGTCTATATAGACAAATACACAAATAGATGTTTGTATATATGTATGCACATAAATATAGATTAATTCAGACTTTTAATAAAATTTATGAAAATGCTGTGATTTATAACTTAATAAAGGTAGGAGTAGACTAACTGCAAATAAGCAAATATGAGTAATATTATATGAAAATCTATTCACCTATCATCACTGAAAGATAACCAAAAAACTGTAGGTGCTGCGATGCAGCGTATGGACTAGCATGAGGGATGGTAGATAAGGAATTATTGGCTCCTAGGACTTGCATGTTTTTTAAATTTTTACTGTAGATTAAATTTGTGTGTGACTTTATTTGATGTCTGTTTAACTCTTGGAATTGACATTTTACTGTGAGTGTGGTTTTATCATATGCAGGAGCATACTGGTACATTTTTGAGCCTGCACTATTTCAAGTGAAAAAATACCTAGAGAGTCATATTGTATCATATGAGCTGTCTGTCTTTTCATCTTGCATTACATGGTACCAATTCTAAGTAGCATGAATTTTAATTAGTTAATATAAATGTCCCAAGGTGTGAAAATTTTATAAAATTAAGCAGTCTTTGAATCCATTGTGTATAGTCTGTAATTTTTCTACTTGGGAGAAGATGAACATTGTATCTTGATAGTGCAGAATAAAGCAATGATTATAACAGTTACTCATTCATAAAATTCAAGAACTGTTATTTGCTTTCAATTTTGTAAGTCCTGTTTTACTCTTACATTTTCTAAGAATATGTGGTAAAACATAATTATCCTTATTTCCCAATTATGTGATAAGGTTGTGTTCCTCATTTTTGTTTTGCTGATTAAATGGGCAAACTCACTGTCTTTAAACAGAGTTCCTTAACATCCTCAAAACTGCAGAATGCATGTGGGTAGCCACTACTGGTCATTTTCTCCCTGCCCTGTGTCATCTGTGTATGACTGCTTCTATCCTCACTGTGACAAATACTGTGGCATTTATTCATCTCCTTTCCTTATAGGAGCTGACTTCTGAGTGCACAGTTTTAAGCTGCCTTCAGTTTGGGACTGTGATCTCACATAAGCAGCACTTGCCCACTTGTGGACAGTAGAATAGTCATTGAAACCATTTCCCATAATTTTGTCCAGGATGTGCTGTGCAGTAAAGATAGGCCACCACAGCCATCCACAATTCACTCATTTGGCAATAGAATTAAACATGTGAATGAATTGAATGAAAGGTGAAAACAGCACTTTTTTCTCCTAGTCACAGCACTTTTCTCTCCTAGTCACGGGTCTATGCAGTGTAGAGCCACTAAATACAATTACAGAGTCCTGTCACTACTACTTTGTGAGTGCTCTGGTGATCTCATGTTTCTTTTGTGTTTCTCTCTCTGTATAGCACCCATCTTTTTGAAAAATGAATCATTAAAGAAAACTTGAGAAAATGCCTTCCAAGATCAAAATACATGGAAAGATCTGATATTTGCCACCTGCAAAATAATTTATGTACATTTTTGTTATATCGATGCTTGATGAAGTTGGAATAGTTTGGGGATAGAAGTATGTCTTTCGTTATAAATAAGTCAATACAAAAAACACTTTTAATATGCAAAGGCACATTAGGTTTTGGCTAGCTAAATAGTTCTCTTCAAACCCCCTCCCCCTTCTGTATCTCCTGCATTTCTCCCAAAGCATGCACACATTCAGACTACATTTAGTATCTTGGCTTGTAAGTTAGATTCCTGAAAATTCTATTCCTTTTCAAAGTTTCAGGTAGAACTTTCTGCTTCAATGACTTGTGAAAAACTATGTGAAAGCTTTAGCTTATAACCATCAATCACAATCAGTTATAAGCTCAAAGTTTTACAGAGTGCTTATCTTTCAAAGTTAATTGAACTTTTCAACCACCAAAGTTGGCAACACCTGAGTTTTTTTACTCTTTGCAACATATATATCAAAAATATCTGTACATCAAGGAGGAAACTTAGGCAGAAGTGATTGCATAATTTGGCTGTGTCTGAGAGTTAAACCTTCCCTACTTTATTAGGGTCATGGTCCTCATTTCTGACAGCTGGCTTTGTGCCCATCTGTGGCCTCTGAAACATTTTTGGACAACATTACTTATGGCATGGATAATGCTTCAAATGCTTGCCTGCTGAAAAGAACTACAGGCAGTTGGTTGGAGTTGTAACACTGCGACTAACTAGCTGTGTGTGGTCAAACTCATCACTTAACCTTTCATGACCTCAGTTTCTGAATCTGTAAAGTGAAATCATCAAACTGGATTCTGTCTTAAGTTCTCCTGCATTTCAAAATTCTGTGATTTTATATTTCCAATTAGAAGTCTGGTTAAATCCCAGTTGTGTAAGAGTTAAAAGTATATGCATTCCAAAAGTCAGTTTATCTTTAATTGTCCTCATCCTGAGAAGTAAAGCTAAAACATTTTTCAGTTAAGTGATGTTGGCAAGTTCTCTGTGTTCTCCAGTTTGTATAACAAGAATGGAAAGAGATTGGACTGGGGACATAACAAAAGCATTCACAGGCTAATGAGAAATTTAGCTTTTGCCTTTATGTTAATCTTCAAATAAAGTATGTATTTTACTGTATCATTACATAACACTGTTTAATATAGTATTTACATTGTCTCAAGGTAAGATTAAAAGTAGAAGACCCCTAATCCCAGCACTTTCCCTAAACTCTTGCAAGCATGTAACAGTATTTGACTCATTCAGTTTTTGTAATGTTTATATTTATGTGTATATTCATGTGCCTTGGGTCACAATTACTTTATGATTGTGTGGGTATCCAACAAATGAAACACAAGCATATTCTCTTTATTGTCATTTGGTATAATCAAAAGAGAGCTTATATGACCAGGAGCAGATTTTAAGTCTCAGCCTTGCTGGTGACTACTAGCCATGTGATTAGACAAAGCATTCAAATATTACAAAGCCCCAATCTCCTCATTTGTGAAAAAGGTTGTATAGGGCATGCCACCTACAGAATCCATACATTTAATAAATTCATGGTTAACACTGTAGAACTGGGACGTAGAATTTTTTGTACTAAATTCTGCTCATTTCTATTAGTTTTTGTAGGAGTCTATCATCAGGGTTGGGGTTTGAGAGATAATGCTTCAAGGGAAATTGATATTTAGCAGTCTTCTCTGTGTTAACTTTAATTTCTCCCAGCTGAGACTAGTAGGTTTGGAAACTTTATTTATACAAACATTGTTTCATATTTATGTTTTCTGGGAAAGCCTCACCTAGGTTTCTCCTGACAACTGCTACCTCCCAGTCCTTTCTATGAACCCAGAAACTTTTTAGGCAGTTGCTAAATCTATTGTCCATCTATGATTAGGTATTAATTTGTTCAAGGGGACATAACAATATGATTCTCATGAAATTGATTCAGAGTTGCTATCATTATATGACTTGGGCTGTACTGTGATCCTTCTCTTTCTAAGGAATGTAAAAAAAAAAAGTATTGTTCCCCAATAAATTAGTTGTAACAACTACCAGGAAATTTAATTTATAAAGGCAGTTATTTCTTCATTCCTAAAAGCCATAGTCATAGTTCTTGCTTTTACAGTATGTCCCAGGTATGTTAGGTCACCATATGTAAATGTCCATTCGGATTGTCTGTTATTAAGTTGCAACTTCCAACTAACTTAAAGAGATTTTATGCACATGGTATTGTTGGTATTAATAAAAGTTATTCCTCCCAAAATCTCACTTGGGGAATTCAGTTTTTTGGCTCCTCTTCTGAGTATGGGCAGAAGTGAGCAAATGTCAGAATAAGCTTGCAACACCATGAAACCTAGTGTGTCTGGTCCAAGATAGTCAGCTCGTTTTAACCCCCTAGGAGCCAGTAGCTGTGTAGGCCTAATGAAGTAGTCTGTCTTCCCTAATCTCAGGAGCCTTGTCTTGATATTTCCCAAGCTCTAATGAAAATTTATTCAACCTGAAAAGTAGTCTCCAAGCTTGCCATGTGTATGCTAAAGACCACAGAATTAGAGGAATCTCCTTCAGACTTAGTTGCTCTTTCTTTGAGTCTGATCTCAGGTTGTGGATTACTGATAAGATTTTAAGGACAGATTTCCTTTTTGGAGAATAGAACAATTCCCGATTAGCTTCCAAACAGCTTTCCTGCTGCCCTGCCTGGGGTAGAACTAATTGAGTGACCCTGGAAAAATTGTCACTTCAACTGTCTTCAATTTCAGTTATGATAGATAAGTCATTACATCCACTTTAAAAAGAATCTTCAGGTTTGTCTGAGTAGCTGAAAATATGTGGACTTTTTGTTGTGCTAATACAAAAATAAGGTTGTTGTTTTAGCAGGTTAGGTCTTATACACAGACACTGCTTTATTTTGGGGCATACTGCAGTGAGACCAAAGGCTTAGAAGAGTGGGGTCCAAGGAAAATAATGAAATATAACTGCTTTCCCCCTCTGAACATGAGACTATTTTTTCTCCACATAAAACTATAATCAAAGTAAAGATGAAATCTCACTCTAGATTGCTTGCTCTCTGACCCCACAAGTTTTGGATACGTGGCATTTCGTGTGAGCAAAGAAATAAACACACTAGTTGTAGAAAACTGTAGATTCAATAGAATCTCTGAGATGATTTACTCTAGGGTTGGGTCTTGAATGGCAAACAGATGCGAATGCTTTTTCTGGCTTCTCTTTCCTGAGCTGGCTGTATATCCTTGACTGCAAGAGGGCTAGATACTCACTGTTTTCCCACTCTCTCCCTTTTTGTTAACCTCTGGGATTTAAGAGTAATATGTTTCAGAAAAGATTTATTTGATTAAAAGAAACCACGCCCTGAGGATAATGCCTTATTATTCTGTGTGATTGCTTCATTTTAATTTTTTACCACCCAAGGCACAGGGACAGCAAGGACTGATGCTGGCCCAGGCAACATTTAGCCTTCTGGAAATCTGGAGAAAATTCGGGACCTTCCAATCCCCCTAGGTGGCCATTAGGATGAAGGCTTTTCTGGGAGTAGATCCAACATCATCTCAGATGTGTAGGTTTTGGTGATTATTCAAAAGGGCTGCTCTAAGGAATGTGAGACATTCCCAAGGTCAAATCAGTTTATTTAGGCATGATTATCAGTAAACTACATGAAAAGAAAAGCAGGAATCCATTTCTGTAAACTTTACCCTTTTCTGAAGCCTTCTGTCCAATCTGAAAGAGAATTGTGGTCGGAAAATATAAACTAGATGTGTTTAAACACAGTTGGAATTATTTGTTCATAACTGTTCCTACTATATATACAATCATAAAAATGTTTATTTTTTAAATTAGAACTTCAGTATAATGATTATCAAAAACTCGACACCATTTTCTCCCTAAAACTTATCCTCATTTAAGAGATAAAAATGTTCTGGGTTTGTTTTTTGTTTTTGTTTTGTTTTGTTTTAATACTCTAACAGTGAAAAAAAATAGTGACAATTTATTTAATAAACTTCTATAAGTGCATCAAGTTTTGGGTTCTTTGTTAATGCTTTGTTTGTTTTAGTAAAATTATTTTAAACCTCTTCTTCCATGCCTACTATTAGATTACACTGTACAGTGTAAAGCTAAGGGCTTTCTTAAAATCCTGTAATAACAGCTCTCTTTTCTCACATAAAGTCAGCAGGATACCCCATCATGATGACCTCTTAATTAGATGATATTTTGATCTGTGTTCCCATTTATTAATGCTTTGTTTTCCAATGTCATGTCAGGATTCTGTTTATCAGTTAATACAATTTTGTGACATATTCCTAGGAGAACTGGACCAGAGGAGTTGTCTATTTGGCTCAGAGTTTCCTCTATATTAGTTAATTTTCAGATTTTAATACAGATGACATTTTGTAACACTGAAAAAAATTTAATTTTAGAAAATGAGGAAATCTTAAGAAAAGTCATGTAAAAGATTTCATTTAAAAAAAAGAGACTGACTTCAATTCATTGATTATCTAACTTTCAAGCTATTTTCATTGCTCTTAATGAGATGGTCCATTGTCTTAACACAGCTCTCTATGCTGCTGGTTCTGCAGTTTTGTGCTTGCTATATTTTTCTAATATTTAATGCAGTGCATTTTATGTTCCTTTTATTTCATTTTATGTTGTATTGTGCTATGTATTTCACTGTTGGATCTAAATTGGGGAAGGGAGTCCTGCTTTGTCCTTGTACTGTAATGAAGATAGAGTTTGTTAATATAAATGTAAACTGCTGTCTTAGGTGCATCATCACATGAAGACTGTTTCATAATTGAATATGTTGGTACCACATACATTTAGAAAATTACAGTCCCTAAACACCTACTCAGAGAGAGAGATGAACTTAATGGTTTGTTGTATACAATTTCATTTAAAAATATTTTAGAAGAATGACTTATTTGTAAGAATATATACAATGCAAAATAACGACAGTAACAGTGGAACAATTAAAGGAAAAAAGATGCAGCAATTACAGTCAGCATTTATTTGTATCTGTGTTCTTGAAAAGTTTAGGTATTTTTGAGGATTTTAAAATAGGAATGGTAAAATTAATTAGATTGAGAGGGAGAAGTTTCTAGAAGTATGTTAAGGACACATTACCTGATTTAATAAGCATAACTCTAAAATGTATTGTTTTTTATCTGCCTTCACAGAACGACAGTAGTTTTAAGTTTAGAGTGTCAAAAATGATAGGATGACTGCAACTTCACATCAGTTTTTCTAAATGAAGTGGGGAACTATATATGACTACATCTTCATTTGCAAGTGGGAAGAATTATTTTAAATAATACAACTACAAAAAGAAAATATGTCCAGCAAGAAGTACTTACAAATGCTGTTTGATGCTCCATTGCCCAAATTGTTCATCAATATCTCACTGTTTAATGCTGAAAAGAATATTTTAGAATTGTGATATATTAGTAACCAAAGGTACTATACTTGAGTCTCCTCTTACAATCATCTTAAAGTTTATATGAGCAATTTTTAACTCTTTCAAAACTGAAAATAATCACATCCGCACTAAAACTCTCTGATCAGTCTATTGTTATTAATGCTTTTCTGGCACAAATTTGTTGCATAATAGTTAGTAGGTATTTCATTAGGAGTAAAGCTTTGAGACTTACCCTTGACCCATGCTCCCTCTGTCTCCCTGTCTTCTTGCCTGCCTTCTTTCCTGGGGATTGAACCTAGGACCCTAATACATGTTAAATGCATCTTCTACCCCTGAACTACACTATGCAGCCAAAGATTATACAGTTTCTTTTTTAGAAAATAAACCTATGTTGTCTTCATCTTTGTAACATACATATTTCAAAACAAATTATTTGAGAATTGAAAAAGTATTGTTTGGAAGAACATTTTAAATTAAAATATCTTCATAATATTTACCATCCATTTAAGAAATCCCTTCCAAATTTACACATGTGCCCTTTTCCACAGTGCTCTGTGAGCCAGTTCTTCAGGAAATTTTCATCACTTCCTTAGGCAGTAAGGAGAGAACAAGCAGGGATTGATGCAGAGAGTGAGTTGTGCATTTCTGCAAGCTACAATGGTCACTTGGATTTTAGATGTACTCTCTGTATTTAAAACCTGTGAAAAAGAGGGGTTAAAAAGGCTGAATATCTTTGTACCTTAATGAGAGAATGATTGCTGTAATAGTATCAAAGATAAACCAGTATATTAGAAACAGTAAATGATAAAGGGCGATAATATGCCATTCTTGAGACTTCTTGGCTCTTACCTAACACATCAGAAAGTGATTGTTGAATTTTAAATAGCCATACAAATGGATGACATAGAAATTTAACTTTGCTTTGACCTTATTCTAATTCACAAGATGACTGCAAAATGACTTTGTTGCATCTGAATGTATGCTGGATGCTAAATCACTCTAGAGTATAAAATCTTTGTTTTGGCATAATGTTGATGCATAAACATTTGTACCCCATACTAACCCTATAAACATCACAATCCATCAGTACAATTACAAAAAAGATTGTTTGTTTTCACACTTAAAGCAGACATGAAATAGAGTGTCCTTAACTTAATCACCACCTTGATTTACCACATTTGCATATATTTGCATATTAATTGGACTACAGATTAAAAAGTTGGTTTTGTAATTTTAATTAAGTGTCCACAAAGGTAAATGATTAGAACTGTTTAAAATACATTCTGACATAAATAGCAGTAAAAGCTTTTGTGATGATGTTTTTGTGGAATTACATTCAGAAAAGTGGCCTTTTATGATAGTAATTTTAATCTTAAATAGAATTATACAGTCAAACAGAACTGTGGATTCATAATCATTTTTTCAAGATCCATTTAATATTTTGCTGATTTGCAGCACTTGGTGAAAAATGTTCTGTAGGTTTAGCTGATTACAAAATTAGGCCTCTGGAGCTGATCAACTGAGAGTTTAAACCCACAATCTTTAGATGCCACATATGCTTGAAGTATATATCTCACTCTCTGTGCGTCTGTGTGAGTGTATGTGCTCATGCATGCCTGTGAGTATTAATGGAATTAACTCACATAACCCTTTTAATGATAAACCTTTAAAAACAGAATCACCTTAAGGGACCATCATATTCCCAGTTTAAATTAGGGAGCATATAAAATGTTTAAAGGTCTGTTTGGCATATTATTTT
Source organism: Peromyscus californicus insignis (assembly GCF_007827085.1). Taxonomy (NCBI): domain Eukaryota; kingdom Metazoa; phylum Chordata; class Mammalia; order Rodentia; family Cricetidae; genus Peromyscus; species Peromyscus californicus. Next base: position 22,830,358 of record NW_026294595.1, on the reverse strand, counting down.
GTTACTCAGAAGAACCATCCTGATGTTGACATAGGGCAAAATGTGCTGACTTCAATACAGGTCATCCTCACTGGTCCTCACCCTTCCCTTTTAGGGGTGAACACAGAATGAACATGATAATTGTTGGGAAAATTGCACTCCACCCCCCTCAAAACCTGGGATACTTAACATGTGGCGTGTGTTTTCTTGTTATACCAGACAGAAAATTGGTCTTACCAGAAGGTTACTGGATGCCTAGCACCCTCTTTCTTCCAGCTGGCATTTTCCTGTTTGGATCCTTTTAAATGTTGGATGCTGAAACCCTCCCCACTCCCAGCTGCCACCTTCTTCCCTGGCGGTACCCTAGATTTAGCTCCCTAATGCTTCCTTGCACCCAGCTGCTTCTCTGTCTGGCTCCTGGCTATGTAGAATGGAATGGGATAAATAATCTTTTTCTATAAGTCACCACCCAACAACTCTTTAATTGGATTTCTTTTCAAAGCTGTGACATGGCTAAATTTGCCATGAATGACATAACTATCGTGCTCTTTTGTTTTGTTTTTTGAGTTTTGAATGCATGTGCACATACCTTCCTGTAAAAGAACAAATCAGTGAAACCTTTTGATTGTCCTACATCAGAAGAAAGGAAATAAGTTCTTAGAAGCAGAATATCATATACCAAGTTTTAAAAGTCAATTTTTAAACCTGATTTTTAAAAAAGTGGGTATAGGATGTTTTACCTGCGTGTGTCTACACCACATGCCTGCCTGGTGCCCTCTATACAGGGAGTCAGATTCTCTGGAGCTGAAGTTACAAATGGTTGTGTGCTGTGGGTGTGTGGAGCTGCCATGTGAGTGTGTGTGAGCTGCCATGTGAGTGCTGGGAATTGAAAGCAGGTCCTCTGTCTGAGCTGTCAGTGCTCTTAACCCCTGAGCCATCTCTCCAGCCCCTTTAAGCCTGATTTTTATCATAGAATGCAAGAAAGAACAAAAACTTGAGAATTTTCCAGGCAGCTTTCAAATCTCAGTTTTGTTTCCTATGCATGCCATTTTGTGATCCATTTTATCTCTCTGAAACTTTTTCATTTTTCTCAGCAGTTGAGTGGATAAAATGGATTGTTGTCATTCTTAAATAAAATGATAGCCATTAAACCACCTAGGCAGACTGGTAGCCATCGTGTTGATAGAAAAATGGCCAAATTCAACATAATTTTTTAAAATTAGAACAGATAAAATTTGCTAAAGAATTGGTCATGAGTATAAAATAAAAGCTGTCGAGGATGACACTCAATTTCTTTTAATCTGAGTACCTTTAAAGATAAGGAAAACGGACAGATGTTAGATTCGAGGACTGGGGTGCAGCTCAGTGGTAGTTGAGCATGAATCTAGCATGTAAGACCCTAGGTGTGATCATCAGCTATCCCAAAGAGAGTGGGAAGGAGTTTTGACTCAGACATACTGAGTTCGGTTATATATTTTATAGAAAGAAAAGGCATTTTGTTGGGACTAAAAATTATTTTGTATAGTCAAATCTTAACAAATGAGCTAGAGAGACACCTCCATAGATATGAGAAGGTTCACTACAGTTAAGGCCTAGAGTTCAGATTCTACTACCCATTTGACAAGACATAGTGCTGTCACTTACTTGTAAGCTGGGACTTGCTGACTGGGAGCCTACTGGTTTGTGGTGAGTACATAAGACTTACGCTTCAAAGACTCTGCTTGAAAGGAATAAATGTGCAGAGTGCTAGAGGACACATGATGGCCTCTATATGGTGTGCCCACAGACATATGCACCCTCCTAGTCACATGCATACCCACACATATATGTATCACAGTGTTGCACGTGCGCGCGCATTGCGCGCCGCGCACACACACACACAGAGTATTTTTTAAAAGATGGTTTCTAAAAAATATCTTAACAGGTTGGGAGGAGGGTGTGTGCATACAATTTTCTTCATGTCTTTTTCAAACTATAGTTTCAGAATAAGCTAAATTGACACAGGAGCTCCAAATGCATATGTGGACTAGAGGACACCATTTCAAAGTGCTAAAAATTGTCTAAATTTAACATTTTGCTGCTGACTTTAAAGGTTTGTAGGGAGACATTTAGATTTATTGTATTATTCTTTGCATTTCTAGTTCTGTTCCCAGGTTCATCTCACTAGCTGAAGCAAAGTTTTTATGTGAACATTAATATCAGGCATTATGATATCTAGTATATAGTATAGAAAGTACAGTAAGAAAGCAAAAAGGAAGTACCACACACTTCCCCTAGCTTTGTTAGTTTAAAGATGCTGGGCGAGAGAGAGATAGACAGAAAACAATGAGATTTTGGAGGGGAAAAAAAGGCAATTCAGAAGAATTCACAGATCCTGCCCCATCAGCAGATGCTGCTCCACCTTAAAAATTAGTGCTCAGTGCCCTTCCCAGACCCTCACCTCCCTTTCAGTTTGAGAAATTGCACATTGTGAGTCCACTTCTGTCCATTTTTTTTTCTTACCACTGTCTTTTAGACTGTAGTTTTCTGATGCCTGGGACTGCACTCTCAATCATCTATGCCTTTCTCCACTCGTGTATAATATCTATGGTGTTGTATCATGTTTCATTCTTGAATATTTATAACTTTTCATTTGATAGTTTTAGAGGTCTTACAAAAAAAAGGAAGTTTATATTATATATAACTTTTAGACAATGTGTCAGTGTCCTCACAGCAAACATGGCATCCTCAGACTTGGTACCTGAGGAACCCTAAGGAACTTGAAGAGAGTTTTCCAACCATGCTTAGGAAACAAAAAGATACCGCTAGCCTGTTACAACTCAACAAAAGAAGTGCAGGAGAATTAACAGCATAGACTCTCCCTCATTTGTCCTCAGTTTGCAGAGACCAAGTAAAACTAGAGAGCAAAGGAGATTAATTACAGCCCATTTGAGTCATCTTGACAGGGCACAGAACCAGGCCAAGAGAAGTGCAGAGGAAATGTGGAGGGCTGCTCACCTCTAAAAAGTTACTTTTGTTTTGTGTTTTGTATTTACTTTGTATTGTTTTGACTAAACATCTTCAGGGGTTAGTGTTCTGCTAGCATAGGTTTACAGTGTTGACTTAAGTATCACTCAAAACCCCAGATCATTGGAGCAATAGTGGTTGCTAACCAAAATGTTTTTACTTTGTCAGAAATTAAACTTGGGCTAGTATGAATAGGTGTGGTAGCCTGGCCTCTCATTCCAGTACTTCGGAAGGTAACAGGTTGCAGTTTGAGGTCCATTTGTGCTACATAGGAAATTGGAAGCAATCATAGATGATATAGTAAGGTACTGTCTCAAAAAGAATTCTGAAGAACTTGAGTGCCTCTGTGTAGAACATACTGCCCAGCTTTGGCCTCTTTTCAGGCCTTTCTAATATGCTTATCATTAGGTGGACACTAAGTGATCTTGGACCAAAACAAAGGCATGTAGGACACTGCCTTTTCACTGGAGCTGCCTGCCTGACTCAAACCATTTACCTGTCCTAGGCTCTATTTCAAATGGCCATTTTCTTTAGAGGTTGTGTTCTATGCTGTTGCACAGATGACTGTTGGAAGCATAATGTGTCTTCCCTCGAGTGACATATTTGAATAATTGATAGGAAGTATATACAGATTTCCCACAGCCCTCCTCCTCCAGTTTTGTTTTTTTGTTTGTTTGTTTGTTTTGGTTTTTCAAGACAGGGTTTCTCTGTGTAGCTTTGCGCCTTTCCTGGAACTCGCTTTGTAGACTCTTTGTAGACCAGGCTGGCCTTGAAGTCACAGAGATCCGCCTGCTTCTGCCTCCCAAGTGCTGGGATTAAAGGCATGTGCCACCACCACCCGGCCTCCTCATCCAGTTTTAATTGGTAAGAATTTGTTTTTATATGTAGCATATAATGCTACATATCAAGCCTGCCTTAAGCATTTCTATTTTGCAGTTTCTACTTATATGCTGCTAGATGGAGAGAATATTTCTTGAATTCCCCTCAAAATTAGGTTCCCATGGATATCTAGCCAGAGAAGAGGAAGGACAGGCTGGGCTCACAGGTAAAATCCCACTGTAGGGACTTCCGTAGAGACTGTATGTTATGTCTGAACATGCAAGTGGCCTCCAGGAGTAATGTTCCAAATATGGTGAAGCCATCATAAGAATTCAAAAGAACTGTTCTTTCTAATCAGACAGAATGTAATCAGTCTGCCTTCCAATGTGCAAACTACATCCCCTGAGCTGTTCAGAAGGTGGGTCCTATAGAAGGAATAAATCTCATTTTTTTTCTCTCTCTCCTCGCCAGAAGTAACTATACTTCTTCACCTATGAAAGGTGTTTGTTTTTATTTTCCCTGTTCACTGTGGCTTTGGACCAGGAGTCTTCCTTAACAAGCCAGTGTTTTCTGTGTTGCTTCTTAACCTTTAATGAAAAATTAGGTGCTGATTTTGTCTTCATTATTTATGATTGATGACTGAAAAGGGGACTGTTTTACTGAATTAGTAATGAAAAATTATTTTTAAAATAAGGTCAACAAAGCATCATTACTGTAGGTCATTGGCCGAGACTCAGAAGCGTTTTGATTATAGTATACTTCTTACAACAATAATGACATTTGCCCTGTGTTAAATTCCCTATTAGCTTCTCTGCCTGGTTTTCATTAGGCACACCCTGAATTCAGAGCTTAGCTGTTAATTTCCATGGCACTTGAATGTGTTATTCACATTAATAAGGCACACTGATTTTTCTTCCCTGAAGAAGTTTTGTTGTTAGAGATTTGTAAATTCTACAATAGTTTTCAAAAAGTATAAAAATAGCTTAAACCTCCACTGACCAGTCAAAATATTAGTTACAAATCAAAGTTCCTTAGAATTTCAGAAAACTTTACAGCACCGACAACCTCTGCTGGCATGTTACAGTTCAGAAACAGCTTTGAAGGCACAGCTGATGCCAGCCTGCTCCTGCCTCTGCTCCCTCGTTGCTGCTGTAATTGGCTGTGACTCTGCTTGCCAAATTTGCTAGCTAATCTACCAACCACACGTATCTATGTTTTAATGGATGGTTTTACAAACTTCATTTATTTATAATTTCATTTATATCTCTGGCCATCTAGTTAATGAAATAATTCAAAGAAAATGGGGGAAGAAATGGAGGAAACAGTTCAAACAGTAGCTTTGCTCAGGACAGAATCATAATGAACATGACCATTCAGTTCCCATTGATGAACATAATGCCAACTATAAAATAAAAATTCTAAAAGGAAAAAATGAAATTCTCAGACAAAAATAGATGTTTTGTGTTCTTAAACTCACAGTTATATGTAGCATGAATCTTAACAGTTCTTATTAATAAAATCAAACCCGGGGCCAGTTATTGGGGTGAAATGCTGGATGGTCAGAGAGACAGAATATGCCACAACTAACCTCACCTCTCCGGATCCTCATCTTGTCTTGTTTCCTCAGACTGGAAGCCTCTGTGTCCTCATATCCGAATGGGTCTCAGCTGAACTGCTGCTCAAAACCTAAAAGCTTAACCAGCCAAATGCTTAACCAGGTCAAAATGCTTCTAGTTTCTGGTCCTCATGCCTTATGTACCTTTCTGCTTTCTACCACCACTCCCTGGGATTAAAGCCTTGCTTTCTGGGATTAAAGGTGTATGTCACCATGCCTGGCCGTTTCCAGTGTGGCCTTGACCTCACAGAGATCCAGAGGGATTTCTGTCTCTGGAATGCTAGGATTAAAGGTGTGAGTGCCATCATTTTCTAGCCTCTGTATCTAGTGGCTGTCTGTTCTCTGACCCCAGATAAATTTATTAGGGTACACAGTATTTTTGAGAACACAATACCACCACAGTTATAACAATAAAAGTATGTGATTTTATATTATTTTAGATGTGTTTTTTCTAGATTACACTAATAATTAAATTTGTAGTATTCATACTTAATGGGGACACTATCTAAAATACTGTAACTTCAAGGTTAGAAAAAGATGTCAGTAAAATAATATTACTTTGTGTGGTGATGACTATAAAATGATTTTTCAATAATTTGTCAAAAAGTTTCTTTAATGTTATTAAAATAAAATGTCTTGATTTTTTATTTTTAGAAGAAATAAGCTTATGTTTATAAACATTCTGAAAGTTGTGAAATGGTAATTGTTAATTTATTTCTGTTTATGTGCTTGGACATTAACAGTATTCTTAGAGTCAAGCCCATATTATTTTTGAAAGCTTAATTTTCAATAATTTTCTTTTCTTAAAGACGAGTCATATAATTTAGGCATGTAGACATATTTCCTTGGGAGTGATGTAAAAATTATAGGCTAGCAAGATAGCTCCTGCCTACTAGAAGAGATTACAAATTGTGGTTGTGGAGAAAAGCATGATTCTGAGACTATCTGGTTTTTACTAATAGTGGTTTCAGCCTTGTGTTTGATTGAAAAGTATAGGTTAGATTATATTTTACCTATATCAGCTAAGTTTTTATGATATCTGTCTATCATTATACTCATATTTTTGATGCCCCACCCCAAAGAAACTAGATCCTGTGGATGAGCAAGTTAGATGAGATTATTTAATATTTATTGGGAACTGGTAAGAAAACATAGATATTGAAATGAAAAGGTGTGGAATTGTGAGTAAAAGTTATATTCTGGAGTGATGAAAACTTAAAATAAGTTAAAATGATTTCAGATGTTCTTAAGAGGGATGAAATAATAAAAGAAAAGGACAATGAGAAAGGTCTGATTCTATGGTATGAGATAAATCTTCCATGAGATATTAACTGATACTAATTGACAAGAAGAAGCAAATAATACAAGAGTATTCATGGCAGAAACTGTAATGAATGATCCATTTTAAGAATAGAAATTAGCCAGGTAAGAAAAGGAGAGACCAGTTGGTGAATGGAACACATCTTTGTTATGGTGGTGAGTCTGGACTCCTTCCACCGTTAACTGGAACCACACTGAAGGTTGAACAGAGTGAGAAAATGAGTTGATTAGCTGATAGATTAATAATGGAAGACATTAGCAACAGAAAGGAATCAAATCCGACTTTCATATCCACCCCCCAACTATCCATATTTTCTTCTAAAATCCCATAACATGGTCTTCCTTTAATGAACATCCATGAAGCTGACACAGTATGCCAGATGGCATACTAAATATTCTGATACAAAGATGAATGGTGTTATCTGTTCCTTATATGGATTAGTCTGTGTTCCCTTCCTGCAGTTGAATTGAAAGGAGCTCCTACGTCTTCTAGGAGAAGATGAGGATTGTTTGGGCTGAGGCTCAGTGGATGGGTGGGAGTAGACTATGTAGACAAGGGGACTAGTGCCAGGTTATTCTCACCAAAGGAGAACAAATAGAAACACATGAGATATTGACTTTCATCTTACAGGAAGTTATTCCATTTTGGCCCATGAACCCTGCTTAGTTGATTTTATGGACCATGCTCTCCCCATGTCCTTGATCTCTCTAGCTCCCACAATTTCTCTTTCCCCTCCCCACTTCCATGGGTTTCCCCAAGCTCCAAGAGGAGGGATCTGATAGAGACCTCCAACCTAGGCTCCAGCTAATACTTGGCTATAGGTCTCTGCATCTTTTCCTATCAGCTGCTAGGAGCAGCCTTTCTAATGATGACTGGGCTAGACACCAATCTGTGAGTGTAGCAGAACATGATTAGGGATCATCCCTCTCTTTTTGTTCTTGTTTTGTCAGTTGTGTTTGGTTCTACCCTAGGTCTCCAGGCTGTCCACCCTCCAGTTCTTGGTCATGCAGGCAGTGTCAGACATGGGCTCTCTCTCAAGGCGTAGGCCTCAAATTAGACCAATCATTGGTTGGTCACTACCACAAGTTCAGCACCACCATTGCCTCAGTACATCTTGCAGGCAGGACATATTGTAGATCAAAGGTTTTGTGGCTAGGTTAATTGTCCCATTCTTACCACTGGAAATCTTGCCTGCTTAGAAAAGGTGGACAGTTCAGGCTCCATAACCTCTTTCCATCTTCTCATATCTTCTTCATTTATTTCTTCAAAGACTTCAAGTTTTTGTCATACACGTCTTTCACTTGCCTGGTTAGAGTTACCTCGATATTTTATATCATTTGTTGCTATTGTAAGGGTTATGTTTCCCTGTTTTCTCAGTCCTTTTGTCATTTGTATATAGGAGGGCTACTGGTTTTTTTTGGTTTTTTTTGTTTTTTTTTTTTTAGTTCATCTTGTATCTTGCCACCTTGCTGAACGTGTTTATCAGCTGTCGGAGTTCTCTGGTAGAATTTTTGAGGTCGCTTATGTATACTATCATATCATCTGCAAATAAAAATACTTTGACTTCTTCCTTTCCAATTTGTATTCACTTGTTCTCCTTAAATTGTCTTATTGATCTAGCTATGACTAAGACACTCAAAGTCTAAGACTTTGAGTGCTATATTGAATAGGTAGGGAGATAATGGACAACCTTGTCTTGCTCCTGATTTTAATGGAATTGCTTTGAGATTCTCTCTATTTAAGTTAATGTTGGCTATGGGTTTGTTGTAAACTGCCTTTATTATGTTTAGATATGTCCCATGTATCCATAATCTCCCTAGAACTTTTATCATGATGAGATGTTGGATTTTGTCAAAGGCCTTTCATGTATCTAATGAGATGATCTTGTGGAATTTTTTCCTATCAGTTTGTTTATAGGGTGGATTACATTGACTAATTTTCATATGTTGACATGTCCCTGCATCTCAGGAATGAAGCCTACTTAGTCATGGTGGATGATCTTTTTGATATGTTGTTCTTAAATTCAGTTTACAAGTATTTTATTGAGTATCTGTATTCATAAGAGAAATTAGTCTGTAATTTTCTTTCTTTGTTGAATCGTTTTGTGGTTTGAGTACCAGGGTAATTGTGGCCTCCTGACCTGAAATTGGCAATCTTTCTTCTGTTTCTATTTTATGAAGTAATTTGAGGAGTATTGGCATTAGTTCTTATTTGAAAGTCTGGTAGACTTTCTTGGTTTCATAGAGTTTTAATAACTGCTTCTATTTCCTTCATGGTTATAGGTCTCCTTAAATTGTTTGTTTGATCTTGATTTAACTTTAGTAAGTGGTATCTGTGAGAAAATTTTCCATTTCGCTTAGATTTTCCAATTTTGTGAAGTACAGATTTTTGAAATTTGAGCTAATGATTCTTTGGATTCCCTTTGATGCCTGTTGTTATGACCCACTTTTTGTTTCTGATTTTGTTAATATGGATATTCTTTCTCCATCTTTTAGTTAGTTTGGTAAGGGTTTGTCTGTCTTGTTGATTTTTCTCAAAGAACCAGCTCTTGTTTGTTGTTTCTTTATATTGTTCTCTTTGTTTCTATTTTATTGATTTCAGCCCTCAGATTGATTATATGCTGGCCTCTACTCCTCTTAGGTGTACTTACTTCTTTTTGTTCTAGAAATTTCAGGTGTGGTATTAAGTTGCTAGTATGAGATCTATTATTTTTTTAATGTAGGCACTTAGTGCTTTGAACATTCCTCTTAGCACTACTTTCATTGTGTCCCTCAAGTTTGGCTATGTTGTGTATTCATTTTCATTGAATTCTAGAAAGTCTTTAATTTCTTTATTTCTGTCTTGACCCAGTTTTCATTCAGTAAAGAGTTGCTCAGTTCCCATGAATTAGTAGACTTTCTATTGTTGTTGATATCCTCCTTTAATCCATAGTGGTCTGATAGCATACAGGGAATTATTTCAGTTATCTTGTATCTGTGGAGACTTGCTTTGTGACTGAGTATGTGGTCAGTTTTGGAGAAAGTTCCGTGAGGTGCTGAGAAGAATATATATTCTTTTATGTTTAGGTCAATGTTCTGTAGAGATCTGTTAAGTCCATTGGGTTTATAATGTCTGTTTAGCTCCAGTGTTTCTCTGTTTAGTTTTGGTCTGGGTGACCTGTCCATTGGTGAGAGTAGGTTATTGAAGTCTCCAACTACTAATGTGTGAGAGTTGATGTGTGATTTAAGCTTTATTAATGTTTCTTATACAAATGTGGGTTCCCTTGTGTTAGGGCATAGAATGAAAGATCATCCTGGTGGATTTTTCCTTTGATGATTATGAAGTGTCCTTTCCTATCTCTTTTGATTAATTTTGGTTTTAAGTCTATTTTGGTAGATGTTAGAATGACTACACAAGCTTGCTTCTAGTTACATTTGCTTGAAAAACCTTTTTCCAATCCTTTCCTCTGAGGTACTGTCTATCTTTGATGTTGAGGTATGTTTCTTGTATGCAGCAGAAGTATGGGTACTGTCATTTTGTGTCTTTGTATTGAGGAATTCAGTCCGTTGATACTGAGAGACATCAATGACCAATGATTGTTAATTCCTGTTTTGTTGTTATTGTTTGTGGTGGTGGTGGTGGTGGTGGTGGTGGTGGTGGTGGTGGTGGTGGTGGTGGTGGTGTATGTGTGTGTGGGGGGGTGCTTCCTTCCTTTTGGTTTTGTTACTGTGAGATTATTATTTCCTGTGTTTTCTTGGGCATAGTTAACCTCCTTGAGTTGGAGTTTTCCTTCTAGTGCATTCTGTAGAGCAGGATTTGTAGATATTTAAATTTGACTTTTATCATGGAATATTTGTTTCTCCATCTATGGTGACTGAAAGTTTTGCTGGGAATAGTAGTCTGGCATGGCATCTGTGGTCCCTTAGAGTCTATAGGACAGCTGTCCAGGTCCTTCTGGCTTTTAAAGTCTCTATTGAGAAATCAGCTGTAATTCTAATAGGTCTGCCTTTATGCTACTTGGTCTTTTTCCCTTGCAGGTTTTAATATTCTTCCTTTGTTCTGTATGTTTAATGTTTTGATTACTATATGCCAACAAGACTTGCTTTTCTGGTCCAATCCATTTAGTGCTCTGTATGCTTTTTATTCCTTTATAGGTGTCTCCTACTTTGGGAAAATTTTCTTCTATGATTTTGTTAAAAATATCCTCTGGATCTTTAATATGGGATTTTTCTCCTATTATTATTAGATTTGGTGTTTTCCTAGTGCCTCAGATTTTCTAGATGTTTGTGGCTGGAATTTTTAGATTTAACATTTTCTTTGACCTACGTATCTATTTCATTTTTTCGTCTATGGTTTCTTCAATGATTGAGATTCTCTCTTCTATCTCTTGTAGTCTATTAGTGAAGCTTGCCTCTGTAGTTTCTGTTCACTTACCTAGATTTTTCATTTCCAGGATTCCCTCAATTTGTGCCTTCTTTATTGCTACTATTTTCATTTTCAGGTCTTGAACAGTTTAATTCATTCCCTTCAACTGTTTGTTTTCTCTTGGCTTTCTTTATAAGATTCATTGATTTCCTCCAATTTTTTGTTGTCTTTTCCTCAATTTCTCTAGGGGATTTATTCATTTTCTTATTAAGGACCACTATCATCTTCATAAAGGTGGTCTTTTTCTTGTACTTCTGCTGTGTTGGAATATTTAGTACTTGCTGTAGTAGGATAGCTTGGCTCTAGTGGTGGCAATATACTGCCCTGGCTGTTGTTGTGTTCTTAAACTGGCATCTAGGCATCTAGGTTTGCGGTGATTTTAGGTCTGTGTGCAGATTTCTGTGTGTGTGTGTGTGTGTGTGTGTGTGTGTTTCCTGTCTGAGAGATAAATGCTTGTCAACACTTAAGTGGTATATTTGAATTCAAAAGACACAGCCAGCCATCATAACCTGTATATTGATAGTTCTGGACTTAGCAACAGTCACTATGTAGAGGTGCAAGAAACTCTTCCTTCTTTTATTTTAATCTTACTTGTTTTTGAAAATTGTTTCTCAGATACAGATCCTTAAACATAATTTGGATATAATTTTAAGCTTTTAGGGACCAATTTTGGATTTTAATGTACCTTATTGAACCTCAGAGACAGATATTTGTGCTAAAACGGTATTTTAAAAATGAGCATTTTTTCAGTATGTCTAGTTGTCGAGTACCACATTTGCCAGTATTAGAGCCTATGTAAAAACTTGCAGAGAAGGGGAAGCCAAGCAGAGAAAGGGGAAAATAATGATATATTCCTATTGCAATAGAACCCAGTGCCCTTGAAGATGTGTGAAACATCTCATGCAGGGCATGGGAACGTGGGTCCTAAATCTATGCTGAGCTGAGATTGCAGGTCTCAGTCAAGGCTAGCTAAGATTCACAGCCCAGGACAGGTCAGTCCTCCTGTGTCCGTCAACCTTCAAGTAACAAAGCAAAATCCTGGTGGCCATTCTTCTTTGACCCTAAATCTACACTATTTTAACATTTCATGAATAAACTGTGATAAAATTTTTCTAAGACCATGCACATTGGCTAACTGTTGTCCTTTGGGATCTACTACTCATTATTTGTGTGACTTTCGGCTTACCTACTTAACCTCTCCAAACGTCTAATACTTCTGTAAATCTGAGGCCACACTTAGGGACTAAGCAATTCCCATGGCACCTGCTAGGTTTCACACTTAGAGAAGCTGCAGGAGTCCATAGGAAAGTGGAATTCCCTTTATTTCTCTTTGCAGACACAAGTGTTGGAGAAGCAAAGGGCCTTTTCTATGCAGCTTTGGATTTTGGCTTTTCTGGATTCTTGCCACTTCTTCCAAAGACCTGAACCCTGACCCTGGCCTGGGAGTTTGTCTTTTGGGTTTAGAGAATGACTGGAATACAGACCTTACTGAAATGGTGTGTTACACCTTCCTGTCCTCGATATACACACTGAAAAGCAGAAAGTCTTTGGACCTGACGCTAGCCCTTGCCTGAATGAAGCAAAAGTAACAGGCCCCTGATTTGCTGTTTGGTGCTGGGACGGAGCCTGGAGCTGGAGCTGGAGGCAGACATGCTGGGTCAAATCCTGGCTCTGCACTGAGAATAGAAACAGCCAAGAGAAGGGTAGTTGTGTGGTAGTGGTAGTACCTCCCTGATGTTACAGGCAGGCAGGTACTGCTGCCTCTGGCAGCCAAAGAGAAAGTTGAATACTGAAATTATGAGAGTTGTGTTTAGAATTGTGTCTTCTTAAAGCAAAGCCTGAGAGTTTGTTGTGGTTTTGTATTCTTGTTCTCTACCCCTAAGTTCTTCCTAAGATCAGCAATAGACAGTCTGACACAGCTACCTAACCTGTGGCAAGAAATACATTTAACCCTTTTAACCCGGTGTTCCAGTGCAGGCACACAGAGGTTTCAGGAAACAATACCATGAGTGACTTCATTTAATGTTTTCTTTTATTCTTCATGTTGACTGTCTCATTTCTTTTTAAAATGCTGATCATGACTCACACAATTGATTTCACGATCCATTAATTGGTCATGAAAACACTGACCTAGCACATACTTGATCAATTTATTTTTCCTTGTGAATGCCAGGGTTTGGACATGAATATGCATGTGCAGTAGTGCTATGTGACCATGCTTACTCCCCCCGAAGACAGTCCAAGTTTCTTTCTTCAACATGAGAGAAATGTCATTGTTTTTACTGACACAAAAACAGAAATGGTTTCCACTGGACCACTTACTAGCTGTGTGGCTGTAAATGAATTACTTAGCCCTTCTGTGTTCCAGTTCTCTGATGGTAAAAACTTGGGTGATAACAGTGTTTCTCTCCGACTGTTAAGAGACAGCTGCTTAGTGTGCAATGAAGGGAGCATACATCCCACACTTAACTTGCACTGACTCTTGGTACTTGCCATATCTTTTTGCCCTTGTGTAGATATTCTATCTGATCATCCTCAAGCTTGTTTCCTTGCTCCATAATTCTACAGAGATTTTCTTGCTGACTTTCTAGTTTGGCCACCAAATCAGTTCATTTTGTATAACAAAGCCAAACTAAATCCCATAAAAAGCAAGGCACTTCATCCTTCTTGCCCTCATTTTATCCACTTTCCTGTCAAACTCAGACTCTAGTGTTTCTCAGTCCACAGAGTGAACTCAGCATAACATCATTTCTTCAGCAAGCTCAGAGAGGACCTCTAGTTCTGTTCAGTTGTAGAGATTCAGTAGTAAAAATGGCCACCATTACCCCTGCTGGAGGCGTAGGGAGACAGGGAATTAGCAAAGAACATGCATCTATATAATATATAATGGTAACTATAATTTGTGATAATTACAGTGCTGTGAAGAAAAATACAGCATTGCAAGAATAAGAGAGATAGTAATGCATGCTTTTAATTCCAGCATTTAACAAGCAGATCTCCATAAGTTTGAAGCCAACCAGGGCTATACAGTGAGAACTTTTAGGGGGAGAAGTTTGAACCTACTTAATATATTCTGAGTCATGTGAGCCAGCATCAGCACAGAACCATTCCCTCCCACACAAATGACCTTCCACCTGCCCCCTGCCCTGCAGGTCCTATTCATTCCCCATAGTATGGTTTTAAGGCCTTCCTGCTCTCCAGAGTCTGCATTCCTGCTCACAGTCACCTCTGCCTTTTCCCGTGACATTTCCCTTGTTGGCTCCTGTGCCTTCTGCTTTGCGTTATTCTGTGTGTTTGTTTTCTCTATCAGCTGGACTGTGAGGAGAAACAGCATAATTCAGTGCAACATTTTCTTTGTAATGTTCATTATCCTTATATTTACCTTGCACATAACAGCCATTTCATACAGGAGCCTTCATGAAGATTCAGTTTCATATATATATATGTAAATACATAAATATTCATACTCATGCACTAGTAACTATATATTCAAGGAAGTATATATAATTTGACTGTTAGAGTCTAAATTATCAAGAGTTATAATATCTGATGTCAATAAAGGCATAATAAATGGATATTTTTACACCAATATTATAGGATTACTAATACAATTATTCAAAATTGGGGAATTGCTATGAAACTTTGCTATGTATATTATGCATATAACTTGATAATCATGTTTATAGTTACATTATGTAAAGAAATACTAATATAACTTAAAAGAAATGTATAAAGATGTATTTTGAGGCAATAGTCTATACACAAATATTAATTATATTTTGGTACATACATTCAGAGAAATACTATGCAGCTATTAAAAAGAAACTAAGGTAAGTCCATTATTTGCTGATTAAAGATACCCATGATAAGTTGTAAGTAGAAAATAAAAGCAAAGCAAAGCTGAAAAAAATGTGTATATACTGCAACAGTGAACAGAAAGGGTATGTTTGTGTGTATTCTTGTAAGTGCTGTTCTAGCTTTATTCTAAAAACAAAAATTAAAAATCACTCCATTAAGGGTATGTAAGAATGTGTATGTGTGTGTGTACATATGCATGTGCTTTCTAAAAAGGAAATGAACTAAATACCAACCCAGCAAATTACTGACAATTCAAATCTATTTTGGGGAAAGTAGGTCTTCTTGAAGTTAGATAAACCATTAAGCCTCTGATGCAGTATTTTAAAAGAAGAATGTAGAAAGGGGGAGCTTGCAAAGTCAGTCTCCCTTCTTGTCTTAGATTCTGAAATATTCTATGCTTTATAAGCCTGTCACCATTGCGGTCCTCATTACTGCTAGCACTTCCTCCATTGAATCGTAAAAGAAACGCCTTTCAGCCCTTTCAGTACTCTGTACCAACTCCATCAAGTGATGCCAGCCAATGCTTGCTTCATCTGGGAGTTGGGAACTCATTACCTACCTGGGCAGCTGTTTCATTTTGATAGCTCTGCTTATTGGAATTTATGTTTCCCTGAAGTCAGAAGAGCTGTCACAATAGCTTCCTTTTTCTCTTCTTGACCCTGCCCTTGAGAGATAGGTAGTATGCTTCCTTTCGACAGTCTATTGAAAACTTGAAGGAAGTGGTCATGCTCTCACTTCTTGCCTCTCCTGCTACAAGTAGCTAGGAAGAACTTTCTTCTCTTTGGTCATACGAGAAACATAAATATGTCAGTGCAGGAAACAGCTATTAGAATCAACCCATGACCATTCCAGGAAACATTGCATTTCAAATCTAGAATTATGATTTTGTGATATAATATAGATATCTGTGCTTTGTATAAATGTTCTAGATTTTGGCTTTCAAAGTAAAGCTTGGTTTTCTAAGTCTTATTTCTTTTCTCCTACATTACCAAAGACAAGTACATTACTAAATGTAATCTTTGACTATTATGGCTATATTAAATAGATGGTTATCTTAGTTAGAATTTCTATTGCTGTGAAGAAACACCATGACCAAGGCAACTCTGTTTTTTTTTTTTTTTTTTTTTTTTTTTTCGGTTTTTCAAGACAGGGTTTCTCTGTGTAGCTTTGGCACTTTTCCTAGAACTCACTCTGTAGCCCGGGCTGGCCTCAAACTCACAGAGATCTGCCTGCCTCTGCCTCCCGACTGCTGGGATTAAAGGCATACACCACCACCGCCCAGCCCAAGGCAACTCTTATAAAGGATATCATTTAATTGGGGCTGGCTAGTTCAGAGGTTTAGTCCATTATTGTCATGGTGGGTGGCATGGCAACAAGCAGGCAAACATAGTTCTAGAGAAGGAACTGATTGTTCTACATCTTGATCTGCAGGCAGCAGAAGCTATTGTGTGTCACACTGAGCATAGCTTGAGCAAAGGAGACCTCAAAGCCCACCCCCACAGTGACATACTTCATCCAACAAGACCACACCTTCTCCAATAAAGCCATACTCCTAATAGTGCCACTCCCTTTGGGGGCTATTTTCTTTTAAACTATCACAATGTTTTAATTAGTTATTATATCTACCTGTAGATATAAGAAACCTCTCTTGATATCCTTGCTGACATGCCACCATGAAACAGGATCAGCTACTGTAACTTTTAAGTCTACTAACAAAGGTTTTGTTTTTAAACAAATAAAAGTTGTTGCAGACAAAGCTGAAACTCAGAAAGTTCCTGTTCAATATATACACTTTTTACTAATATCATGACAAGTCTGGGTGTAGCTTACTGAAGTGAGTGTTCTAGTCCAGATGATGCTTATTGTTTTATTTCCCCATGTATTTATTTTTCTAGTTGTGTACATATGTTTTTTGGTTATTCAGTTTTATTGATAATAATGAAAATTAAAGTCAACTTTGCCTTAGGTAGTAATTCCTCCAAGTTTTGTACCAGCAACTTGAACATTTATTCTATTTTTAAGCTACTTGCTACAATATTGACAGGCATCTTATTATGTGCCTTGGTTCTAATTACAGATACAGGCTACTTCACACAGAGCTGGATATTTCTAAGAGACTAAACAACACATGTAGTGCTGCAAACAAGGAAAGAAGCAGCGTGTTTAACTGAGACTCAGCTATTATCAGAAGCTGGTTATCAGTACGTTGGTATCCTGACACTGCCCTGGGCCTCATTCTTTTATCTATTTCTTTCTATTGTATGATAATTTTTGAGGGGAGAAAAGCCCAACAACTGTCAATCTAATCATTGTGTTCAGCCGATGTTACCAAGCAAAACATATTTACAGCTAGATCTACACTGTTTTTACAAGTTTATTAAAAACATGTGTTGCCCAGTGCCAGAAATAACTATAGCAAATGCTAACACCAGAGGCAAACTGTCTCCACTTTGTTCTGAGGATTTAACTATCCCATCACTTTATGAGCTATAAGGTAGAAGGTTCCATGTGAAAATTCATACCACAGGAAAGGGTGTGCATGTGTGTGTGTGAACAGATGAAGAAGGGGAAATGGGAGTGGGAGGGGTCAGTAAGGGAGACTAGAATCTGTAATTGCTTTGTACCAGGCTCTGAGGTCTCAGCCAAGACCTAAAGAAATGCAATTAAATCATGGTGACTTTTGACCATTTTGTTTCGTTTATAGGACCATGGTATTACATATGACATAATTTAAAGCTATATTTTTCTCAGTGGAAATGCAATGCTTTTATATCATAGCAAAGTCCATCTATACAGCCCTACCACCTTCAGTTATCCTATAGTCACAATTGGGATAATTGCTACCTTGTTGGCCATTGTTCCCAACATGTAGTTAGGACAAATATTTGGTTAGCAAGTGAATATTTGGAAGAAAAAGACAGAGGAAGGCTGTTTTTCACATTTGACATGTAGTTGTCATAAGCAACTCCCTGCTACATTGACTCCCTCCTATATTGTTCTTTTCTTTCTCTGAGTCTCTGAAGTCCACATATACTACTAGTCACTGAGTTCTTCTCTTGGTTGTATGATACGTTATTACTTCCTAGTTGTTTGAGGCTTGTATATATAGCCCCATACTAGTTTGTTGGCTCTCTAGGGCCCTATATATTATTTCCTTTCAGCACCTAATCTAGTGCAAAATCCAATGGGCTCTTAGGACATATTCTGAGTCTTTACTTGTTAAAAATAGATTCTTTAACCCTTGTGAGAAGAGCATCAAGTATCTGATCGGAAGTACCAGCTCAGATCACTGTTTAAAATCCCAATGAATTCCCTGGTGTAATGAGTGGCAAAGTATGGCAGTCCCCTCAATTTTGTTATAAAATGAATTTATACAGGTTACAATTGTTTTACATTGTTGAGTAATTGATAATGGTTTCTTTTTTCAACCCTTGATAGCTCATCAGGTTGTCTTCAACAATGAGAACTATGTTTCCAAAATAAAAAGCAAATGTCAGTTTCCTTTATAATTGTTATTTTCTAACAACAATAATAACAATGATATAATAGTAAACTTGGAAAAGGTGTATTAATAATAAAATGGGATTGGGGGTTTGTATGTTTTTGAGCCATGGTCTTACTAATTACCCTTGGCTGGGCTGGGACTTACTATGTAGATCAGGGTGGCCTCAAAGTCACAGAGATCAGACTGCTGCTGCCTCCCCAATCCTAGGATTAAAGGCATGTGCTTCTAGTCCCAGGCATAATAAAATGCTTTTAAATAAGCAGAAATTGTCATTCATATATGTTGCTGTCACAGTTAATTTAGAATTACTTTAAACTCTTCTTAATGCCTTTTAATAGATAATTATGTGAGTGCGTAGGTGGATGGATGGATGGATGGATGGATGGATGGATGGATGGATGGATGAATATGCATGCATATTCCAAATCAGCTATGGAACACCTTGTCATAAAAATGCTTTAAATCATTCAAGAACTACTATTTTCAGCTAAGTAATTTTTGTTTATTAACTTTTATACTGTGCTTAAAGATTAAATGCTCACCATTTTTCTGCTCATTTGGAGCAAGTAGGTAAGCTTCACAAATGGAAAATAAGTCTTGACTTTAGCATTTACAGTGTTAGAAAGCTGCTGAGTTAGCTAAGGTCATTTACATAAGCAAGATAATTCCAGGTGAGCCAATATTCCAGAGTTCTGAACAAATTCATCTTTTCTTATAATTAACTGGAATGTGCATAATTTTAAAATATATGGTTGAACTCAGTCAAACCTGAAATTTATATGAGGTCATAGATTAGTGCAACCTTATCTATTGTCAAAAAAATCATCTTGTTCTTCTGGAGAGATAGCTTGACAACTAAGAGCAATTCCTGCTCTTCTGAATGACCCAAGTTCATTCTGGGCACCCAAGTTGGGTGAGTTCCAACTGCCATTCACAACAGCTCACTCCAGCTGTAGGGGATCCAACACTATCTTCTGGCCTGAGGGCATCTGCACACATGTGACACACAGAGAGAGAGAGAGAGACAGAGACAGAGACAGAGAGACAGAGACAGAGAGACAGAGACAGAGAGACAGAGAGAGAGAGGCGCACATGCATACATAAAAATAAAAACAACCTTTAAAAAAAAACCCACTGTATTCAATGTATAATGAACCCAACTGGCACTTAGAAATCATCAGACAAATGCTTTACCAGATCAAGGAATTCTGTGAGGTTCCTGAAGCCTTGCATTTGCTAAATTGTTGAAAGGTTAACTCAATATTGATACTAAATCTTAGGTGGCTTATTCCTTAGCTTGGGAATATATGTTTTGTCTATAAACATGAGAAGGACTTAAAATTCAGTGCTATAAATAAATACTTTTTCTATGAAGCTCACGAGTGCTACCTTTGTCCCCACTAGAATACATACAGCACTCTCCTGACCACATTCTTTTAGAGTGTAGCTGTCTCAGGTCTCTCCTGAAGCCCTGTTTTGTGTTTGTTTGTTTTTTCTTTTAAGTATTTTTTTATTTTATGTGTTTGTGTATGTGTGCTACATGCCTGCTGAAGCCCACAATGGTCAGAAAAGGCATCAAAGCTCCTACAACTGGAGTTATAGATGATTGTGAGCTATCATGTGGGTGCTGTGAACCTATTCCAGGTCCTCTGAAAGAGAAGTAAGTAATCTTCTCTTTAATTCTTGAGCCATAGCTCTACCACCACTACCCCAGTCCTAGTTTTTTAATAGGCCATTTTCCAAGTAATTCAGACTTAGAATTTATAATCCTTAGAGAATAGTATCTGTGTGATTAGGCCAGCTCAGAGAGACACAAACACACTACATAGCTCATAGTGTGTACATTCCAGAATGTTTCCAAGATAGATACTAGATTCTTGAAAAGAAATGGGTGTGTAGAAATGTTCTGTCTTCCCTTGCTCTCTTTTTCTTCTTCCTCTTTTCATTGATGTAGTTACAGTAGTGGATTCTTAGTGCTGACTCTTTGATCATAATGCTTAATGCACAGTACTGAGCAGCCCTCTTAGAAAACCTTTCTTCTGCCTTTTCTGCTTTTCTTTTCTTTGTTATGTGATCTTGTCGATTTTTAATGGGACCAAGCTCATGTATCTCAAAGAGTCACTGACGTTCTTTCTAGTGATTTTACTTAAAATTATTATGTACTATATTATATATACCATAAGAAGAATATTTTTATGACTATTGAGCTTAACCTTGCTGCAAAAGTAGGAATAGATTTTTGATAAAACAACAGATCTTATCTATCCTTCAATTAAAAAAACAGCATAAAAATCCTTCCTTTATTGATGTTTGCCATTTCTTATTTAGATAATATTTCATCCTTAAATATTTGACTGCCATCTATCATTACAATTAGCCTAGCTTTTGATTTGTCAATGGAAGCATCAATCCACATTATCCAATGGCTAATCTATTGATACTGGGTCTTAAATGTCATGATTTGCTGTTAAGGCAGATGGAAATTCTGGTAGTAGCACTGGTTATGAGTTTCATTTTGTTCAGGAATAGCCTCATTTGGCCAGCCCATAGAATCATTATATTTCATGGTTATATCAACACCAATTTTAATTATTTTCAAAAACTAAAATCAACAGTTATCATAATCTGTACCTATTAAAAAATGTGTCTCACCTTTGGCTCTTTTGTGTTCAATCATTGTTATAGTTACCATAGCAACAGTCATCATTGCCTTCCTTTGAAGTGGTAGAATAGTTTAAATATTTGCTCAGCTTCTAGCCTTAACCTGTCCTTTCCCTCCATACCCCACATTTCCTATGCACTATGGCTAAATTGACCTTCTGAAAATGCCACCCAATGTAATCTTGTTATATTAAAATCATCATGAAATACTACCAATTATAATTGAAAACTCTCTTATCAGCGTGCTTCCTAAGCATTTGCCATTCTCTACCTCCTTTATTTCTCATTTCTCCCACTGTGAATTTTAGTGGATACATCCATGGTTCTCCAAGCATGTGAGCCACATTTCCTTCTATCAGTGCACTTTGCTCCATAGGCTGTAAAAAGTTCCATTATGCTCTTGTAGGAAAAGCAAGGACTGTAGATGAGCTAGATCTGCATTAACATCTTGGTTCTACACTTTAACAAATTATAGTTTTAATCTCTGTGTCTTAGTTTTCTGATTGTCTGTAGCACAAAGGATAGATTTCTGTTCTGTTTGTTTATTTCATGTATAACCACCATCTTTCTTTCTTATGGAGAAGTCATCATGAAGGCAGAATGATATAGATAGATGGATCAATAGATACCTGGATGGATGGATGATAGAGAGATAGGTCTTGTAGTGTGTTTTGAAATGTTTTGAAAATGCTTGGCTTGGGTTCATTCTAGCTGAAGCTAGTAACCCTGTATAGTAGTCATTCCAGACATTAGGAAGAACTTTTAATGTGTCTTTTAATGGGCAAGTGGCTTTCTCTAGAAAATTGAAGACAAAACAAAGAACAACAAAAGCAGATGGAAGCTTCAAGTTCCTTTGCAGTGCTCATCTTAGGATGCAGTCATGACCTATGAGCCAAAATCCAAACTAAATTTTTCATATTCCTTTTTATGTTTTTTTTTTGGATTTTTTTATTAAGAAAATTTTTTCATTCATTTTACAGACCAATCAAAGATCCCCCTCTTCCCCCCCAAACCCCCCCCACAAGAAGACATACTCATTTTTAAAGAATTTTTTAAATACATGTGTATATAGGTATACCTGCATGAATTTTCATGTGCCATGTGCATACAGGTGCCTGTCAAGGTTAGAGGGTGTCAGATCCCCTGGAACTAAGAGTTACAGCCTCCTAATGTGGGTCCCTGGGTATAACCACTGAGCCTCCTTCTGTCTGGGCTTGTCATCCATTTATTATTTGATTTTTTTTCTGTCAATGTACTATTGTTTTATTTTGGGTTGAGGCACAGACCTATAATCCAGCATTCTGGAGGTGAGACAAATGGATCACAAATTCAAGGCCTGCCTAGACAACAGAGTGGGTTCAAAGAAATCCTGAGAATCTTAGCAAGAGTCTGTCTTAGAAAATAAAAGCAAAAAGAGGAGTGGGGGTATAGCTGAGGGGTACAGCTCCTGCTTGACCTGCTCAAGGTCCTACAACTGGTCCCCAGTATGGGAAGGAACAACTAGCTGGAAGTAACTTCTACCCTGATTTCAGTGAGGATGGCATTTCACCTTCCTGCATAGTTTAAGATTCACCCAAGAAAACTGGCCGTTCTTACTATTACTAACCATGTCTTACTCAGCTTGGCCATTCATAGTTTATCTCTTATGTATCAAGATGCCTTGTTCCCCAAATTTAAAATGTTTGTGTATATTTAGTGGAGAGAGTCATGAAATTTTCAAGGACAGTGATAGTATTTAGTATAGTATTTTGCTGTGGGATGTCCTGTATGCTGTGAATATATGTTATTATGATTGATTGATAAATAAAACGCTGATTGGCCAGTAGCCAGGCAGGAAGTATAGTGTAGGTGGGACAAGAGAGAGGAGAATGCTGAGGGGAAGAAGACTGAGTTAGGAGATGCGGCCAACCGCCACGAGGAGAAGCATGATGTAAGATACTGGTAAGCCACGAGCCACGTGGCAAGGTATAGATTTATAGAAATGGGTTAATTTAAGATATAAGAACATATAGCAAGAAGCCTGCCACAGCCGTACAGTTTATAAGTAATATAAGTCTCTGGGTACAGGAAAACTTCAGCTACAGTATTTAGCACAATAAATCTTATTAAAGACAAAAGGAGTGAGTGAATGAATGAATGAATGAATGAATAAGTGTGTGACAGACTAAAATAGAAAAATGTTTTTAATAATAGCAATATAATTGGAGTACACTTTAGAAATGGTAACTTACTGCTGCATATTGATGCAGGTCAAATGCAGAATGGTGACAGTGAGTCCTCCTCATTGGTTGAGAATCATGGCCTGCCTTCCCTATGTAGAACAGAAAGCTCTGAGTGTCTTGACAGGTGAGAGCTCCTATTGTCTGCCAGCTGCCTTCTCTCTTTGAAGTCTCCCTATTAGCCACCCTTTCCACCACCACCCCTTTGGGGCTCCCAGACTTTCACCTATTTAAGCTTCTTTCCTCATAAACTCTTATTTTGCTTTATCCCATCTGTTTCTTTTCTTTTATTCCAGTTATTGGATTTTCCAACACCTTACTGCAGGATCCTCTTATCATTATGGCCCTGGGCTTTTAGGGTCTTAGTGACATAGACTGTGCTGGCACACATTCTTTTGATGTAGGTAGTAGACAGCGAAGAGTGTCCTTTACTAACAAACAAGTGTCCTAGACCTCCAAGAAGGGAAAACAGGAAAAACATTTGTGGCCTTATGGTGATATTTTACTTGTGCTGAAATGTAATTTTATTTGTATGTTAATAAATAAAAGTGCCTGGGGTCAGAGCTAATAACAAGCCATTTAGCGGAAGTCTGGCAGTGGTAGCACACGCCCTTAATCCCGATCACATGACAGGCAGATCTCTGTGTGTTCAAGGACACCACCAGCATAGAGACACACGCCTTTAATCTCAATACCAACCATAGAGGTCTGTATAGACAGGCAGTGATGAGGAGGTCATGTGGTTGGGTTTATAACCAATGAGAAGGCAGAACAGAAAGTCAATAAAAAGACAGATACACAGAAAGTAGTAGGTCTCTTTCTGAGAGGAAGGACGGCAGAGACAGCGAGGGGTAAGAAGGCGGTTTTAGTCTCAGCTCTCAACTACTTCTCTAACCTCTTGGGCTTTTAACTCTGCATTTGGCTCTGTGTTTCTTATTTAATAAAACCGTTCAGAATTACATCTACATGGCCTTTGTTTTTCTTTTGCTTTTAGAAGATGGCATAGATATGGTGAAATAAAGTAACAGTTTCAAACACTGGTCACCACATGCAGAAGCAAATAATAATAACCAGTGCTGTGGATATAGTTTCTTTCAAATGCCACTGTGAGGCTTTGCTTTACTCGAGCTGGTACAGATACTGCTGCCTATTTTGTGCTCATTTGTGTATGCACAAGCAAGCAAGCACACAAAAATTACGCTGATCTACACATTTCTGGTCTGAACTTTTAAAACGTTAAAGATGCTCAAAAAACCAACTTTCACTGTCTTCTTTTGTGGAATATTTAATGTTAAAACCAGTGTGCATGGGAGCAAAGGGAACTTGCTACTTACATCACCTGTTGCTATTAGAAATTTAGAGTATGTTCTCCTTGTTTCTATTACTCTAACTGGATGTCACATTTCTTAAAGTGGAATAGGTCCTTAGCAAGTCAACCATACCTCCTAAAGTACATAAGTACCTTCAGTGACATTTTATCAAGTGGTTTTCAGGATGCACATTTTAAAACTTTCAGCCCACTGGGTCCCTTTTAAAAAGACACTGTAAGTTAGAAGAAATTTAAGGAAGTCAAGGCTGTCAGCATGTTGGAGATAGCTGGTGGTGCTTTCATTGTTGGTCCTGTATGGTCTCTGTTAAACCTCTAACTTATAAATAAATTCTAATCTGAGGAGTGACTTAAACAGAAATGAGGAGCTGATTACCAATGATATGACATAACTAAAGCAGAGACCATTAGTAAGCTGGATATTTCACAGAAAGTACACAGTGCCTAAGGTAACCAGCTCACAGGATGAATGGAGGACTTTGGACCAGTTTCAGAGGTATCCATGTGTTTAGGGCTAACCAGGGCAGAGCATCATGCTAGGCATTTGTGGAGGAAAGCTTTTCTCCCCTCATAGTGCTCAGAAAGCAAAAAGAGAGGGACTAGTCTGCCATCCCAGTGGCTCTTTAAGGCCACCTAACCACTAGGCCAACCTCCTGAAGGATCCAACACTTCCCAGCAATACCACAAGCTCAGCCCAAGCCCTTAATAATTTGGTTTGGGGGAATTGAAGCAGTGATGAAGCAATGAAGAACTGTCACAAAATAGTAAAATAATGAGATCTGGCACCAACTGAACTATTTTTAAATAAGTATGTGAAGAGATAAAGATGTGGGTTCTTCTCTGTGTTCTTTAGTAACGCACAAGCTTCTGCTCAATTTTGTGCTCCTTTATAAAATGAAAGTTATATGCCATCTCTGTTTTAATCAGAAATTAAATATTACTTTTTATTCTAGAATTAAATTTAATTTCTAATGGTAGATTCAATATTAATTTTAAACTGTGTATATGATAAAAAGAAAATTTTTCCTTACTTTATGATTTTTATTGTTATCTCTTCCTACTTATATTGTAAGTTCCTTTAGACATTATTCTCCTTATTTTTTAAATATTTCCTTTCCAACAATATTAGCAATATTATAGTTGCTTCTTATTTTTGTTATGGTACCCAGAAATGGATAAATTGTTTATGTGTAAACATATTACCTCAAGTCTCTGATTATTCCCTAAGTCTCTATAGATTTACACTTTTGTTTTTAATTAATGAAGAAATAAACCTTTTTGTACAATTGACATTGAGATATAAGACTAATACCGGCTTACTTTGTCACCATGGGATCTGCAGATATGTTCCATATCTATGTTATAGTTACATATCTGTAACTATGGGGAGTAAAACCTGTATATTTTTCATTTGCCCAAATGTGAATGTTTTTGAGCATACATTTCAAATTGGGTAGCATCTAGTAATGGAATTCTCTCTTTCCAACCCACAGTCATATGTTCCTCTCTCTCTCGCTCTCTCTCTCTCACTCTCGCTCTCTCTGCCTCTGTCTCTCTCTAGATACATGTGTGTTGATTGTATTGGACATTCACAACAATGAATGATTAGGAATATTTTTTTAACTAGGGACATCAGAAGATGGGAATAATGAAAAGATGTCTTAATGTCATGTGTTGAGCAAGGACATTACAATTTAATTTTTAAGCAATATTATCAAGATTCTCTAGGTGAAGAAATGAAGCCTCTGAGAGACTAATATTTTGACTAAGGTCTTAAGTTTGAAAAAAGTGCTTCTGATTGCCATACCAAACCTTTTAAAACTGGGTTTATATTTTCATCTAAAATCACCTAGCTATTGAGAGTTATTTAAAGGAGAATTGAACTATTGAGTTATTATAAAGAGCTTTTAACATTTCATCAAATTACCAGAATTTCAGAGGTTTTTTTTTTTACTGCATGCCTTGCATGTATCTACAAAATTTGTTAATAGAAAGGAAAAAAAATTTTCTCTTCAACATTAGTATTATAGAATAATTTGTATGGTTATTTAAAACATTTCTTTGTGGGATATTTTATATTAAAGTTTTTCAAAGATTGTTCTTGAAGTTTTGAATTAGAACAGAGTGGCTGTGTGTTACCATTTGTCTTTTCTGTTGAAGCCTGCATCCTCTCCTTCTCACCTGTGTGATATGTGTTCCTGTGCTGCCTCCCCAGCTAATCCTGCTTAGTGTATACCAGTTGTACACAAAGCAACCTTGGGTAGGGCTAAGGAGACACCCACACAGTGTCTTCATGCTCTATGTGTTCTGCTAAGTGCCAGGATGTCTCATTATGGGTAGACAGAAAAATATTTCCCATGTAATTTTCAATTATAATGTAGTGGGGTGAATTTTATATAATATGAAAGTAACCATCTGCAAATGAACAGTTAAGTCTGTATACCCATTTGTACATTCACCAATTCTGTTTAGTGCCAGAATTTTCTCATCCTTCTAAAGTAAAGTCATTTTGCCCCAGATACTCACTTTCTATCTTTTCTTTCCTCTTCCCAGACCTTGGCAACATCCAGTCTGTGTTTCAACTGTATGAATTTAGCTGTTCATTTAATTGGGATTGAATAATAATGTTTTTTTTCTGTCTGATTTCTTCCCTTTACCTTAATTCTTGCATGCATCAGTTGTTCATTCCCTTTTATAGCTGAGTAATTTTTTCCATAATATGTATGATTTTCAGTCTATTTAATCATTTCCCATTGATGGACATTTGGGCTACTTCTACAAGTCATTTGCTGAGCATATTACCTCCCCACAAAACGTCAGCTCCAAAATCATTGAAAATAGGGCAGTTTCTGTCTGTAATAGAGCCCCATAGGGCAGAATCCAATGGTAAACTGACACAAAGAATAATTCTTGTACTAGACTTCCTAAAATATATGGGCATGTTACTTTGCTAAGTGATTCAGAACATACTGTATATATGTACTACATACATGTACTACACCAAAAATAAATTATTTCATTTTTACTATTTTAAAAAGAAATCTAGATCCAGCCCCAACTTGGTATGCCAGCCTGTGTTGACTACCCAAAGGAGGCCTTACCCTCTATGAGGAGGGAATGCGGGAAGGATGGGAGGAGGTGAGGGGGACTATTAAAAAAAGAAATTTAATTTTATGTACTTATGATATGCAACATGATACAAAATGACCAGCATGGTAAGATATCACTAAAGTTGTAATAGTAGCACTTAATATCTTGGGAGTAACCAACAACTGTCTAATTGGATTTGAGGCCCACTCAACAGGAGGGGCATCATTCCTGATGTATATTCCAAGCCAACAACATAGAGCTATGAGGTCACTTTTCTAAACCAATATAATCCCTAACTGTACTCTAAATACTTATCCTTACATTCACAGATAAGTATAGATATCACTCTTCATCAAAGAAGCTTGTCTTTACAGTAAAAAAGCCCTTATAGAAAGCCTCATCCAGTCCAAATGCAGAGAACACTGTGGGATGCCCTATCCTAGTTGATACATCTACAGCACAGCTCTTGTTTAGGAGAACATGATGGAAGAGGATGTGGAACAATTGTAAGAGCCAGAGGAACAGGAAGTCTGCTGTTAAAGTGTGCCTTCTCGCTGTGATAGGGAAGCTACAATCATGGAATCTCAATAAGATGTCTGCCTAAAGAAAAGGCCTGAAAAATTCTAGCAGTTGACATCCCAACATAAATAAAGGGAAATCTCAAGTGTCATACCCCTAGATGAAGAGCTGCAAGTAGCAAACAACTGGTGAGAGAATAACTATTCTTTCTCGGGGATGAGCCTCCTGGTTGCTTATCCAACACCAAGTGGCCAGGTCTAGACATGTACATGCAGGTAACACTGAACAGACTCATTAGGTTGTATTTTTGGTTTGTTTGTTTGTTTGTTTTTTGTTTTTTCTTTGCGCCTTTCCTGGAACTCGCTTTGGAGACCAGGCTGGCCTCAAACTCACAGAGATCCGCCTGCCTCTGCCTCCCGAGTGCTGGGATTAAAGGCGTGCGCCATATTTTTATGTTTATTTGTTTATCTGTGTATGTAACAACAGTGGTTAAAGAAGAAGAGGCCATGAATTTGGGAGGGGTAAGATGGAAGAGGAGGGGGAAAATAGTATAATTATATTTTAACTAAATAAAGAGATTTTTAAATGTAATATGATGAGTAATCTTGACTGTGTTCAACATTAAATTTAATAGTTTTAAAGTGACTATTTGGATAGTTTTAGGTAGATAAAAAAAGTAATTTCTGCTCAAAATTTCTAGTAAGCAAAAATTGTAAATATGTTATTTTGATCAATTAATGGAAAACTAAGTTATTTGTTATTCAACATATATAATAATTATATGCTACACAAGGTCTTTTGAAACAGCATGTATATTACATAAATCTAAGTTTCCTATCCAAGTATCATTTCAAGAAAGGCAAGCTTAAGTAATGGAAGCAATGGGGAAACATAATATAATAATGTTGTTGGGTGTGGTTTGGAAGGTCTTAGGAAACATTTGGAACCGTTTTTCTCATAAAGTCACTTAACTCTTGAAGTGTTGTGATAGCATTTTCCTGTGTTATATATAACACGGTGAGAGTCTGGTTAAAGGTGTATTCTTAGTAGTCTGGTGAAACAGTCAGTGAAATTAGGAGGGAACGGATGTTTGATGGTGTTGTCCCATGCACTCTTGAATGCCCTTTTTTAATGCCATTTAGCAAAACTATTAAGGAAGTTTGTGGTATTTAATTTCATTTTCAGAAGTGGATTTCTAACAGTTGTTGAGATGAAGAACTTTTAAACCTTTTTTTTTTTTTACATCCATATTATTGGCCTCTTTGAAACTTGACAGGTATGTGCCTCAGAGGTTCTACGCATCTGTCAAATATTAAATAAACTTCCATTGTGGGTTGTTACCCCATCAGTTTCCTTGCATTTGACATATAGAGTCTCAGTGACAATCTTTTCATATTATGAAAATGTCCATAATCTTTTTTTTATAAATTTAAATATTATACTAAATAAAGATGTAATGATTTTTAAGATAAATAAGATATTGAGTAGGGAAATAAAAGCTATCTTACGGTATATTCTTTAGATTGCATAAAATATCTTTGTTACATTTGAGTTTAAACCCCATTTCTGCTGAAGGTTGCTATGCTGTCTGCTGTGACAGATAATTAGAGACATAGCTAAGCTATCCATGGAAGTAGACACGTGTCTTTGTCAGTGAATGCTGGGAACTTATAAGGAAAAAATAAGTTTGTTTTAAACTGTTACTAAGGTGGTTATTCCCAACTCCTTATGTCTTTAAAACAAAAATAAACCATTGCAAAACTCGAGCTCAGACACCAGGTAATTTGAACGACATAGAAGACTTTTCAGAACACTATTGACTTAACTGCACTAAAATTAAAATATACACTAAAGTGATTTTAACAAGTCTGAGGAGCATCAACAAATTCAATTTTTAAAACAATTCTTTTTCCATTTTCAAGAGAACATGCTACAAAAGTGGATTCAAGGTAGAATATAATGCCATGTAGACATTCAGAGATTCTCTTTCTCTCATTCTCTTTCAATATCAATTTTCAAAGAACAAGGCATATATACCACTAACATGTGTCTTAAGTCCAATGGTAAACCACATAAATAAATGATTTCAGTACCAGGTTTAATGCAGGATGCTGCAGTTCAAAAGCTAGTAAGATAGGACTGTAACTGCTTCATATAGGTGATGTAGAAGCTAGATTTAATCACAGTGTCCCAGCAGGGTACAGAGCTATGTGACACATGTATGAAAACCCCAGTTTGCTGGTACTGCAGAGTTGTTTTGCTGAATTTAGCAAGTCAGGCCTGGCAGTACTATCTATAGAACCCTGCTCCAATGTAATGGAAAAGTTAAAAATAATAATAATACCAGACTTTTTCATTATCCAATGTCTTAGTGCTCACTGACAGAATGTCTGAAGTAATGGGAGCCATACTGGTAAAGGAGTGTCTTTTGTTGTTTATAGCAAGTCTCTTATAACTAAACCTTGATATAGGTTAATATAGTAACTTTTAGAAAATCATTAAGGATAAGAGCACCCCCACTGGCTACCAGAGGAGCCAACTGTGTGTTTGTATCTGCTGTTGTTGTTTTAAAATATTTTGTTACTAGTTCTTTGAGAAATTCATATCTTGCATTTTGATCATGTTTTCCTCCTTCCCCTAACTCTGCCCAGATCCACCTCCTGTTCCCTACTCACCCAACTTTGTGTCATGTCTTGTGTTTTTTTTTTTAACCCATCCATGAGAATTTGTGTTGTCCACGTGATCCTGAATGTGTAGCCTTCCACTAGAACATGGTTGACTTACCAGGAGCTGAACTCTCCCTTTCCCAGCAGCTAACCTTTGCCAATAGCTCCTTAGCTAGGGGTGGAGCTGCATGCCCAAGTCTTATCTCAGTGCTGGGATTTGATCTGGTTTGGGCTTGCAAAGATTTTGTGCATACCGTCACAACCAGTATGATTTCATATGTATAGCTGTCCTGCTCTGTCCACAAAATATTTTTCTTAGTAGTCATCACTGCCTCTGGCTCATATACTCCCTGCTCCTTTTCCCCAGTGATTCCTGAGCTTTGGGAGGAGAAAGTGCTGTGTGTGTGTGTGTGTGTGTGTGTGTGTGTGTGTGTGTGTGTGTGTGTGTGTTCCATTTAGGCCTGAGTATTCTGCAGTCTTTTATTCTCTGCCCCTTGGCCAGTTGTGAGTCTGTGCATTAATCTCCATTAATTGCAAACTTAATGTTCTCTGATGAGGGTTGAGAAATACATTAATCTATAGGTATAGTTTTATCATTAGGAATTGTTTAATACTATGCCATTTAGCAAAAATAACAGTAATAGGTTCTCCCTAAAGCATATGACCTGTTAGGCCATATGTGCTTTAACACAGGAATGGTGCCAGGTATGGGTTTCATCTTGTGAAATGCATACATCCAGTTTGAAAGTGGGTTGGTTACTCTTAGGATAGTTGTGCCACTGTTGCATTAGTGGGCATGTCTTACTGGCCCATTCATTATTAGAGCTCACAAAGTTCACAACTAGGTAAGATTGACAGTTGCTTTTCACCTCTTACAGCATTCATA
The DNA here is from genome assembly GCF_007827085.1 of Peromyscus californicus insignis. Lineage (NCBI taxonomy): Eukaryota > Metazoa > Chordata > Mammalia > Rodentia > Cricetidae > Peromyscus > Peromyscus californicus. The sequence continues at coordinate 22,798,483 of NW_026294595.1, read as the reverse complement.
GTACCTTCCAGTACCATGAAGGCTATCTAGTAAGGATGAGATTTCCCAGTCAATACCAGCTTGATTTATCTATGTTCTATGACTCAAGTGTATGGTGTCTTCTGCAATAAGGTCTTACCATCAAATTCTAGACGTGCCCAAGAGCAATGGAAATAGCCTGTTATGTTTAGGGGTCTATTGGACTTCACCGGCCAACAACTCCAAATTTAACCCAATCCTGTCACCATGCTTTTTATTTGTTAGCCTGTGGTGTCTTGTAGGAGCATTGTTCCCCATATAAAGTATAGCTCCATTTTAAATTTCTGTGGGGTTTGGGGACTTCTGATGTAGTAGGTTTCCATGTTGCTTTTTCTGAAAGTCTTGGTGTTACTTATCCCTCACTGTATTCCCTCCTGAGTTGTGTCCTTTCACAGTAACCCAGCAGTCTAGGAAATTAATGGCTTCCCTGTTCTCTATACACCATTCTAGCAGTTATCAAATCCAAAGACTGAGTGTCAGACCCTCTAATTTGTAGCCCTTTGGTCAGAAGTATCTCCTACCTAGACTTGGCATCTGAAGTTAGGCCATCTTCTGGGACTGAACCCTTAACCTCAGGGGTCTTAGACAGTCTCCAGGTAAGTAGTGGTAGAATTGAATCAAACTGTAGGATACCCATTTGGAGTAGAATTACTATTGTGGGGGAAAACTGACGCTACACATTTGCTGTTAGAGGTATTGAAAATGAGAGAAACATTTTTTTATTTTGATTTTAGAAATTTTCTGGAAGTAGCTACTAGTCATGGCCACAGTTACCTGTTCTTTCTACACTGCCTTTGACATGAGATAACACTGATTTATTTCTCAGAGTTTTGACATTCCTCTCCAACCTGTGCATATACCAAATGCTATTTAGAAGTTTTCTGATGCTCAGTAGCTACTATTGCTTCAAGGTCCTGATAATTTCCACATTTCATATACACCGTCCATTGCAGTCTGGCTACTGGAAGTCCAGGAAATCATTTCTCTGCTGGCATCATCTGCTTTCTTTGAGCTTAAACTCTTAGTAAAGTAAGTCAGGATTTATCTACTGTTTTTTTGTTTGTTTGTTTGTTTTTTGTTTATTTGTTGTTTTGCCAATCAATCTTTCCAGATGGTATCATCATGGTTGAAGTCCCCAACCCTACTTCACGCTACTTCTCTTCCCAAACCATGCCTTCTGCATTGTCTGCAGTCTGGAGTACATTTCAAAAAACAAAACAAAACAAAAATATCACCATGACTTTCTCCATTTCCTCCAGGGAGCTTCTACCCTTTAGAATCTGGATAGATACTCCCATCTTTGTTGAGTGTGTGGCTCTATTTTGAGCAAATCTCTTTTATTCAAGACCAGATTTTCTCTTTGACCAAAATTTATTATTACCAATAGCATTTATATTAAAAATCTAACATTTATTGTTAATTTATATGCATCGTATTTCATATATTTAACATCTTCAAGTCTATCTGCTATGGACTATGTAAAAATTAACAGCAGTTCTCCCCATTTCACCAGTGAGAAACCTGAGGCTTGGGCTTAAAAGTACACCACTGGTAAGTGGTTAAGACTAGGATTTGCATCCAGAATCTTCACTCTCCCAGGTTTGCCCTTGGTCATTATGGTCTCTTACTCCATGGCCAGAAGTGGCACGCATGCCTCCTGGTATATGTGGGGTATCTTACAAAGCAACTGCAAGTTAAGCCAGTCCCTTGTTTAGCCTTCTGTACTGATTCACAGGACTCTTAGGCCACACCTTTCAGCCTTTTTGCCTTGCCTTTGTTTTGTCTTAAAACTTCTGGGCATTTTTACCATTTGCTGTTTTATCCTCTAATACTTTCAGATTTTGTGATTGTATTAGAATGTTATTTTTTCATCTCTTGCTTCCAGATTTATCTTAATAGTTCTTTGATAAAGACTAGAGAGATGGCTCAGTGGTTAAGAGCACTAGTTGCTCTTCCAGAGGGCCCAGTTCAATTCTCACCACATGTCAACTCACAACTGTCTGTAACTCCAGTTCCCGGGGCTCCAACACCCTCACACAGACAACATGTAGGCAAAACACCAATGCCCATAAAATAAAATAAGTAAATCATTTTTAAAAGCTTCTTGATGGACTTGACAAATTAGAGACTTTCTTTTTCTAATGCACTGCTGCTTGGAGCATTATCTGTGCAGTACCCTATTTGCTCCTTGTAGCCTATATTCTCTTCTAATGTCAGAACTTTCACATTTGTAAAGGAATAATTACCAACTGTTCCCCACCACATCCAAGTTCCTGAATTTTCTTCCCAAGCACCAATTATAACAGTATTTTATTATTAGAATTACCTGGTATTAGAATATAACAGCCCATAGTCCTTCATCCTAGATCAACTGAGTTTCTCAGAATAGGTTGTAGGCCTGGGTAGTAGGCATCAATAATATTTTCTAACTCTTCAGTATTTTAAAGCCTCTGATATGCAATACAGTAAGACTGACAGTGTTTGGGCTCTGTTTGACAGTCACATTTATTCCCAGTCGAATGAACAGAAGTAGGTTTATTTTACAAGTGTTGGTAGACTGCATCTCATACTATGATTCATGATATAGGAAAACAATGGGCCTCTTACTTTTGCTTGTCTTACAGCTTTGTTCACAAGAAAGAACAACTTCCATAAGGATTCTCTTCCAACAGCAATAAATAATAGCACTGCATTTACCTCCTAAAGGGCTGACAACACACCAGAGCTTTGTGACACCTCTGGAATTCACCTGTATGGAAAGCTCACACCCTTGGTGTCCTTCCATCTGTGGACTTCTCTTCCTGCCTGTCTTGGCACATAGTTTTTTGATGATTCTTATCATTTGTTTTTCTTTATAATCATGTTTCCCTTCTAAAAAGACTACCTTCTATCTTTGTGTTTAGTTCAGAGAGACTTCCTTAAATCAGATCATCTTCTCTAGCATCAAACAGATTACTATTTCAAGGAGACCCATCTAAGCAAGAACATAAACAAAAATAGTACACATAAGATGCAACTTGAACTGAACATTTTAGTAGAGAGTGGAGAGAGAACCTTATATTGGCTGAACAACATGAGTGAGAATATGCTGTGTCTTAGGGTTTCTATTGCTATGAAGAGATACTATGACCATGACAACTCTTATAAAGGAAAGCATTTAGTTAGGGCTGGCTTATAATTCAGAGGTTTAGTCCATTTTCATCATGATGGGAAAAAGCGTGGCAGCATGCAATCAGACATGGTGCTGAAGAAGTAGTTGAGAGTTTAGCATTTGGATCGGTAAACAGCAGGAAGAGAGTGAGACAATTGGCCTGGCTTAAGCATCAGAGACCTCAAAGCCCACCCCCAGTGACATACTTCCTTGAACAAAACTATTCCAACAAGGCCACACTTCCTAATAGTGCCACTCCCTATGTGCCTATAGATGTCATTTTCATTCAAACTACCCATGCTAACAATGTCAAATGGGGACATTTTCTTGAAAAGATTGGGAAATCTGGAAAAAAAAAAAAAAAACAACTGGGATTAGACAGATCTTTTGTAGTGTGGTAAAGTTAGTGATTCTGCTTCAGCCCTTGATTCTGAAATCAGCTGTCGGTCTCTGACCTACACAGGTCGCAGTCTTCCATGTACTCCTATGCTTAGCAGGGTAGGTAGCCATATGAAATGTGTTCATGGATGAATTCTTAAAAATCTGACAGAGTTGTAAGTTCCTTTAGAAATTAGGTGATTTCTCCTCTAGAAAAATGTCAGTTAGTGTCATTGTATATCTGCTTTCCTTATAATTACCAGGAATTCAAGGATTCTTAGAGGTCCCTCAAGAATTCCATGGTGAATGGTAGGCAGTGTGGGGATGTAGATACATGCTGCTGTCTTGAAAGTAACTGACTTACCAGAACTATTTCATACAGTTTTCTAGCTGCAGAGAAATAGTTTAGGAAAGGCATTATGAGCAAATGTCACTGTGAAGAATGTTATCTATTTCTGTGTAACAGTCTACTCTAGGCAGCCTTTCCACCCAATTGATACATATAATGCTAATATACAACTGAACTCACATAGTTGTGAAGAATTGATGATTGTATTACTTTTAAAGAGAGCATTTTTCAGCAAAATTTTAACATTAGCTTAATGTGAAGCTGCTTTTGTACTCTATCTGTATAATCTTATGCAGTTAAGAAAAAATAAAAAGAAATCATCAAATACTATGTAAAAAAAGAGACATTTTCTTTGCTTTGTATGAAATATTGACAAAGATAGTCTTCCTGAGTAAACATGGACCATGACACAAGAGGAAGATAGTAGGTACCTACTGTCTGAAAGCTACCAGTACTCAAGTAGACTATGATCAGATAGTGTTTTGACTGAGTGAGAATGCAAGGGGGGAACATCTTGAAGTCTGAAGATTTTCATATTGGTTTGTAATTAAAGGTTCTCTTCTGCCCATCCCTTTGCCCCCAAGCTTTGCCACCATGCTTTCTTACAATCAAATGTCAAGTTACCTGCATTTAACACTCAATCTGAGTCATGCTCCTCAAGTTATAATTTTCCTCCTTGGTTTTATTTGAGTGCCTTCTGAAGCATCCCCAGTCAGGAATAATGGAAAGAAGGGAACAAGAGACACAGGATATTATTATTATATAGGTGTCTTGGAAGTTTTGGGCCACAAATGTCATGTATACCCACCAGTGCAAGATGAGGAATCCAGCGAGGTACTTAGAGCATATGAAAGTGCAAAAAAGTACATGAATTTGTCAAACTATCTGGGACATTTTTTCTGAGTCTCCCTCTCAATACCATCAGTCACATTATCCATGCTGTGCAGGTGTGTTTCTCTTCTAAAGAAGCTGATCTTAATGTGAAATAGGTTTATTGATGTGTCATGTTTACTGTGCTTCTGTTATACTGCAGTGTGATTGTTCACATTTAATAACTGGAAATCTGAAATTTTCATTGAGTTATATTTTGACTAAATAGCCCTTACCTTTTCTGTGTTGACCCTGAAAACTGGGCTGAAGGCAGTTTGGTCCTGAAGATGCCTTGCTGCAGTCCCCCTGTTACTGCAGCATTTCCACAGACACTTTGTCTCATCTCCCAGCCCTGCTGTTTAGACGTTTGTGACTCCTCAGTGGAAGGTAAATTGGCTTGGGATTGTTATCAACTCCTGGAGTTGTAAACAAATACAAATAAAGCAAGATGGAAGGTCTCCAGTTATTTATACAAATGCTATTGCCATTAACAACAGGTTCTTCAAGCCTAGAAGGGTGATGTGATCGAGTGTGTCTTTCGGAGTGCTCCTGTATTGGTTTCCAGTGCACAGTAATACTTATTTGTTAGACGATGTCCTAACGAACCTATTCTTCACTAATTACAGAAGTCATATTCTTGATCTTGCCAGCATGGACTTAGGAGACTAGGGGTGACCTTGTGCTCTCTGGATGGATGTCTTGCATAACAAGGTGTGAGACCAATAGGAAGCAGTTTCTTCTGACCTTGGGGACTTTATGTGACTGTAACTTTAAAAGTTTCAGTGGCAGAAAGATTCTTCAGCTAACATGCAGATGGTATCCTTTAAGCTTTATGGAAAAAAACATGGACTTAAAATAAGGTCATGTATATTGCAGCTCCCAGGATTCATATTCTTTTGTAATCACATTCATGTTGCAAAACTGAAACTTTATTAAGCAACTGTTTTTGCCAAGCAGTGTGCTGAATAGCTTCCCATAGATGACTGCGTTTTACCGTCTCAGCAGTCCTGTGGCTGGCCTTTCTAGACAGTGTTGTGCCATTCATCAAAGCGGAGTGGTGTGGTTGCTATTACAAGACAGTGATTTCTTTCTGTCAAGATAGGTTTTAAACTACTGCACTTATGACTGTTGTTGTCCTTCCTTCTGCAAGAGGATAAATGCTGTTTACAACAAGTTCTATTAGGTGGACAGAATTCTATTTTCAAAACTGACTTGATGGACGGAGTTTAAAACCATAGTCCTCACAGTAAGACAGTTCTGAAGCACAGGAGCAAATGCAGCCAGTGTTCCTACTTCTGTAGGGGGAATCGAAATTCAAATGTAAATTTCCACCAATCAGAACTCAGAGCTAATATCAATGTTGATCATCGTAAGAAAGATGTTTCTAATTAGCCAACTTTAAAGCCCTGTCTTAATCACTTAGAGCATTCTTGTGCACATCTGTGCCGCAGGAGTAACTGGATTACCTCCATGGTGTGTGTCTGGGTGTGCGTGTGTGTTTAAAGCCATGCTATAACTCTATCCAAATGCAATTCAGCACTGCTTTAAAGTTTAGAAGCAAATGTGTACTTAGTAATGTAGTTTAAAAACTGAAACCCCCTCCTACCTTATGTGTTCCTCTCTTGTAAACCAGCCTTGTTTGTGGAGGGCGGCCGTTGAAAATGCTGTGACACATACGTCCCCGAGCTTCTTCTCCAGACTTCTATCTAATAAATGAGCACCAGAGTCAGGGCCTCTCATGTGGTTTTGCTTCATCTGACAATGACATCAGTATATTTCCATTCCCTTTTTAAAGTAAAATTGTGCCCAAAATGAATAGTGGTGCCAGTAAAGGAAACTGAGTCCGAGGAGTAATTTTTCATTAGGGTAAATGAGGTGATACAATAAACAACTGAAACCTGACATGACGCCATGGCACGAAACTGCAAAACAAAATCTTGATTGCTTTTGTGGATGTGTTCTAAGGCTTTTATGTCTTTTGCATGCCTTGTGTGTGCACAGACTGATCAGTGCAAATGCAATTCATCCTTGGATATTTATTTCCATCAATGAATGACCAGATGGCCATTGCCTGTGTTGGAAGAGAATGTTTTTGCTTTTTCTGTAACTCTGAGTAGTACCACATATAAGAAGCTAAGCCCAATAATCACTTCTAATTCAAGAAGCATGCTACTACCTTCCCTACCCAGTAAAGTTTGCAGAATGAACAATGAAGCTGCTTTCATTCTTATATTTTCATTGAAATAGTTTGTATATTTTCCCAATATAAGTAGCACATTCTTATTATGGTAAATTATGACAATACAGATAGAATAGAAGAAGAAAACCTTATTTAGCCCTTCCGAGATCTGATAGTGGTATTAGCATCCCTTTGCAAATGAGAAAATAGAAAGTCTAAGATGTTTATTGAATTGCTTTAAGTCACCCAGCTCCTCAGACACAGAGTGGATCACTGACCCGACCATGAGCACTGCTGTTGTGTGTGTTTGGATATCCCTTACAGTTCTTCAGGTTTCATTTCACTTGTCTTTATGACACTTTTGATGTATTAAATCAAAGTGTTTTGTTTTTTTATACATGACTGGTACTGGTATTTCATTGCCTGGATTATAATGTGGGACAGAGAGAAAAGTAGTAGATAGAAGAGAATAAAAGACAGAAAGCCATGGAAACTATGCATGTTGTCACCAATAAAAAGTAAAAGAAGCGTCTCGAAAAAACAAAAAAAAAAAAAACAACAAAAAGTAAAAGAAGCTCTGAGAATGTAATTGAAGGCAGAGGTAGAAATAAAAAGAAGGCTCTTCCCTGGTTGTAGCTGGTAGAATCCTTCCTGTTCAGATACTAGTCACATACTTTGCATCATGTTCCCTGTCTCTCTCCAGCTCTGACTTCTGCTAGCCACTAGCAAAGTGCTACTCCTCCAAAGCACAAAGTAAGTTTTTCTGTGACTCCCCTGTAAGCTGTCAAAGAGAAAGGTGCAAGAGTGGTGGCAGGAGGGAGACTGACTGCAACTGCCTCTGTTGGGCAGGACCCCATCTGGGAGATTTGTAATCATAATGTATCTTCAGGTTCTACACTACAATATATACCTTACCCTGAAGGCAGTATTCTTGCACATTGTTCTTTCAATTAATCAATTCTGATTTCCTCAACCAAGTCTACAGGAAGATAAAGGGGAGAGGGTGAAGGCAGGAAAATTAAGTATCTTTTGCCTTCCAAGTAGTATAAATAGGGGGCTTCTTGGATGTTCCTTCTATTTGTCCTGTTTTTGGCAAACTTCTATTGGTCCCCTCCCTTTATGAAGCTGATCCGACAGTAGCCGCTCTGAGCTTCTAAGAATTCCCCTGTACTCTGCTGCTGGAATAGGAGTATCCAGACTGTTAAGTTTGGGCAGTGTGGAAGTTATCCTCCTAAGGGAAATCAATGGCAGGCTGCTTGCCTGGCCAGTACCATGGAGTGGATCTCCTCCACATGTTCTCTTCCCTGGTCTTCATTTTTTCTCATTTAGGCTGATAGAAAGTGATTGGCCAGTGTTTTTGCCATCAACAAGTCTTGAAGAACTGTGCCTAACACCTCTACGTACCCCTGTAGATATACTCTTCAGCATTGGGACCTAAGCTACAATGCTAAGATGCTAGGGAAAGTCCTTAACATAGAGTTATTGTTGTATTATAAATTTTCACTTATCACAGATGCTTTCTGATCAGTCTAGTAGCTTTTTTAGTTGTGGCCTAGGTCATCAATAAATGGATATTCCTTTCTTCTAGAGATATAACCCTATTTCAGTACAATATGTCAAAAGAGTGTTCTGTACTGCAAAGCTGTTTCCATGTCACAGTGTGCAGTCCTTCGCAGTAGTATTTTGTTGATCTTAAGTGACAACAAATTCAATGTATCTGATAATACTGCATAGCAGGTCTTCATTCTCTTTACCGTTGGTGTGGCAGTCACTCTTTAATGACTTCGTACTTTGTATACCATTTGCATCGCATATCATCAATGAAGAGCTGAGTTTGCTTAAACAATAGCTGTAGCTGTGCTATTTATACCATTATATTCTTCCATCAAGAAATATTTACCCTTCAATCAACCTCACTCCTTTCTACTTAATATATGCAGGCTACCTAAATAAAATATAACTGAAGTTCCCATACCACACATCAGTAGAAAGAAGCAGTCAGGCTGGAGAAGAGTACAGAGGAGTGTGTTCATAGCCTGTCTTCCTCATTCACTCAGCAGCTGCTTCTGAGCATCGGCTATGCCCATAATCCTGCTAGGTAACATACTTAATTTGCCCATGTGTTTACTACTGGGAAGTAAAGAGCAAGATTTGTTTTAACTTGAGTTCTGTAAAATTGAAATGTTATTTATGGCTAACAAAGATATTGTCACAAATCTTTTGGTATCTCATTGGCTTGTTGCCTATAGTTCTCTGTTGGAATACATCTCCACATGGATTGGTTTTAAATGGCTTTCAGCAGTTTACTGCAGGGCCATCTGGCCATTTGCTGTCTGTACTCCCAAACTAACTTTCAGTTCTAGAATAATCTGGCTATTGACACCTTTAGGACTCAGTTATGCCCTGGTATACATGATTGAAGTATCAACTGTATGTAAATGAGATTATTGATAGTTCAGGTAATACGGTACTTTAAAATAGCTCATTAAAAGCAAGCTTTCCATATAGCTAAATTTGAAGTGATTGCCTAAGTTTATATGAGAATTTCTTGAGTTGTTATATTCCATTTAGTAGTTATTTTTTCTAATACATTATGCACTAAAGATAAAGTTTCAATTTATATCCACTTCAGCATTTAAAGACATATTGTACATTTCTGTGCCTATGACACAGGATACTACTTAAGGAAAACATTGAATAGATATGTCTCTCATGAGAGGATTTGATGTATTTATAAACCCACTATTCAAAGGAAGGATATTTCAAGGTGAAAAGTAAAATTTCTTCTGCAAATAATGTTGAACCTCAGCATAATTTTTACATCTGGAAAGAGGATGTGCATTGCAGCAAACTGGAAGCAATCAGTACTTTATTTATTTAAAAAGGTTGAGGGATAGCAAGATGATTCTGTGGGTGAAGGCTCAACCCTTCAAACTCACATGGTAGAAGGAGAAGATGAACTCCACAGAGTTGTCTTCTGACCTTCATATGTGCACCATGACAGCCAACTCCCCCTCTTACCACCACACACACATTAATCAATCAATCAATTAATTAATTAATTGACAATAGTAATAAGCTTAAAAGAGAGAAAGTCAGCCTCATAATGCTGAAATGTCTGGTTTTCCTTTGTTGAAAATATTTTTTCCCATACAATGGTTTCCCTTCTCTTACTCCTCTCAGTTCCTCCCACTCCCATCCAACCCAGATCCATCCCCTTTCTGTCTCTCATTAGAAGGTATCTAAAGGATAATAATATAGTATAATAAGATCAAACAAATACAAACACATCGAAATAGGACAAAACAAGCAGATGGAAAAGACCCTAAGAAAAGGCACAAGAAACAGATGTAGATGCAGAGACCTACTCATTTGTACACTAAGGAATACCATAAAAACACTAAACTGAAGCCATAATATCTACATACACAAAGGACCTCTATGAGTGTGTGTGTTTGTGTGTGTGTGTGTATATGTGTGTGTGTGTGTGTGTGTGTGTGTGTGTGTGTGAGAGAGAGAGAGAGAGAGAGAGAGAGAGAGAGAGAGAGAGAGAGAGAGAGAGAAGAAGAAGAGGAGGAGGAGGAGGAGCAGGAGGAGGAGGAGGAGGAGGAGAGATTTGTTTTTTAAAGAAAAAGCCTTATAAAACATGAGACAAGGAACATCCAAAGATGATATTGAGTTTGTTTTCTGTTGGCCATCTATTGCTGGGCGTACAACCTATCCTTAAGAGTAGTTTGTTTCCCCAGTGAAACTCCCTCGGAGAAAACTAAATTTTCCTTTGTACTGGTTGTCAATTGGAGACAGCTTCTGGATTAGGGGTAGTGACTTGTATCCACTTCTCCTTTCAGCTCTAGGATCTCATCTGTGGGGACCCATGCATACCAGTCTCTGAGTTCTTATGTGGGTTGGTCGTGTTGTGTTTTGAAGGCCTTGTTTTTTGGGTGTCTTCCAGCCCCTCTGTCTATTAGACTTTTTCTGCCTCCCCTTCTTAGGGGTACCCTGAGCCTTGAGGAGAGGAATTTGATGACAACATTGGGTATGGGGCTGAGTATTCCAAGGTCTCTCACTCTCTGCATATTGTCTGGCTGTGTCTCTATATTTTTTGCCATCTGCTTCAGGAGGAAGCTTCTCTGATGATGGCTGAGAAAGGCACTGATCTATGAGTGCAGCAGAATGTCATTAGGAGACATTTAATTGCTGCATTCCTTTAGTAGAGCAGTGATATTTGGTTTTATCCTCAGTCCCTGAAGTATCTAGTCTCTGATTTTGAGCAACCAAGGTATGAGTTCTACCTTGTGGTGTGGGCCTTAAGTCAAATCAGATGTTGGTTTGTTACCCCTACAAGTGCTGTGGATGATTGATTGATAAAGTGCTAATTGGTCAGTAGTCAGGCAGGAAGTATAGGCAGAACCGGGAAAACTTCAGCTACATACAAGCTTTGTGCTGCCATTGTACTAATATATCTTGCAGACAGTACACTATTATAGTTTTTGTTCTCCTAAGAGAAAATATTTGCATCTAGGTGAGCTGTCTGTGCAACATGCTAGTTGCACAATACCAGGAACATCTCAGAATTAGAAATGCTGGTGGTGGTTTGTTTGTTTGGGGAATCAAATCTGGAGTCAGTTCTCTTGCTTTGCCTCCTTTTTGGATGTCTGTAGTTCTTCCTGGGCATTTTTGAACAGTACCTGAAAGTTAATTCATCATGTTCTTCATAGAAGAACAGACTGAAAGTAGAAAAGAGACGTTCAGATATTGAAAGATAATAATCCAACACGTCAAATAGGAGATCGAGGAAAATTTAGTATTCAAAGTGTTCAGAAGTATTTAGTGTTCAGAAGAACAAGAAACATTTCAAAAGAGATATCAAAATTCTTATTCTCAGGCCTCATCTCCAAGCATCATAACCTCCTCAGCACCCACCACTGATCAAATTTTTTATTTTTTACATTTTGAATTCTTTGTTTTTTAAAAATAATGCATCACCTCACAACTTCTTGCCTTTGGGATGTTGCTTAATTTAGCTCTCTTTGTATTTCTGTGGGGTGTTGTGTGTGTGTGTGTGTGTGTGTGTGTTTCTGAATTAACTTTGCTCAGCCTGTCATGTGCTAAGAGTGTGGGTGTACACTACACCTCACTAGAAAAGTACAGGAATTTGGATTTTACCCAACTATTTTGAAACTACTGAATGATTATACTTGGATTGAATTTTCTTCTCCTTTCTTTAGTTGGGCACTCCATCTCATCAGTACAAAACTACATATTATATCTTTTCTTTGTTTATTGCCCCTAAAATGTTATCATTCAGTTCCTTCAACTCTGATTTTTTTCTTCCTCAGTTAATTTTTTCTTTTTTTTTTCAATTTCTAATATGTGTATGTTTGTGTGTGTTGGGGGGGGTGTGGGTTTCCATTGTTTTGCCTGTGTGTGGCCTACCCCACATTCACAGACATGTAGAGACCAAAAGTTAATGATGGAAATCGTCTTCAATCATTCTTTCTCCCTATTCATTGCAGCAGAGTCTGGCAGTCAAACTCAGAGCTCAGGTGTATGGCTAGACTTGCTAGGCACTTGTTCTGGGGTACCCTTTCTCATCCCTGAACGGCTGAAATTACAGATGAACAGACAAGTCAAATCAAGCACGTCCATGGTTTTCTGGGGATGCAGACTCCTGGCCTGCCATTTGCTTGGCCAGCACTTTAACCACTGAACTACCGCCTAACCCCGCCCCCATAATACTTTAAATTATTAGTTTTGGTTTGGTTTGGTTTCAAATGCCCTTCCTAGTACATTTTGGTTTTCCTTCCATGGATGTAAATGTTAATATTGTGACACTTACTATAGAATTTTGTTACCTTCTGTTCTACACATTGTAACAGTTTTTTTCTCCAAGTTATATTTATCTACTTGTTTGCTTTGCCCCATTTATTTCCTGTTAAAAGGTTTACTTGGGACCTGGAGAGATAGCTCCATGTTTAAGAGCCATCCTGTTCTTCCAGAAGACCAGAGTTCAGTTCCCGTATGTTTATCAGGTGACTCACATCCAACTACTCCAGTTCCAAAGGATCTGAAACCCTCTTTTGGCATCTGTGGAGGCCACGCATATGTGGTCATATATTCATCCAAATACACAGTATACACATAAAATTAAATCTTTTTTAAAAAAAGGTTTCCTAGTGTCACTTACATGCATCCATATTTTACAGCAATACCTCAAAAGATGATTAGTTTTGTGGAGCCAGGATTTGTTCACTGGTGACTATTCTCTTCAGTGAAACAGAGATCAACTTCTTTTTTGAGTCACCACTCACAGTTTCCAGAGAAAAGCTTAGACAATCTCCTAGAAGCATATCTCAAGCTGTTTAGGAGTCAAACGGGAAAAGGTTACTAGAATGCCACTAGTGAATGAGTTTGTGTTCTTTCATTTGACTCACCCTTGCCCTTGCCTGGTCTCTGACCCAACCCTCCTAGTTAGATATCTTCCTTTCTGCCCTTGACATGGAAACTGACAGTGAAGGAGGTGGTTGATGGGAGAAAGATTGGGAAAGGTAATCAGGGGCTTAGGTGTTACTTTACACAGAATTTGGTGTCAATTATGCTCTGTTCTACTTTGCAACTTTGCCTGCTTGGGCCCCTAGAGTAGCCTCCTGTTCTTGATCCTTTCAGACCTTCTGTAGCACCATGAGCAGCTTCTTGGCTAGCATCCTGGCACCTGTGTATACTCACTGGCGCTGAACCACGTGTTCCGCCTCTTCTCTGTTCAGGCATCACTTAGCCATTTGCATTCCATCTTGTGAAGTTTCATTGACTTTTTTTTTTATTGACATTTCCCTCCTTTTCCTCTTTGTATGTAGGAGTCTCTGCCTTCACCCTTTATTTTTACGGGCATTCAAACAACAGAGGGAGGTTATATATTAATTATTGTTGGCTCTGCCACATTTATCCTAAGCTGTTCTTCACATTATAGGCAGAGTGTTTATACAGACCCCTGCTGACCCAAAACTTCTCCAGCGGCTTTTTGCCCCCTTTACTTAGATTGTTAAGGACAAAAGCCTCCCCTGCCGACATGCCAGTCCTCATCTCATTCTTCACCTTATCTTTTTGCCTGTCCTCCACCCAAGTAGTGCTCTGGCTGTTTGTACTTTTTGTTTCTGGACCATGTCTGTCATGCACTGGGCCATTCACATGTGTGATCCGTCGTCGTCGTCGCTCTCCCCCCCCCCCCCCCCCCCCCCGTTAGACTTCTGTTTGTTAACTTTGCATTACTACAATCAAATACCTGAGGTGGCCAGCATTTGCAAAGAAAGGTTTATGTTGCTTACAGTTTTAGAAGTTCAAAGTCCAAGATCAGACATCCCCATTGAGTTGGCTTTTGCTAAACATGGCAGATGGTGGCACATATGGTGGGAATATGTGTAAAAGCAGTCTCATCTTGAACCAGAACAGAGAGAGGGAGGGTGGGGCAAACTCAACCTTCTATGTAGTAATTCTTTGCCAAAATTACCAAAGGACTTCTTAAGATCTACCTTCCTTGGCAGGTCCCAAATTACCTGAAGACCTTTCCCCTAGAACCCATCTCCCCATCGTTATGGAATCTACCATTAAGAGATGGAGGTGGAGTCTACCATCTCCCTCTCTTAATAGCTCCAGCCTTTGACAAGCATCCAAAGCATAGCAACAGCCCACTTCTCACTCCCATACCTGGCGAATGTCTGACCGTGATGAGAGAGAGCAGGGCTGAGCATCCTCTTCTAGTGCAGTCCTGGGGCCAGGCGCTCTCCAGATGTGGTTCTGCTGTGGCTCCTTCCTGACTGCAGCACCTCCCAAGCTGTGCTCCACAAGGGCGGCTGGCCGTTTGGCCTGCCATCTAGTGTGTGTGATTTTGTTTGTATGGTAGGTGATTTTTTTTCTTTTTAAACCTTGTTTATTCAGTGTTTTCACTGGTTTTCCAGACTTCTCTTTACCTTGATTATATTGTAGAAATGGCCCTGCATATCAGGCATTTCTGATTATCTATTATATTTGTTGTGTATTTAACTTGCACACTTATTTCAAATGTAAAATTAACAACACTGTCTTACAATATTCCTTCTGGATAATGCTGGTTTCTGTGGCTTAAATATTAGATAACAGTATAATCAGAACAGGAGAAGACTATATCCTAAAGGGGTTTTATAAAATTGGCTAAGGTGAGTTGTTCATATAAGTAGCCAGCTAAATTAGCAAATATACAATCTAAAACACCTTGAAATTAAGAGAGTATGGGGACTCAAGATATAACGATTTAAGACAAATAATACTAATTATGTACACTATTCTGAGAGTCCATATAAGCAAATGGTAAAAGAAAAGTTACCCCCTAAATGTTAGATTTGTAGAAATTACTCTTACAAATCGTGGAAAATATAAATAAGTGGGAATAGGCCCCTGGGAACAGAACCATGGTTTCCTTAAGACAGCTTATATCCAGCTATTTAAAGGGGACTGTCAGGAAGCCATCCTTTACATGTGTGAGGAGGTTGGAGTCTCTTACTGTCAGTCTTCTGTGGAGGAGCCTGTCTTTACTAAGTAATGCGGCCTAGCCGGGGACCTCACATCCTCTTTCAATTTCAACAAGCATTTCTTGGGCTAGTGAATAGTGGAAGGGTATCTTCTTGTTCATTTTTACTGCAGCTCATTTTTGTGACTCCTCATTTCCCATTACAAATTCTGTCTTGTCCAAGCAAGACTCTCTTGCCTCCTGTATTCACAAGATTGCTCTCACTATTTCATGTTGCCTTTGAATATTTGTGCCATGACACAAACATTGAAAAACCAGCCTCAGCCATCTCAGTGTTGTTTGTTGTCTCATTCTCCAAAGCAGTTGTGCTGGGTTTGTGGGATCATGACTGTCCTCATCTGTGACTTGAGTCTGTTCAAACAACATTGAAACAACCTCCATGGACATGTGCCACTATTTTATTAATATTTGCTCTTGGTCATCACCAGTGAAAAAGAGCATGCCTCCATACCCTAGCCAGCCAACCAAGAATACAGGTCTTTCTGCTTAATGCTATGGCTTATACACATACAGTTATAATTAGCATGGATTTCTTTGCTTGTGATTCTTCTGTAAAGATAGTGTGGCAGGAGGTAAAGAGAGAGTATGTGTACATTCAAATTCTATGTCAAGAGTTTTGCTTTTATACTTTATGGGTATACTATATAAAGTATATAAATCTGCTCACCATATAATTGATGTATTGGAGACATGTGGGCAAGCATGATCTTTTAATTATCTTTGCTATTTGCTTATGGGGCTAAATTCTAAAAATGTTAATTTTGTAATTAATTTCTAACACATTGTTGGGTAACAATGAATAGTTTTTTTTATAAATTACCCAACGGCTTAGATCACTAAACTGTCTGTATATGTGTCTTTCTGGTTAGTTATAGAAGTTACTATTTATTATTCCTGTTTCCATTCTCCTTAAGTTGGTTTCAATCCAAGAATCCACAGAAATCACTTAGATGAACATGATTGATTTTTTTTCCTGTCATTTGTGTGAATAACCATATTTTTTTTCTGTCACTTCCTCACGAGTTCTATGATTTCTTTCATCTATCCTACTAATACAGAACCTCAGTGTATGTTTCTTCTTTGGAGTCATCATTTGCCCAAGGGAGTGCCTCTTCCCATCCTCCTGCTATCACTGCCCTCTGACAATTCATCACCCATCTGCCTGCCCCATGCTTTTCACTCAGGTTTCTTCAGGCCTCAAGTAGCATTGCCTAGAGTTTCCTGGGTTAATCATTCGTTCTGAAGATGCCGTGTTAGGGAGGTTTCTTGTTCCATGGGGTGGTAAGTTTGGGCGAGTTTATATATTATGATATACTAGGTAATCAAAAGAGTGGATGAATGAACATTTGTGCAGCACATGGTAGTATGCAATTTTAAAAGCCCTGTAATGAATAAATGTTGTTTATCTCAGCATTTCCTGAATTTGTTTTCTTAGTAAACGTTTTCTGATGTACCACAGAACTGGTGTTGTATGAAACCAATTCTGTGAAAGTAGTGAACAGTACTGTCCCTTCCATCCAGACCTGAGCTGGATCTAGACCTCTCTCCTTTTCGCCCTGCAGGCAGGCCACTGTGTACTCAGCATTCTCCTTCTCTTTCCTGACACAGATTTGGATACACTTTGGTCATTTGCACTGCCCTTTTCTCTTCACTCACCACTACTTTGCATCATTTGTTAAATTACCTGTTGTCTTCCCAATCTCTTTGATGAAGCCAGACTATAGATAATCATTATCTTGTGGAATTCAGTCCATAAACATACCTTTACTTGTTTGTCTATACAACTCTGTAGTTGGAAATTACTGTGGTAAGTACTCTTTTTTTTTTTTTTACTGCTGAATTTTTTTTTTTTTATTAATTTATTTTGCAATACAATTCAGTTCTACATATCAGCCACGGATTCCCTTGTTCTCCCCCCCTCCCGTCCCCCTCACCTTCCCCCCAACCCCCCCCCATTCCCATCTCCTCCAGGGCAAAGCCTTCCCCACAGACTGAGGTCAACCTGGTAGACTCAGTCCAGGTAGGTCTAGTCCCCTCCTCCCAGGCCGAGCCAAACAATCCTGCATAGGCCCCAGGTTTCAAACAGCCAACTCATGCAATGAGCACAAGATCTGGTCCCACTGCCTGGATGCCTCCCAAACAGATCAAGCCAATCAACTGTCTCATCCATTCAGAGGGCCTGATCCAGTGGGGACCCCTCAGCCATTGGTTCATAGTTCATGTGTTTCCATTCATTTGGCCATTTGTCCCTGTGCTTTATCCAACCTTGGTCTCAACAATTCTCGCTCATATAAACCCTCCTCATTCTCGCTAATTGGACTCCCAGAGATCCACCCGGGGCCTAGTCATGGATCTCTGCATCCAGATCCCTCAGTAGTTGGATGAGGTTTCTAGCACAACAATTAGGGTGTTTGGCCATCCCATCACCAGAGTAGGTCAGTTCGGGCTGTCTCTCGACCACTGCCAGCAGTCTGTTGTGTGGGTATCTTTGTGGATTTCTGTGGGCCTCTCTAGCACTTTGCTTCTTCTTATTCTCATGTGGTCTTTATTTACCATGGTCTCCTATTCCTTGTTCTCCCTCTCTGTTGTTGATCCAGC
Source organism: Peromyscus californicus insignis (assembly GCF_007827085.1). NCBI lineage: Eukaryota > Metazoa > Chordata > Mammalia > Rodentia > Cricetidae > Peromyscus > Peromyscus californicus. Next base: position 22,780,380 of record NW_026294595.1, on the reverse strand, counting down.
TGGGATCTCCCGCTCCCCCAAGCTCTCTTTCCCTCAACCCTCGCCTTTCATTACCCCCACTCATGTCCAGGCTGTTCATGTAGATCTCATTCCATTTCTCTGTCATTGGGTGATCCCTGTGTCTTTCTTGGGGTCCTGTTTTCCAGGTAGCCTCCCTGGTGATGTGAGTAGCAGACAAGTCATCCTTGTTTCATGTCTAGTATCTTGCTATGAGTGAGTACATACCATGTTTGTCTTTCTGAGTCTGGGTTACCTCACTCAGGATGATTTTTTCTAGATCCATCCATTTGTCTGTAAACCTCATGATGCCATTGTTTTTCTCTGCTGAGTAGTATTCCATTGTGTATATGTACCACATTTTGTTTATCCATTCTTCAGTTGAAGGGCATCTGGGTTGTTTCCATGTTCTGGCTATTACAAACAATGCTGATATGAACATAACTGAACAAGTGCTCTTATGGTGTGGTTGAGCATTTCTTGGGTATATGCCCAAGAGTGGTATAGCTGGATCTTGGGGGAGATTGATTCCCAATTTTCTAAGAAAGCGCCATATTGATTTCCAAAGTGGTTGTACAAGCTTGCATTCCCACCAGCAGTGGAGGAGAGTTCCCCTAGCTCCACATCCTCTCCAGCATAAGGTGTCTTCAGTGTTTTTGATCTTAGCCATTCTGACAGGCGTAAGGTGGTATCTCAGAGTTGTTTTGATTTGCATTTCCCTGATGATTAGGGATGTTGAGCAGTTCCTTAAATGTCTTTCGGCCATTTGAGTTTCCTCTGTTGAGAATTCTCTGTTTAGCTCTATAGCCCATTTCTTAATTGGACTGTTGGGCATTTTGATGTCTAATTTCTTGAATTCCTTATATATTCTGGATATCAGTCCTCTGTCAGATGTGGGGTTGGTGAAGATCTTTTCCCATTCTGTAGGCTGTCGCTTTGCCTTGTTGACCGTATCCTTTGCTCTACAAAAGCTTCTCAGTTTCAAGAGGTCCCATTGATTGATTGTTTGTCTCAGAGTCTGTGCTACTGGTGTTCTATTTAGGAAGTAGTCTCCTATGCCAATGCGTTCAAGACTACTTCCTACTTTCTCTTCTAGCAGGTTCAGAGTAGCTGGATTTATGTTGAGGTCCTTGATCCACTTGGACTTAAGTTTTGTGCACGGTGATAGATATGGATCTATTTGCAGCCTTCTACATGTTGATATCCAGTTTTGCCAGCACCATTTGTTGAAGATGCTTTCTTTTTTCCATTGTGCACTTTTGGCTTCTTTGTCAAAAATTATATGTTCATAGGTGTGTGGATTAATGTCAGGGTCTTCAATTCGATTCCATTGGTCCACATGTCGGTTTTTATGCCAGTACCAAGCTGTTTTTATTACTGTAGCTCTATAGTAGAGCTTGAAGTCAGGGATCGTGATGCCTCCAGAAGTTGTGTTATTGTACAGGATTCCTTTGGCTATCCTGGGTTTTTTGTTTTTCCATATGAAGTTGAGTATTATTTTTTCCAGGTCTGTGAAGAATTGTGTTGGTATTTTGATGGGGATTGCATTGAATCTGTAGATTGCTTTTGGTAGGATTGCCATTTTTACTATGTTAGTCCTGCCTATCCATGAGCATGGGAGATCTTTCCATTTTCTGACATCTTCTTCAATTTCTTTTTTCAGGGACTTAAAGTTCTTGTCATATAGGTCCTTCACTTGCTTGGTTAGTGTTACCCCAAGGTATTTTATGTCATTTGTGGCTATAGTAAAGGGTGATGTATCTCTGATTTCCTTCTCCGCTTCTTTGTCCATTGTATATAGGAGGGCTACTGATTTTTTTGAGTTGATCTTGTATCCTGCTATGTTGCTGAAGGTGTTTATAAGCTGTATCAGTTCCTTGGTGGAATCTTTGGGGTCGCTCAAGTATACTATCATGTCATCTGCAAATAGGGAAAGCTTGACTTCTTCCTTTCCAATTTGTATCCCCTTAATCTCCTTATGTTGTCTTATTGCTCTGGCTAGAACTTCAAGTACTATATTGAATAAGTATGGGGAGAGTGGACAGCCTTGCCTCGTTCCTGATTTTAGTGGAATTGCTTTGAGTTTCTCTCCATTTAATTTGATGTTGGCTGTTGGCTTGCTGTAAGTTGCCTTTATTATGTTTAGGTATGTTCCCTGTATTCCTGATCGCTCCAATACCTTTATCATGAAGGGGTGTTGGATTTTGTCAAATGCCTTTTCTGCATCCAGTGAGATGATCATATGGTTTTTTTCTTTGAGTTTGTTTATATGGTGTATTACATTGACGGACTTTCGTATGTTGAACCACCCTTGCATTCCCTGGAATGAATCCTACTTGATCATGGTGGATAATTGTTTTGATGTGTTCTTGGAGTCTGTTTGCCAGTATTTTATTGAGTATTTTTGCATCAATGTTCATGAGGGAGATCGGTCTGTAGTTCTCTTTCATTGTTGTATCCTTGTTTGGTTTAGGAATTAGGGTAATTGTAGCCTCGTAGAAGGAGTTTGGTAATGTTCCTTCTGTTTCTATTGTGTGGAACAATTTAGAGAGTATTGGTATTAACTCTTCTTTGAAGATCTGGTAGAATTCTGCGCTGAAACCATCTGGTCCTGGGCTTTTTTTGGTTGGGAGACTTTTAATGACTGTTTCTATTTCGTTAGGGGTTATTGGACTATTTAAATAGTTTATCTGGTCTTGATTTAACTTAGGTATGTGGTACCTATCCAGAAAGTTATCCATTTCTTTTAGGTTTTCCAGTTTTGTCGAATAGAGGTTTTTGAAGTATGACCTGATAATTCTCTGGATTTCCTCAATGTCTGTTGTTATGTCCCCCTTTTCATTTCTGATTTTGTTGATTTGGATGCTCTCTCTCTGTCTTTTGGTTAGTTTGGATAAGGGCTTGTCTATCTTGTTGATTTTCTCAAAGAACCAACTCTTTGTTTCATTAATTTTTTGTATTGTTCTCTTTGTTTCTATTTTATTGATTTCAGCTCTCACTTTGATAATTTCCTGGCGTCTATTTTTCCTGGGAGACTGTGCTTCTTCTTGTTCTAGAGCTTTCAGGTATGCTGTTAAGTCTCTAGTGTGAGATTTCTCCAACTTATTTATGTGGGCATTTAGTGCTATGAATTTCCCTCTTAGTACTGCTTTCATAGTGTCCCATAAATTTGGATATGTGGTGTCTTCATTTTCATTGATCTCTAGGAAGTCTTTAATTTCTTTCTTTATTTCTTCCTTAACCCATTGGTGATTCAGTTGGGTATTATTCAGTTTCCATGAGATTGCAGGTTTTCTGTAGTTTTTGTTGTTGTTGAAATCCAACTTTAGACCATGGTGGTCTGATAGAACACAGGAGGTTATTCCAATTGTTTTGTATCTGTTTAGATTTGTTTTGTGGCCAAGTATGTGGTCAATTTTAGAGAAGGTTCCATGGGGTGCTGAGAAGAAGGTATATTCTTTTTTGTTAGGATGGAATGTTCTGTAGATATCGATTAAGTCCATTTGAGTCATGACATCAGTTAAGTCCTTTATTTCTCTGTTAAGTTTCAATTTGGGAGATCTGTCCAGTGGTGAAAGTGGGGTGTTGAGGTCTCCCACTATTAATGTGTGGGGTTTTATATGTGATTTAAGCTTTAGTAATGTTTCTTTTACATATGTGGGTGCCCTTGTGTTTGGGGCATAAATATTCAGAATTGAGACTTCATCTTGGTGGATCTTTCCTGTGATGAGTATGTAATGCCCTTCTTGATCTCTTTTGATTGATTTTAGTTTGAAGTCTATTTTGCTGGATATCAGGATGGCTACACCCGCTTGTTTCTTAAGACCGTTTGATTGGAAAGTCTTTTCCCAGCCTTTTATTTTTAGGTAGTGTCTATCTTTGAATTTGAGATGTGTTTCTTGTATGCAGCAGAAAGATGGGTCCTGCTTTCGTATCCATTCTGTAAGCCTATGTCTTTTTATAGGTGAATTAAGTCCATTGATATTGAGGGAAATTAATGACCAGTGATTGTTCATTCCTGTTATTTTTTGGTGGTGATGTGTGGGTACTTCTATACGTTGGGGTTTACTGCTGTGGCTTTATCTGTTGCCTGTGTTTTCGAGGGTGTATCTGACTTCCTTAGGTTGGAATTTTCCTTCTAGTGCTTTCTGTAGGGCTGGGTTTGTGGATAAGTATTGTTTAAATCTGGCTTTGTCATGGAATGTCTTGTTCACTCCATCTATGGTGATTGAAAGTTTTGCTGGGTATATTAGTCTAGGTTGACATCCATGGTCTCTTAGTGTCTGCATTACATCTGTCCAGGTTCTTCTGGCTTTCAAAGTCTCCATTGAGAAATCGGGTGTTATTCTGATGGGTTTGCCTTTATATGTCACGTGGCCTTTTTCCGTTGCTGCTCTTAATATTCTTTCTTTATTCTGTACGTTTAGTTGTTTAACTATTATGTGGCGAGGGGACTTTTTTTGGGGGTCTAGTCTGTTTGGTGTTCTATAAGCTTCTTGTATCTTCATAGGCATTTCCTTCTTTAAGTTGGGAAAGTTTTCTTCTATGATCTTGTTGAATATATTTTCTGTGCCCTTGAGTTGGTATTCTTCTCCTTCTTCGACCCCTATTATTCTTAGGTTTGGTCTTTTCATGGTGTCCCAAATTTCTTGGACATTTTGGTTCATGACTTTGTTGGCTTTAGTGTTTTCTTTGACTGATGAATGTATTTCTTCTACTGTATCTTCAACGCTAGAGATCCTCTCTTCCATCTCTTGCATTCTGTTGATTATACTTGCATCTGAAGTTCCCAATCGTTTTCTCAGATTTTCTATTTCCAGCATTCCCTCTGTTTGTGTCTTCTTCATTTTTTCTATTTCCCTTTTCAGGTCTTGGACTGTTTCCTTCATTTGTTTCATTGATTTTTCTTGATTTTCTCTCAGTATTTTATTGTTTTCTTCCAGGACTTTATTGATTTCTTCTAATTTGTTTGCCCTTTCCTCTAGTTGTTTACAGCGTTCTTCACATTTTTTTGTCTTTTCCTCTACGCAAGCCTCTAGCTTCTTCATGATGTCATTCATAAGGCTGTTTTCTTCTGCTTCTTCCAATTTCTGATGTTCAGGTCTAGGTGTTGGAGGAGGGCTAGGGCCAGGTGATGCTGTATTGCTATTCATTTTGTTGTATATATTTCTGCCTTGACGTCTGCCCATCTCCTTGTGGTTCGTTCTTGGCCTTATCCGCACACTTGGTTCAGACAGACCAGTGTTCCAAAAGGGAAGTCAGTGTTCCAAAAGGGAAGTCCGGAGCAAGATGGGAGCTGGGGGCCGGCCTCTGAGTCTCAGGAAGAGGCTTGGGGCTCAGGCGGATGGGCGTGGGGGCAGGGCGTGGAGACTGCAGGGTCTGCCAGGGGTCTTGGAGAAGGGGATCCTTCCCGGTGGGGCTAGCAGGGAACCTGCCCGGTGGCCAGAACCTGGGGCCGAGTTGGGCAGGTCTTCCCTGGAGTGGCTGGTGCCCAGGGATGGGGTCTGGGGCAAGGAAGGGTACTCACGAGTGTTCCAAAAGGGACGTCAGGAGCAAGATGGGAGCTGGGGGCCGGCCTCTGGTAAGTACTCTTTATTACAGTCTCAAAAAGAGAACTGTGAGTAGTACATTTCCCCATGAATACATTCTAACCAAAACATTCCCCTCAGCATGGTATGTACCCATGTGCATGCCTGGCTGCCTTTCCTTCTTTTAAAGTATGCCTTCCTCTTGAATTCCTCTCTGTTCAACTACATACATCTCTTCATGCTAACAGAAATTAACTGAGATCGTTAGGAGGCTTCCCTTTACTTACTTCCCTTCTTACCATCATTTAAACTATTTAGGATCTGTTGGTTCTCCTGACTGTGTTCAGCACTATGTTTATATGCATGGACTTGCAAAGGGTAGGAGGGAAGGATCTCAATTTAGACCTAGAAAACATTTGCCTAATCTTGTCTTTACACATTGCCTGGCGTGGTCCTGGGATTTTGTGACAATATCTTTGGAGACTGTGGGACAGAGATAGAAAAGATTAGGTTTTGAAAGGAGAGGCTGCAAGAAGGAAGTCTCTTTCATATGTTGGCCATTGGTTGGGGAAGAGCTCAAAGGAAGAGTCCTCTGGCTAATAACAGATTGGAAGCATGGGAATGAGTGTAGTAACCATAATCCTGGAAGTTTCTGACAGTGCTTCTGAGAGGTTCCTGATACCTGCTCTGAAAGGCAGGTCGTGTTTTTTCTTTTGTCCTTTCTTCTCTTCTTATTTTAGAACCTTCTCTCTCCCTTTTCATTAGCAGCTCCAAAGCCGGAGCTGAGGAAGAAAAGAAAATGTTGAGACTTGAGCCTATTTTTAGTTTCTGTAGGTTAGTGCCAGGATGTTCTGTCCATTTCCATGTCAGCCCATCTCTAAGGTATTTTTTTAAGCGTCAGAACAGTCTATTGCCAGGCATCTCTTAACTATAGATTATAAATAGTGTCTGGTTAAGAATGTACTGGATGGGTTAATTAGAGTGGTGACTATTATTAAGCAAACTGCTTGTTAGTATTCTGCCTGTTTGAACTTAGTATTGATGAGAAGTAATTGACCACAGAGCTGCATTCAGAAAGGCAGAAAAGGTGTTATTTTTAATTTCTCTTATGGCAATAACTTGTTTGCATAAACATGCCTATGAAGATATGAGCACCAAGGCAACAGATTCAGATTGTGTGGATGGGAAATGATACTGTTTTGTTTCATTTTCAGATTAATGTATTTGTCCAGCCTGCCTAAAAGCCAGCTTTATTGAAATAAAGTAGTTAAAATGTTTTGATTTTATGCTATTACTTTTGTTGCAAGGTATATGAGAATAGTGTTTTCAACTTAGCCCACTTAAAGGAGGTGCCCTGTTAAATCCAGGTAATACCTAAATACTTCTTTGGCTGACAGTCAATATAATGAATAGACTGTTTTAAAAATGTGAAAAGATGTATAAATAAGTGAAGAATTGCTTGTAACCACCTTCTTCTAAGTACTGGATTGTTATCTATGTTATTTATTGGTATTTTGTCCAGTTCAATTATTAAGTTTCCCTAGCTCTAGCATTCCATGGGGAATTTATTCTATGAGCTAATAAATTATACCGTCAGGGAGTTTTTCTTGAAATTCAGCTTAAAATTTCCCATTCTTAATTTCATCTCATTATTCCTAGTTATACCCCCTTGTACCAGGCTAAATAATTATTCTTTCTCCTTGGAGACGCCTATTATGTATCCGTCTACTTGTCACTTCACCAGGCCATTCATATTTAGCTCCTTTAATCTGTCCTCATAAATCAACACTTCCATTGCCTTAATCATTATTATTGCTCTTCTAAGATCTCTCTAATTCTCAAACATATACAGTTGTCAGGCACCCCGGTAAAATCAGCATTCACAGAGACTCAGCTTCTTCCTACCTGTGCACTAGGATCCAGAACCCAGGGTGCAGTTTATCAGGCCAAGTCAGCACTTGCTCATCTGTGCTAGTTCAAATGTTTTTGGTGACATTTTCCTTATGTCCATCTGTGGTACTATTGTGTTCCCCAAAATATTGTGCACCCTAATAAACTTATCTGGGGTCAGAGAACAGAACAGCCACTAGACATAGAGGCCAGAAAATGGTGGCACACTCGCCTTTAATCCTATCACAGATGGATCTCTGTGAGTTCAAAGCCACATTGGAAACAGCCAGGTATGGTGACTCACGCCTTTAATCCCAGGAAGTGATGGCAGAAAGCAGAAAGGTATATAAAGCGTGAGGACCAGGAACTAGAGCTGGTTAAGCTTTTAGGCTTTTAGCAGCAGTTCAGCTGAGATTCATTCCGGATGAGTATCAGAGACTTCCAGTCTGAGGAAACAGGATCAGCTGAGGAATTGACAAGGTGAGGTGGCTGTGTTTCTGCTCCTCTGATCTTCCAGCATTCACCCCAATACCTGGCTCTGGGTTTGTTTTTATTAATAAGAACTTTTAAGATTCGTGCTACATCCATCCTTATTTCAAGATTGATTCTGATTGCATGGGTTTGTGGGATTTGTAAGCTCTGAGTTACTGTCCTGTTTATAGCCTGCGTCTTCCATGTCCTTCTTCACTACCACCTATCAAGGCAGCTGCCACAACCGGCATTAATAGGAGAGTCTGATCATCCCTGAGAATGTTTGTGAAGCATGTGGAATACAGTCAGGGCTAGAAACTGACCATCACTAAATTCCTTGTCAGTTATCAGCTCCTAAGTTTATAGCCCTTTAGCCAATCTCCTATCTCTTTTCATTTGCAGTCTGTCTCACATTCTGGACAGTATAAATGGATTTTAATAGAGTAAGATTGGTCATGATACTGTTTTCTAAAAATGAAGATGTTGTTTCCATGCCCATTGATTTGTTATTGTGAATCCTTTGTGCATGGTTTGTAATTTTTCCGAATCTTTTTTTTCCTTTTGCTGGCATTCTTTATCTACATAAACAAGTTAGCTTACGTTTCTGCTGCTTTCCAGATGTGTCTGACACTGGAGGCTTCTTCTCTTACCATTTGTCCTTCTGTTCAGGAAGGTAAAGATCTGTCACATCCATACACAAATACCCATGTGGTCATTAGTAAGAGCTTTCAATGCACTTCATATGTTGAATTTGTTTTAGGAAGAAAGTTCATTTGTCTCTTTAAAACTTCTTCACCTATGAGATGGAATTACAATCTGTACATGCCCAGGCTTCTTCCCATTTTAAATCAAAGCTGTCTTATTGTGTTATTAAGGTACTTACAGACTTGGAACCATTCTTGGTAGTCTCTCTTCCTGTGCTGCCATCTGCTTAGCACTGGGGAGGGAAGGAGTTCCATGTATCTCATTGATTTTTTTCTCTACCTGTTTGAAATCAGAAGAGATAGGAGTCTCCATAAAACAAGTCCCTGAAGACATCTTTTGATTGTAGAATCTCCATGATGTGCTATAAAAAGGCTATTCAGTTCACTTACACTCCCCTATGCTTTCTAGTGTTGCTCCTCAGGTGTGGCGTTAGGCCCAGTTAACTCTCTCTCTCTGTTCTCACTCCTCAAGGCACCTGGTTTTTGTTTGTTTGTTTTTGAATATCTTTTGCTGCATGTACTTCCTGGCCATCCATCCCTCCCAAGGAGGTATATATGTATGCATGTATAAGTTTTTAATTCTGATCTCCACCTCTATTAAACTTGCTTGAAAAAGGGGACCTGAACTAATGGCTTCATGAAATAAGTCTTTAGATTCCACAACTGGTATCTGAAACAGTTTTGTTTTGTTGTTTTATTTTTCTGTTTCCTTTTCTTTTTTCTTCAGCTTTGCAGGAAAACCATTTATTATCTTTCACAAACCACCACTTTCCAATAAATCCTGCCATTCATCACATATGTTATAATTTTTTCCTGTTTCACAAGGCTTTCCTGTCTTCAGAATCCTACTTCTTTACTTAGCAAATGTCCCGAGGGAAATAGCCCTAAGTCCCTGTGCTTACCTGCTGCCTTTCACTCATATACCCTGCTCTTCTGCAGGGTTTGTGCCTATTCCACCCTACAGAGACCGTGTAAGCGTTAGCAACCATCAACATAGGACAGGGCCAAGTGCTGAGCCACCGTCCCCCAAGCCCTCTGAAGGGTCTCGTGTTTCTATTGACGTATCCTGTGGAGGGAGGCCTTTGGTTCATCTCTGTAATATGGCATTACTCTCTCAAGATCACTTTCTCCACTTCTGTTTCTTATTCTGCTTCCAAGCGTTTCCTTCCCCACCTCCCTCAGAAGTACATGTATTCTCTATGTACTCACTGACTGCACAATTCAGGAAGAGGCCTAGACTCTGGATGCCTCACAGAATTCTGAGAGTTCATTCACCTGGCCCAGCCAGCTCCTCCAGTCCTGCATTCAGGAATCCGGGCTGTGTGTTATTTCCAGATGAGGCCCTCTTCCCACACAAGCTCTTCTACTGTCCTCTCAACACAGAACTTGCCTGCCTTGCAAAATCTTTCAATAAAGCCATCTTTAAGCCTTTACTGATCTATAAGTCAGGAGTTTTCTTTTATTCCCCAGTTTCAAAAGTTGAAGTGTCTGGTGAGTATAAAGTGCTGCCCATATAGGCTAGTTGGCTGTTCACTCACCTCTCTCCACTCTAAGTCCTCGTGGTTTGATCCCAATAGATGGTTAGATCTTGTAATGGTATTGGTGGCTCTTTGATTTTAGGTTACGTTAGGATTTTTTTCAGAGTTTTGTTTTATTTAGGTTCTTTGCAAATCAACAGCATATTTAATTCTGTTTGACAAAAGCATTATAGGAAAACATAGAAATGAAAATTACAGAATGTAAAATATGCCTCCGGAAATAATAGCCAAGTCAGTTTAATAGAAATTATATGTAGGCTCCCAGGAATACAAAGCAGCCACATGAACAGAAATAGCAAGAGTTCACCAAGGAAGTTTCAAACATTGTTAGTGATTGATGAGAAAGGTTCTAGGCCTTGGAATGACTGGAAAATACAAAATGGAAATCCAGAAAGACAAATGAGTGACAAATGGTAAACTACATCTATAGTCTTGTGGTCTACAGTATGTGCCACACACGTTTGTAGCCACAAAAACTCTGTGGAAACTATTCAAAGACAGTTATGATCAACTTCAAACCTTTGAGCTTTCTCTTGGTGACTAATACTTGTTGCATTTTCCTGAGAACTTTTGTCATAACATCTTTTATTTTTTCTCAGTTTTATATGTCGTCACTGTGTCCTTATAGGAAGGTAAGGAACTAATTTTACTTTTTTTTTTTCACAAAAAGCATATTGCATTCCCTTTTTGTAACAGATTCATGCCCAGACACAAAATAGCCCACTTAAGGAAGATGCTCGGCCTTAGTGGAAATGGTGTTGCAGCTCTGCCGGTGATGCTTCCTTCCCAACCAGAGCAGAGGGATTCTAAGAAGTTACCAGGGAATATGAAATCCAAGTCTGATGAACACCCTGGCCTTGATGCTGGACAAGAAACCCTGGACAACTCAACCCAGAAATCAGACTTAGAGAAGTCCAGCCTGTCAAAAGATAACTCATGCTCTCTTCCTGTGAGCAAAACTCTACCTCTTGATCCCAGCAACCTTTTGTGTGGAGTTGATGATCAGCCAAGACCGCTGCACATCACTTGGCCTCACAGGTGGTAAGTCAAGACATGCTAGTTTACTAAGAGTTTTACAAAATGGGTTTTGACAGTAGACTTTCTAACTTGCTGTGCTTGTAGCTTTAGAAAAAGATCACTTGAATTTGCATTTACAGTTTCACATGGTACTATACTAGTACAGTACCAAGGCAGCATTGCCTGTAACTGTACATTAATTGTTGTGTTTTTACTTTATATGTGAATTATAGATAATGTTTGTAATGATTTGTTCAACTAGCAGTAGCAGCCAGACACAAGAAGTTTCAAAGTAGAAAAATCAGATGCCATTATGTACTCACAGAGTGTTAATCCAGGATTAATTCACATATGGACATCAATAAATCACATCACTGGTAAAAACAATCGTTTCCATTCTTTACTCTTACTTTGACCAGTGTCAACTGGACGGCCTCCTTTTACTTGTCATAGTGTATTAGTGCATGGGAAGCCGTCTGCCTCCTGCCAAATGCCTTTGTATTATGCTAGACAGAATTTCTTCTCGTCACAGGAAAGTCAATGCAGCATATAATCCCACCAAATATAAACTCATAAACCTAGCCCTGGCTTCTATAAATTAGGATTTAAGGAGGTAAAATGTCCTGATAATCTTCTGGTATTAGGCATGAATATTTTAATCTAGTTTTTATTCCTCCCAGTTAGTTTAATCTGCATGTGGCCTGATTAGAGTTGCTTCCCCTACAGATTATGGCCTCTTTATTGCAGCAGTGCTGGGCTGATCATTAGGTCCGATTGAGAGCAACTGTTTGCAGGTGAAGTAATAAGCACACACACCGGCAGGAAAGAGCCTTTGCCCAGGATTTGCCTCCAAGCACATTAAAACTCCTCCAGCTCTCCCAGTTGATCTGCAGCATCTGGTACCTAAAGGGATTTTGTCTTTGATTCTAAATGCATGAACCTGAAATTTAGGGGCTAAGCGTTGTTATGAGATGCAGTCTTGGGCTTGTTTGTTCCCCATCACCCTTCCAGCATCATGTTGTCCTCAGAGTGTCACAAGACTCAGGATTCTTTCATGTGATTTGAGATGCAGTGGGTCAGGATGAAATGAACCCTATTTGAAGGTAAAATACACATCCTCATTTACTGCCTTCTGAAAAACCTCTCTTGTTCCATTAACCTTTGCTTCTAAGTGAATAGGTATTGCAAGAAAGTCAATTCTAAAAAATTTGGTTCTGAATTTTCATAAAAATGTTAAACAATTTGGAAACTGTGGGTATAAAACAACAATATAGAGGCAAGATTGAGAACCATGTTATTCAATACTTTGCACAAAATTAGACAGAGCTATGTTAATAAAATTAACAATATTAAATTGAATAATTCCCTCTTCCTTTGTATATTTTTGCTTTAATTTAATTTAATTGCCTAAAGATAGTTGCTTAAAGAGATGCAGCATGATGTTTGTGCACATTCTTATTGTTAAAGCTAAATTATTTTTAATTTGGAGAACAGGGGAAAAAAGCCGCATCAGCAAGAGTAAATGCCAAAATATAAAAGTAACACATTCATCCTTACGGGTAATATAGTAGAACATTGGAAACTTGGAGGTTGCCAGACACATAGCTAACATTAGGGCTAATTTTGAAAATCTAGCGTGCAGTCAATTTTACTGATGCCTGGGGACATACAAGGTAGAAGCTGACAGGAGAACTAATTTTGTTTGGGTTATTTACTGCTATGCATCATCCACGGGTCCCGCCTGACACCCAGCTATATGAAGGGGATATTATCACACACTAAAAATTTATGTTGACATTCGATATTTGTTCAATATGTCAGCAGTATTACTTTCATAATCAAAAGAGTAAGAAAAAGAAAAAAGAAAAGCACTTTATGCTCATATAGATATATCTTTTTAATAACAGTCTATAAGGTTAATATAGTTTACCTTTGAGAGTATACAATGAAAACAAGCAGGGTTAGGAGGGGAAATGACAGAAAGCATCAACTCGAGCTGTTTGTTTGCCATTACCTACGCGAGCCATGGCAGCTCTCTGGCCCGCGTCTGATAGCTATTTGTTGTACAGAGAGCACAGCATAAAAAAAATATCAAACTCTTAATACTATTGTGTGCCCATAACCATCTGTCACTGCTAGCCTGGAGATGAGAGGAAGATTAGGAGGAATAAACACTGAGCCGCCGAGCATTGGTAAAGCCTTCGGGCAAAAAACTCTTGTGGGGACATCAAAGACATTCTAATTCCGAGGCAGTCAAGGATTACAGTGTGTAACCTGTGCTGACAACAGATAAATGACTGGCAATATTGTGCCAGAGCTGTTGGGTCCTGCATGGAGTACTGATGATGATGATGATGATGTTATCTTGCAGAATGGACTCTGCTGGGATAATTTTATGATAAAACACTTTTTTCAAATGCCACTGGGTCTAGGCAGACATTTACTAGCTACAGGGGTAGCAATCAGTTTCTTCAAAATTTACTGTTCTAAGCCCATTAGAGTTCCGGCACAGCAAGACTCTTCAATGAAAAGCTAAAATGCCTATGTTTTCTTTAGGAGAATGTATGCAAATGTTGGGAGCTGAATTTCTACCCTTTAGTGGTAGGTGCTTTATCATCTGATTTATGTAAATTTGCTCATAAAAATCCAGTTTATTTTTAATTGGTGAATATGAATTAGAAAATTAAGACTCTGTTTCAGCATTCATCCCCAGCTTCAAGCACACATTCATTTAGACTTCTAGTTGTATGGCTGGAAATCCCATCATTGACCTATCACTATGAATTGTGTTCTAAAGGAAAGCGAGATTTCACTGGAAATGAGTGGGGTTGTCTGGGTCTTTTATGTGACCCTGTTCCTTCCCACCTCCGTGCTTAGGCTTACTGTGCCCTTGTCTATAACTGAGCCACTTTAACTCGGGTCTTTCTTCTGAGTAGCTATGGGAAGCTCGACTGTCTGTTGCATTTTTGATTGGCCATGCACATTTTCCAGAGAGGTATTTCAGGACAGAATATACATAAATGAGAAGTGGACAGGAGAGAAGCACTGTCATAAGACGTGTCATACAAAATATGTCATGTAATTGGGCAATTGTAGTAGCTAACTGGAAATGAAGTGATGGAGACCTCACTGTGTTTCTTCCATGATGGGATCATGAATTGTCTCAAACACAGTGTTAGCCTCTAACATATCTTGTACTAAGTCAACCAAATGTAGAGCCTCCTTGGTAGAATATGTATCAAAATCAAAAGTGACATTTTTACAAGATTCATTCTGGTTTTCTCTCTGTTAAAATGTCTGCAGGAGAGCAGACCCTTAAACAAGGTTTGCCCTTCTTTGGCCTTTCTCACTCGAGATTGTCAAGGATTATAGTGTACAGTGTGTGCTGACAGGAGATAAATAACTGACAGTATGTTAGTAGGTTCTGGGTTCCCTGCAGACGGATTGTTTTCTTCTTTCTAGCCAGTCTTTAATGTCTTGTTAGAAACATCTGTAGCATGGCACAGCTGATAGAAATGGCTTAGAGAAAGACCTGTGAGAAACACGGCATTTGGCAATCCTTAATTTTTTTAAGCTATTTCTTTCCAAATAGTAAAGCATCATACCAGCTTCCAGTCTTTATGTAATTGTTTCTGTATCATAATGGGCACAAAGACATACTTCGAGATGGAGAGTCAAAGCAAGTTTAGAACACAGTGAAAGCTCACACTTGTCAAGGCCCCTCTTCTCCAACTCACACTCTTAAAATTAGTGGGCCAGTGAAATGGTTCAGAGGTGAAAGCTCTTACACAGAAACCTGATGACCAGAGTTCTCTTCCCAAAACCCATGAAAATGTGGCAGGAGAGAACCACTTCCACAGGGTTGTTCTTTGTCCTCTACACATACATGTGCTTGCCTTCAGACACATGCATGTGCCTGCACTCAAACACAAGTGCACACACTCTCATAACAATAAAGTTTTACAAAATTGGTAGGACACCAACACCAAAGGCCTTTGTCTAGATTATACCTAGAAGTATGTACTGTTTTAGATCTGAAAACTGAGGACAAATCTATAAATCACATTGTCTTTTTTTTTTCTTTTCATTGGTTTGTGTGTTTGCTACAGGGTCTGACTATGTAGCTCTGGCACATATATGTGTCTAGCATACATTCAGGTAACTTCCATTTCCTAGGGAAAGCAGCTATTTTATATATATCTCAGAAGTCGGGCATTCATACAAATATTCATGCTAAAGATAATCATTATATCTTAATTGTATATAATATTAAAAGATATTTTTTGGAGAGATTCAGTAAATAATATGAACAATTTTTACTATATCCCCAAGTGCTTTCTTAAATGAAACAAATGTGTTTTGTTTTGTTTTTTCCCTTTTGCTGCAAAGGCAGGTAGTGAAACTAGGATACCACTAATTCAGTGTGCTTCCATTGCCCTGAACTGTGCTCAGGCCCGGCCCCTTTGATTACATAAGAGCACATGTCACATAGTAAGAAAGTCAAATTATATGGTAGGGTTATTGTCAAAAATATCTTGATCTTAAAAAGTCCTTGAAAAGGAATTAAGCACTCATGGGAATTCACAGTCATTGCAAACCACTGTGTGATCATTGCCACTAGCCATTAGAATTGCTTAATTTTTCCTTCTCATGGACTAAATTTTCTGGTCTGAATTTTAAGATATTGTATTATATTTTACTGTATTCTAATTACAACTTTTGTCTTAGTAGTTGACAGCAAACAAGTCTTTGTCACATAGGAGAAAACTCAGACCAAACAGAACTTACCTCAGTGTGAGTTAAGTGGTTAGGAAACCATAGGCTAGACAGCTATGATAAAACTCTTGAATACCCCCTGAGTAGGTATTTTCTGCTTGGGAAAGATAAAGTTGGGGTGGATGTGTTGAGGAGCTTGAAGTTATTAGAGTGGTTACAGTTAAACGTTTCCCAGTTGGGCCACTGAGGTAGCTTAGCAGTTAAGGGCTCTTGCCACCAAAACTACAAGTTCTCCTCTGATATTTGCACCAGGACTTGTGAACACACGCACAAACACACATAAAAGTAATAAACGTAAAATATTTTTAAGGTTCCCCCATTAACTCTATTTGGACTGTGGGATAACTGTTGGAGCTTTCCACTTTGAGTATATTGACTTTCCATGGTCTATCTGGCATTTGCAGCACTTTCCATAAACTAGTGATAAGTTAATTAATGCAAAGTTGATTACAGTTATGGTATGAATTTAGACAAGACAAAACTTAGTCATCAGGATTTGAAATGTACTTAGGTGACTGAGTAAGCATTAACCCTACCTGACATTGAAAGGATTGGCATCCATATCTTTAGAGGCTTTAATGGCACCTAACTAAAATAATTGATGCAAAAAAAGAAACTGATGCATTAATACTTAGTAGTAAAATAAATACTCTGTTTTACTTCTTGACTCTGAAGTTTAAAACACAACTTTGCAACCCAAGTTGATGCCTACCTCTGAAAGGATGTATGTTAGATGGCTGGAGGAGGGATTGCCTTGGTTTCTTATTGCCAGAACAACTGAGGACAAGGTTTTTTCTGGTCCTTGCTTTAGAAGAGTCTTGCAGGTCTGTGCAGGTGCCATGCTTTCCGTACGTAAGAGTAGGAAGCCCAAGTGCTTGTATTAAGAGACAAGCATTCTGTGGTCAACTTCAGTGTTCAGTAGAGATCTTTTCCCAAAAGAAAAATGGCCATCACGAATAGTAATTCTGGGGACATGGTCATGTGGGTGGCCATCCGGCGCACTTGGCTGCAGCCTTTCTGCATTTGAGAGGAAGCTGCTTTCTTCCAAACTCTAAACAGGGATGATTCCACAGATGATTTCTAGCACCATCGGCCATTCTGAATGCTCAGCAGCATCAACCAGTTTTGTATTTGTCTGTCAGTTAACCAATCAAAGCTCACATGAATAAGTTTATGGTTGACTATAGCCATTCCCCAATCAATAAGTTTTGTTAAGATTTATTTTTTCCTACAGTTTTTTTTTGGGGGGGGGATTTGTTTATTTGTTTGACCTATCCATAAAGAATTTCAAATTTGCAGCATTTTAAAAAAACAAGAAAGGTCTCTCAAGAATTTTTATAAGACTTTTGAAAAGGCACAGATACTAACCTAAAATTACTATGTAGTATGTCAAATAATTATTTGGCACTTCTAGTTGATCTGTGGCATGCTATTCTAGGGTATAGCATAAGTGGTAGAAAATAGCACTAAAATATATGTCCAAAACATAAGCCTTACCCAATTTCTGTATATAATTCCTAATACCTACTTACAGTCTCTTTGCTGACTATTTCCAACACTACAGAATATATAAGCAAAGTTAATATAATTCAAGGTTGTCATTACTTTTTGGACTATGTTTCACTTTTTACACTTGATGTCAGCATAAATAACTTGTACCTGTCATCATTATTATTTTGGTATTGTTATCACTAGAGTAACATTAACTAAAGTTCCTGTTGCCCTTTCCTTGCTTTATGTGGTTAAAGTTGTCTATACTTGACTCATTTCACAGGCTTACAGTTGCTGCAAAGATGTTTGAATTTGATATGCTTGTGACAGACACGTAACTACTGAAGGCAGTGTCTCTCTTTGCCTCTTCCTGTGTCTCCTGCTGATCAAATGCTTATATTATACTTTAATTATCATTACAGATGAGGAGTGGGTGAGTTAGCAAATAGATGCTCACTGGTATGTGTGGTTGCATAGATGGATGGGTGTGTAGCTGGATGGAATTGCTTTCCTTTCCCTTCTAGTGATCTGTGAATTTTCATGACTGTGAAATGGTTCCATGTACTGTGTACATTGTGCAGTTCCGTATACTATACAGATATGGAATGGAACTTCACATTTTGCACATGCCTCCTTGCCACTTGCAAAATGATGTCACTTGTTTATGTTAAGTACCAAGGCCTTCCCGGGTACAGACACAGACTTTGGAGTGGATGTGAGGTTGTTTCTGTAGCGTAAACCCAGAGTGAATGACATGGGAGGACTTAGTCAAAGTGATTTAATAGTGATGGTGATAACATTTACAGTCACTAGTTGGTGATCACCTATCACCTGCTCAGGCAATCAGGAAGAATGACTGTGGAAACATAAATGGAATCAGTGTCCCAAACCATGGGTGGAGGTGATTGTGTGATCAGCATTGCTTTCAGAAGGCCTGTGGTTTCCTTGTTCAGTTCTTTTTTACAAAATCTCTAAGTTATAAATAAAAATCCTAATGAGTTTGCTAAAATTGGACAACTCATTGTAACAAAAAGATGCTAGCACTTGGGAAGAAAGTCTCAAAATAGTTAAAAAAAAAAAAAACAAAAAAAACAAAGTAATTTCTCAGTTGTCATTGAAAAATGAACCTAGAAGAAAGATCACTGTAGAATGCCTTCTACCTACATACTTCACCATAATCCAGGTGCTGTTACTAGAAACATCCACTAAAATCACTTTTTAAACTCTTACTAAAATCCAAGTAAATAGGATCCTGGGGCTTTTATAGGTTATGCAGACTGAGGCTCAGTGGCCAGTCTCTCTTTTTCCATACTCAGTTACACGGAAGATTTCCCAGGTAGACAAGTTAGCTAAGGTTTGCCCCCCTTGTATCATCTTTGTTGGCTGTACAACTAGTTAGCAATTTCGATGCTATTCATTTTAGCCTCATTTGTTGGTTAAACAAAAGAAGAAAATTCCCACAGAGAGGCAGATGTGAGAGAGGTGTGCTTGGTGAGGGAGTGAGTGCCTCACAGTGCCCATCTCCTGTCGAAGGAAATGGTGTGTCACAATCTTCTTCAAAAGCATGTCTTTCTATGCTGTCCTTTTTCATTAATTTAGATATAGTTCTAAGATGATGAATGATGTTACTTCTAATTATAGTTACATGCAGTTAATTTCCTTCCTTTTTTCCTAAGCTTGGTGTGAAAGGCAGTTTCCTCCCAATGAGTACAGGGGCGCACTGGTTACTGGGAGGGGAGGATACTGATGGAGCTGATCTTCCTGTTGCCTTAGCAACACATTTATTTATCAGGGGTTGAAATGACATGAGTTAATATAGCGCATACCTGCTGATCGGCAAACTCCCCTATTTCAGCTGCAGTTGACAATTAAGTCCTGGACAGCTACAGCCAGGGGTTAATGTTCCTCATTAGGAGAACTGGGTCATTACTAGGAAATCAAGGCAGTTAAGGCAGCATGGGTAAAATACAAAATTCAGCATCTAGAAGAGTGAGGCTCTTTTATGTTAATTAACCTTATATTCCTAGGTTTTAAAAAAAAATCTTACATGAGCGTGTCAGTGGATCAATTAATTGAAAAAGAGCTAGTATACTTTACTCTGAGTTGTCTTCATTTCCTTTGCAAGGATTTCATTATTTTATGGAAAATTCTTATGTCTATATGATGAGTAAAAAGGGTATTAAAATTAAGAAGAGAATCATCATGGAAATCAGTTTTGCCACAAGGGAGTGAGCAAATAAAAGCCCTGGAAATGAAAATAAATAAGCTTTGCTAATACCTCACCTAAGGAACAGCATGTAAGCCCGTAAGACCTGGGGTGTTCAGAGGGACTTCTCTGCTTTATTAAGCAGTTACATAGTTATTTGACCTTCAGAAACAGAAACTTTGGAGAAGTGATTCTGGTGACTTGAAACATTCTTTTTGCAGAAAGCTTAGTAGCAGTTAAACAGTAACATTTTCATTCATAATTGACTTTTTAAAATACCAGCAAAATTAGATACACTGGTTGGAAATTTTTATTAAACTGTCTGAGTGGGTGTGTTTTCACTTGATATGTTCATGAATAATGTATCAAGACCCTTCTTAAAGCTTTGTTTTCTTACTTCTTTAAAGAGCCTTAAAGTTGAAAGTAGGATGTTTACAGAGTAGAAAAGGGTTTATTGTACAGAATCCTGTTCCATCTTCATGATTCTGCTGCCTTCATTGAAGCCTCCTCTTGCTAGCTCCTTCTCTTCTGGGACTTAGTGAACACAGACAAAAGCAAAAGGGGCCTCTCTAGTCTTTTTTCCCTAAAATACTTAGCCTCTTCAACTCTAGACCAAAGTCACATGCTATAAACTATTTTTAAGGTAAAAGCCATTGATTAAGTCTTCCAGACTTGATGTAGAATTCTACTGTGGTTCTGGGGGTTATTTTTCACCTGTCAAAAGTCATTTTCTTCTAAAAGTCTTCAGATACTTCCTTAGGAAACAGTACTCAGCACACCCGTTGGTGTTATATACACTGCCACTTATCCTTGGATTGGCATGCAGTGTTAGTATTGCATATACTGTTGCTCATCTTCAGGTTGGCATGCCATGGTAGCTCTAAATAGCACCTTGAGGGCTGTTTCTTTTGAAAGAGTGTACCCAAGATTAGCTGTGATCTTCACAGCTAGAACCAGTCCTTGGTTTCAGCAAGAATATCTCCAGAGTATGGAGCTCTAGAATGAGAAGACAAAAGAAAGACCATAGATGTTGCCAAAATTCCTTTCTCTTTTTCTTAGGAAGACTGTTGGACCACATTTTCTGGCCTCTATTTGGTGTGACTGCCTGATTGAATCTTAGCATTTAATCAGAAGTAATGGAGCCACTTTCAAGCCCAGATGACAGAAAACATCCCAAGCTTTCTCTTGTGTTACTCTTTCTTTCCAGTTAGACAAACAGCACTTGATGACGTTGCCTCCTTTGGCTTGGGATCTTAGGTAACCCCATACAGCAAGACCGCTTGTCAAATCTCTACCAGCCTGGTTATTACAAGGATTTTATACATGCTTAAACCATGTAATCTGTGAACCTGCCTCAGGTGATCTCACTAGTATAGTAATAACAGTGAACAGAAGTGGTCAGGATAAGCTATGAAGATTTTTTCTTTTTTTTTTTCAATTAAGAAATTTTTATTCGTTTTACATACCAATCACAGATTCCCCCCTTCCCTCCTCCCGCCCCTTCAGCCTCCCCACCAACCCACCCCCTATTCCCTCCTACAAGAGGGTGAGGCCTCCCATGGGAAGTCAGCAGAGCCTGGTACATTCAGTAGAGGTAGGTCCAAGCTCCTCCCCCTGCCTCAAGGCTGTATGAGGTGTCCCACCATAGATAGTGGGCTCCTGCAGTGGCTCAGTGAAGGTGCTGTTTAGTGAGGTGGGGAACAGTTGGGGAAGAAAAGATTTAAAATGCTTCATTTGTACCTATTAAGTTAGAGAGATGTTTTGGGGCTGCAAGTGGATATTTCCAGTAGCAAGTTGATATTCAAGTGTCATTCACATGAGATGGCAACCTGGGAGGTATCAACAGGATATGTACAATTTCCTTAGAGAATTTTTAATATGCTAGATTTTTAAATTTAAACTTTAGCTTCCTGATTCTATACATTGAATTTATCCTAAGTCTGTGGGTAGGATGAGTTGTGCCCCACTGACAGTGTTGGTGGAGTGTGGTCTCTGTCTTACCTTCATTGTCATGGTCATCTGCGTCATGCTCAAGACAGGTTATCCACCCTCTAACTTCAGTTCCTTCTTTAGAGGAAAGGAATGATGTCTGAAAATGAGCCATGACACGCAGTTCCTGGATAGGGAGAAAAACCCTAATAAACCAGCATTGACTCTTTATTAGTGAATTAAGCCAAGTACTTCAACTGCTTACATAGGACTGTTGCTCTTGCCCACTGTCTCCTCTTGGTTAAAATCCATTTTTCTTAACTTTCTAGAATAAGAAAAGAAAATGATACAGCTAAATAAAGTCATCTTTTTTTGTCTCCATTTTCAGCCTACCAAAACAAGTACATACTGTGCAAAAAAAATGGAATTGAACTACAGAACAAACACTTCTAAGTGGCTGCCTTGTAAATGAAGTCTATAAAAGGCTACCAAATGTCGCTTCTCATTGTATGACTGCTAGGGTATTACTAAACCTGGATGGAAGGGTTTTTTTGAACCTTTTACATCAAGCACTCACACTGTAAATATCACAAATTATTTCCATTTTTAACAAGATAGAAGCTGTGAGCTTTTGAGTAATAATGGTGGTGCCAGATAGCAAGAAAATAAATCACATGATTTAAAGATGGCCAAGTGGCCTGAAGAGACATTAACTAAAAACACACATAGCCAATACCATAAGGAGCTCTCACTTAATCCAAGTTAGAATAATGTATTGGCCAGGATGTAACAAAGAGGGTGGGAATGTGTACTGACTGGTTTTATGTTAACTTGACACAAGCTGGAGCCATCAGAGAAGAGGTAGCCACAATTGAGAAAACGCCTTCATAAGATCCAGGGGTAGGGTATTTTCTTAATTAGTAATTTAGGGAAGGGCCCAGCCCATTCTGAGTGGTGCCATCCCTGGGCTGGAGGCTGAGTTCTATAAGAAAGCATGCTGAGCAAACCAGTAAGCAGCACCCCTCCATGGTCTCTGCATCAGTTCATGCCTCCAGGTTCTTGTCCTGTTTGAGTTCTTGTCCTTTCTTCCTTGGTGATGAACAGTGATATGGAAGTATAAGCATGGAATACTATTTGGCAATAAAAAAGAACAGATCCTGACTTTTGTGACATTATGGTAAGTAAGCCAGACACAGAAAAACGTATGCCATTATCTATTCACATGTAGACTCTAAAGCAATGATGGGTTCTAAACATGCAAATATGGTGAAATGTACTTGAGACCTGTGAGAGCAGTTCCAGAGGACTAATAATGGACAAGAGCCACCCTGATTCTGGCAGCACCATCCCACAAGCTAAGGGTTTGGACTGAATAAAAAGGAGGCCTGCCTTCTCACTTGTGGCTTCTTGCTTCCCTAAGGTAAGCAGCCTGTTCCAGCAGCTTCCCACTGCTGGGAGATTCTGCATTGCCTCACACTCAAAGGGAGCCAGAGTAACCCTTTCCTTCCTTCCACTGCTCAGGTCTGATATGCCTCCGAGTTTGACTGATGTATCTTTGTAGTTTGCAGTAGAAGGGTAGACAGCAGAGGGGATGGCGTTCCAGACAGTCTGTCACACACAAGATTACATTAGGATGCAGTGTGGACATGCCATGCTCTTAGCACAATAGCTCTGAGGTACTACATCTGCTCATTGCACTTCAGCATTACAGAATGCATGTGCATCTTACAACCCACATATGCAAGGAAAGCATGCAGTGCTGGCTGTCAGCTGAAAATTGATTAACAAAATACAAGAAAAAAGAAAAAGATAGCAATGTATAATTTTAACAGTAAGAATATAGTTTCAAACGTATAACCTGGTAAAGATATTTCCAGCCTATACACTCGTTATTTTCCCTTATACATTGCTTTTAAAACATTGATAATAATAAATGGTTTCATGTGTAACATGATATGTATATGTACTGTGACCGAGGGTTAAAGGGTTGCTGCCCAGTATTGGAGGCACCAAAGAGCCCTAAGAAGCTCAGCTTAGTGGGACATCCTTTGGTTGGTCCTCACATGCACTGAAAGGGAATTATGAAACCCCAAGACTAGAAGCATTTCTTCCTGCCTTGTGTATGAGTGGTTCTAGTACATATCTTGCTGTTGCTACTCAGTAAATGGCCCAAAGTTTAAGCTCATCTGAGAACCCAGAACTGTAAGCTAAATTACTCTGTTCTTCCCTATAAGTTCACTGCCTCTGGTATTTTGTTGTACTAACAATAAGATGGTATTATAATAGAATATAATTTACCTAGTTCATATATACAATTCAATGAATTTTCATAAATTTAGAGTTCCCGGGTCACTACCTCCATTGTATTTTAGAATATTTCATCAACTTGTATGTAGCTGAAGTTTTCTCCAGTCCTGCCTGGCCCATGGTCAGGACAAATCTCTCTCACCCACCAGTCCCGCAGCTGCTCAGACCCAACCAAGTAAACACACAGAGACTTATATTACTTATAAACTGTATGGCTGTGGCAGGCTTCTTGCTAACTATTCTTATATCTTAAATCAACCCATTTCTATTAATCTGTAAGGTGTCACATGGCTCGTGGCTTACTGGTATCTTAACATCTTCTCATGGTAGTGGCTGGCAGCGTCTCTCTGCCTCAGCCTTCCACTTCCCAGAATTCTCTTCTCTGCTTGTCCCACCTATACTTCCTGCCTGGCTACTAGCCAATCAGCATTTTATTTACATAGATCGATAGCCACAGCACTTGTATTTTATAATACTTCATCAACTCATAATGAATCATTTTGCCCCATGCTTTTACCTGGTCCTAGAAAGTCATATTTGCATATAACTCTTTAGATTAACTATCTCTGAAAATTGTGTATGAGTTGTTTAATATGGTCTTATACCTAAGACAGTGCTTTTGAGGCTCATAAGTATCACCTGGTGATGTGATTTTGGCTCTCCTTTCCACTGGTGAAGTGATTTTGGTTATGTAGATATCACCTGTTACCATGTGACAGACACTTCTACTATTTTGGAATACTGAATAATTCTCAAGAGGATAATCGCATAAAATTACTTGTGTGAACATGTTATTTTGTTTTCTGGAGTAGATACATAAGCAGGAATGAAACTAACTAGGTTGAAAAATTTATGTGTCACATTTTTTTAACCTTGAACTCACATGTAGCAGAGGATTAAAAAAATGACCTTGAACTTCTGAGCCTCCTTCCTCCCTGCACCTTTTGAGTGCTGAGGTTATAAGCATAAACCATCATATCCAGTTTATGGAGTATTGGGGGTCCAACAAGGCTTCATGTACATGAGACAAGTACTGTACCAAGTGAGCTACATCCTCACCCGTTCCATTTTTTTTTTTTTAAGATATACACAAGTCCCTTTTAAGAATAGTACCTACCAGCCAATTCTCCCTTTAAGCTTCATTCAGAAGGTAGAGAAGATTGGCTATTCATTGAGCCTCTCTTAAAGCCAAGTCTTCTATTAAGTGCAGCATAGTGAACTCTTTGTTGGCCACTGTAATTGGAATGAAATCCAGTCTGGACATTTAAGATCTCCTTGCCCTCTCCCAGTCTGAAATGGGGTATTCATTCATAGGAATCCTCAGAAAGAAGGAAAGATCTGTCATTTTAAAGGACTTCATATGGGAAATATATACCAAGTGGTATATAGGCAGGTGTCAGGAACTCAGTGATGAAAGGAGTCAGCAGCCTATGAAATGAGACAGAGATAGGAGGCCTTCGTATCTTTCCAGCATTGTTCTGTTTGCTGAAATAAAGCCCTGCAGAAGCCCTGGAGAAGACATCCCCCTTACCTTTCCAGCTTCTGAGGGGTAGAAGCACTCACTCCTCCCCCTACGTCAATCACCTACGACACTGTCCTCCCCCTACGACAATTGTAGTAATTGTCACGTATACACCATGGCCACTCTTGCTAGAGCTTGCAATCCAGATTTCGATTTTGAATTTGTACACCCCTTGGATTGTTAAGTAATTACAGACCCATTCACATCCTTTCTTTGCTTGCTTTCTCCTCTTGTACTTTACACCCTCCCTTATCCGTAGACATCCTTAAAAGTTGCTTTCACGGAGGCACTCTTGGTAACAAACTCATTTCTAAGTATTGTTTTTTCTCTGTTGTTCTTTAAGGGAATTTTGCCAAGTATAATGGTCTAAGATAAGACTAATCTCCTTGGACATTTACAAGTTAATTCATCTGACTTTCCCTCTGTGGCCACTTTGAAGATTTTTGTCTTTTTCTTTGTTATTCACCTTTACTCTGATACATCTAGAAGCAGACCAACTTCAAGCCTTCCTTCCTTCCTTCTTTCCTTCCTCCTTCCTTCCTTGCTTACTTGCTTCCTCCTTCCTTCCTTCCTTCCTTCCTTGCTTCCACCTTCCTTCCTTCCTTCCTTCCTTGCTTCCACCTTCCTTCCTTCCTTGTTTACCCACTTCTCCCTCCCTCCCCCCATCCCTCTCTGTCTCACATGGAGCTTGTCAGACTCCTTAACTCGTGATTGTTCTGTCTGTATCAATGGTGAAAATCATTTTACATTGCATCTTCAGAAATTGCCTCCTTCTCATTCCACCTTCTCTTTTTCATTGCCTCATGATCCTTAACCTTTCTCATCCACATCTTCATGTTGTGCCTTCTGAATTTGTTCTCTCAGATTTGCTATTGAATGTGCCCTTTAACTAATTTCAATTATTTTTATTTCTCCAACTTGTTTTACTTACTTTAAAACTGTTTGGTCATTTTTAACATTTCTTTAGTTGTCATGTATTTAGTTTGTTTTTTCTGCAAACACTGGTCAAATCCCAGTATCAGGAGCTTGCCGGTCTACTGTCATTTTCTCACTTGGCACCTGGTGTGGTTTTGATATTACCTCTTGTGCTTTTTACTGTAAAGCTTTATTTTTATTATTTTAATTATGCCTGGGTATGTGTGTCTGTTTGTGGATATGTGTACATGAGTACAGGTGATAGAGGCCAGAGATGGGATTCCCCTGGATCTGGAGTACAGACAGTTTTGAGATGCTGAATGTGAATGCTGGAAACTGGCAGCGCAACAAGTGCCCTTGACTGTTGACCTGTCTCTCCAGCCCCACTTGTGCTTTTGATATTTCATGACATGGGATACTCTGAGTCCTACCTGCGGTGTATGTGATTCTCTGAGGGAGCAAGCATCTACCCTGAGTTGCTTGCACTAATTTCTCACCTAAGGTTAGTTTGGCCACTCAGTGGGCTGATATGAGATAGGGAAGTTCCAGGACTATTTGACTGAGCTGTGGCATCCATCCTTCCATCCCTCCATCCCTCCAGTATGGCTGCCATGCACTCAGTTCCTGCTGGTCACATGCATGGGAATAACTATTAGGTCTCACTAGTAGATGTTTTAGACAGATAAAGATTGCAGGAACTGTGGGTAAGAACCAGACCTTGTGACACAAGCCTGTGATACCAGCTAATCAAAGAGCTAAGAACGGAGGTCATTAGAAAAGATCATATTAAGTGAGGAAACCCAGACCCAGAAAGACGAATATCACACGTTCTCTGTCATCAGAGGTTCTTAGCTCCCAGTCCTCAGATGTGACTACATACCCTGGAGTCACTGCCAAAAACAGGAAAGTAAACAGGGTGCATTGCTGGAGAGGGGGAGCAGTACAGGGGAAATAGCAGGATATAAGTGATCTGATCAGGGAAATGGGAAAAAGTGGGGCTAATTAGGGAGGAAAAAGGAGATACATAGAGAAGAATGAAGGAAGAAGTTAAAATAACAGTAAAATGTATGGAAAAATAATAAGAAATATAAAATCCAGTAAGTTATTATTAACTACTTTTTTCTTAAAAAAAAAAAAAGAGAAGAAGCACATAAGTCTGTGTAGAGGTACACAAATAGAGTTCAAATTAAACTTTCTCATCTGAGTTGTCAGTACTCCCCCCAAAGCCAAAGACCACCTGACAAAAGCACCAATACCAGACATGAAAAACCCTCTTTTGCGTTGTTGTTCAGGATCGTCTAAGACACACTCAAAACATACAAGTGATTGATTACTATTGCCCCTGGTTACCCTCTGAGATGGAAGGTACACTCCTGTTGTTGAAGACACCATGCACTTCAGACAGAGCTCAGAAGCCCCTGAGTTGAATCTTCCCTGAAAGCCTCCTCCCTAAGAACTAGCGTTCATGGTACCAGAAGGTGTCATTCAAGCTTTCAAAGGAGGGAAACAACAAATAGTTTCACCCAACCATGACACCTCTGAACCAGAACAACAGCGATCAGCATGGCATGATAACCCTCAGGCTGCAGTAGTGGCATGCACGCCTTGGCAGAAACCAGCAGCTCTCTTACATAAGAGCTGCTTAACAAAGGGAAATTATGACTGGTACTAGAAACCTAGCCAGCTACCCAGGATTAGTAAACTCATGAGGCTTGGAGGAGAACCTACAGCCACTACTTTACTAAACCAGCACAATACCACATCTAATTACATTCTAAATATTTGTCCTTATATTCATAAATAAGTGTAGTCTTCTCCCCTAGTTAAGGAAACTGCTCTTTGCAACAGAAGACCATTACAGAAAACCACAACCAATCAAAATGGAGGATTTGGAGCCCTGTCTCAATGGATACATGTACCATTGAGGTTCAGGAGACATTGCAGAAGAGAGCATGGAAAAGTTGTAAAGCCACAGGATCAGGGAATTTTGCTGTGAGATCATGTCTCCTAATAATATCAAAAGCTTCACCCATAAAATCTCACCAACATGACTTCCTAAACATGAGCTGAACAAGTACAATAATAACCATGCCAAAGTGGATGGTGGAAAGCCCTGGAGGCCTCAACCCTACACAAAGAACTACAGGTAACCAAGGAATGCTGTGAATGTGAGAAACAGTATTCTCCATGGAAAAATACACCAATCGGTTGCCCATTGCCAAATGTTCAGCCCTGAAAACATACATACAAGTAACATTATACAGACTAAGCATGTTATATTACTAATATATATGCCTATATGTGTACATTTATACAATCAGTGAAAAATTAGAGGCCATGGGTTTGAAAGAAAGGAGGAGAGAAGTATATAGGAGGTTTGGAATGGAGGAAAGAGAAGGAAGAAATTATGTAATTATATTATAATCTCAAAAATAAAAGACATACAAAATACCCACTAAGAATGGAAAACTACAAGTTCAAGGGCAGCTGAGTAATTTAGTGAGGTCCTGTCTCAAGTTTAAAAAGTAAAGAGAGGAATGAATAAAAAAAATTCTTAATTAAAAAAATTAAAAAGTAAAGAGAGGTCTGTGCTTAGTGGTCGAGTGATTGCTCAGAATGACTAAGATTCTAAGTTCAAACCCAGCAACACTACCACCATCACCCGCCCAAAACTGAAAACATTGAGACTGAGTAAGAGACAATTATAGAACATTAAATGAATGCAGAGTAAGAAAAGTAAAATATCTCAAAACCAGACTTGCTCTGGGGAAAGGTGAATTGGTACATATGTCTTAAGTAAGGTAAGAGTCAAAGCACGCCATATTCATCTTTAGCCTGTAGTGACTATTCTGATAATATACTTTAAAGCTATATTCTGGCAATACTTCCTTTCAACTATATTTGTTTTTGTAATTTGGCATAAATATATATTAAATGAACTTGAACTATAGTGCTACTGCAAAGACCCCCATCCCTATTTCAGTTATTTACACATTTAACACTGATTTACAAGAAGTCACCATTTCCTCTGCCCACATATGCCATATTGTAATGTCCGTACAGACTGTATATCTAGATAGCCTGGTTTGAACCCAGGTCTGCCCCACATAGCACTGAGCAAAATGCTTACCCCCTCTACGCTTGTTTATTCTGTAAACTAAGAGAACAATGGCTCCTACTTCTGGAGCTATTATAAAGATGATGGTTTCCATTTTTCTTGTTAAGTTCTTAATTCATATAAGTGCTGTATAAGTTTCAGCTGTCATTGTAAACCTACACCTCTCTATAATTCAATTAAGGATACTTACGAGCATTGTGGGGATGATTTATTCTCAAGCTGACATTTGAACACATATTCCCATGCTTGGTTCTTAATGATAGTGTTCCAGTGTTGGTGTCTATATGGTTAATTCTCATTTGCCTACAGACTGTACCCTTCATGCCAGTGTTTCCTGTAGGTGCTCCTTGGCTTGCTATTGTACTATGTAGCCCATGCTGGCTCTATCCAGCAACTTCTTTATCATCTCAGGGGTTGCATAATTTGGTTAATTTCTAATATCCTTGGGCCTCATAAAGCAGCAAGCTTGCTGTCAGACCTTTCTGACCCAGGCTATTTATTTTCCTCAATCATTGACATGCCATGCTGACCACAGGGGTCTCTGCAAAGCAGTTGCCACCCTGGGTTCTAGTTGCAGTGTTCATCTGATGTGTTTATGAGTGTTTAGTGAGTCTCTACCTAAGAGCATCTGTATTTACACACCCTGCATCCCCAGCCAAGAGACTGTTTTGATGTCTATCTTTTGTGGCTTAGGTGGTGAGAACAGTGTTAAAGAAACTGTACTTTGTATTATTCTACAAACCTGTTTTTAAACCTCAGTCTCAGAAACCAAGACTTAACTGTCTTCTCTTTGCATGTCTATCAAATAATCTTACCTAAGGACAGAGGCTGTAGAATGTCTAGCTGCTATTTCTGGAAGTCAGAGTAGATTTGAAAAGTACTGAGTACCAATTGGCATGGAGCTTAAGCACATTAATATTTCCTTTTTCATTATTTATTCTGTATTTTCTCTTAGCCTATAATATTTTTATATGCATTTTAATTAAATTTTTCATACAGTATATCTAAGTTGAGAGAGGGAAAGGAACATGATTAATACTTGTAATACCCTTCTACATGTGTGTCAGTATGGCTTCTTTTTTGTCACCTACTTCAGAGAACTCCAAGATTATTTCAATACAAAATAATGAAACCCAAAAGAAGAAACAACTGCTTATGCCAGGAAAAGTCAGTCAATGCTTTATGGGGGTGGGGGGTTGAAAAAAGGTTTCCCATAGACATGCTTCGTAGCTCCTGAGTCATTCATGGTACAAGAAAAAGCAGTGAACATATCTAAATGTGAACCTGCATTCAAGAAGCTCAGAAAAACTCAGCTAAACTGCAAAGCTCTTTGTTTTGATTTGTGATGCTGAACTCAAGATGTAACTCTGTGGATTCTCCCTGTTCACACTGGCTTGTCAGCTGATGTTGTCCTTGTGCTTGTGTGGCTGGAAGTTTTCCTGTTTCCTGCCTGGTCCACAGACACACAGACACAAGTGAACACACAGAGGCTTATATTAATTATAACTGCTTGGCCATTGGCTCAGACTTACTACTGACTAGCTCTTACACTTAAACTCAGCTCATTTTTGTTAATCTATATGTTGTCACGTATTCCGCGGCTTTACCTGTGTGCCATTACATGCTGCTCCCAGGACAGCAGGCTTGCATCTCCTGACTCAGCCTTCCTCTTCCCAGAATTCTCCTTGTCTGCTTATCCTGCCTATACTTCCTGCCTGGTACTGGCCAATCAGCATTTTATTTATCAACCAATCAGAGAAACACATTCACAGCATACAGAGTGATATCCATAACATGCTTGTCATTTAGTTGGCTGTATTGTCTAGATTTCTTGAGGATAGTTTTCCTATCATATAGAGAAGGCACTGTCGAGAAGCTGACACCCTGGTGCTCTGGCCCTTATAATGTCTACTCTAATGTTCCCTAAGCCTTAAAAAGTGTAGTGGTTCTGTTGTAGGTTAGGGCTGGGTGAATTGTTCTCTGCATTTTGACTAGTTGTAGATTTATGTAATGGTCTCAATCTGCTGCCAAAAGAAGCAGATTTCATTCTTTGATGAAGAATGAAAGCTATACTTATCAGAATAAGTATTTAGAATTCAGTCAGAAAATATACTGTCTTGGCAAAGTGGCAGTAGTATTTTTCCCTCTAGGGTCCATAGCTTCACGATCTACCAGTAGTGGGCTAGATTTATAGTACTGAGCTTGAATTTCTTCTTGTAGAGCAGTCCTTAAGTCCAGTTAGATGACTGTTGGTTACTCCCTGAATATAAGTGCCACTATTGCACCTTTGGGAATGAATGTCTTGCCATTTTGGTCATTGTTATGATTTGTAGGCTTCACATCTGGTAAGACTATTGATTGCTTTTCTCCCTTGCCAGTTTACATAGCACCTCAGATAATATAAAAGCTATTCTTTAGGCAAGAGGCTTCCAGATCAATTTTTCCAAGTCCAAAGTATATGAAATCCTCAGCAATAGGGTCTTACCTTCAAGTTCAGGGAGGCGACTAAGGCCAATGGCAATAGTCTATATTGTTTTGGAAGTCTCTGGATTCCCTTGACGAACATCTGGAAGAAAGATTTCCCATGCCTGATACTAGGCATTTTGTTAGTCTGTGGCACTGAGGAGGAGCTTTATAACCCCAAGTGTTATGACTTTATTCTGTATGCACATATACACACATGTGCACACACATGCAGCATTTTTAAAGAAAGATAAAGTCTCCTTATTACTTTTTCAAACATCTTTAGGGTTATTTATCCCTCCTCCCTCCCTCTTCCCACCCTGGTTAAAATGTTCTGATGGTCCCCCCCCCCCCATTTCTCCTCTCATTTCACATATGTTCTACTATCCCCCTCTCTAGAGCTTCTTCCCCTCCCATGATTCCTTTTTACTTTCCTGGCT
Organism: Peromyscus californicus insignis; assembly: GCF_007827085.1. Lineage (NCBI taxonomy): Eukaryota > Metazoa > Chordata > Mammalia > Rodentia > Cricetidae > Peromyscus > Peromyscus californicus. The sequence continues at coordinate 22,748,068 of NW_026294595.1, read as the reverse complement.
TTTGTGGTGACTCCACATTATATACTAATACCTAAAGATTGAGAACTGGGATTCACAAGTAAGAGATGCATCTCTGTCTTTCTGGGTCAGGGTTTACCTCACTCAGTATATTTTCTAGTTCCATCCATTTACCTACAAATATCATTATTTCATTTTTCTTTACAGCTAAATAGAATTCCATTGTATATATGCACCACATTTTCACTATCCATTAATCCTTGACTCTCACAGGGCGCTAGCCCTACATGAAAGCCACAAGCACTGCTAAAGAAGATTCATTCTTCTCCAGGGATGAGCCCCCTAGTAAGTTATCTAATTCTGATGGCCAACCACATACACATAAAGCAGCACTAAATTGGTTCAACAAGTTATATTTACATATGCATATATATGTAACAATAGTAAAGAAGAGGTCATGCATGAATTTGAGAGAAAGTGGGGGGATCACAGGAATTTGGGGGAGAACCATGGAAATAATGAAAATACAGTACTCATGAAATTCTCAAAAGTTTTTTAATTTAAATTCAAAAATAATATCACACACTTAAATACAAAAAAGATGCAGGGCCTGGAGCTACACCTGAGCTTCTGTGAATGTATAGGAGCTTGGGATCCTCCAGGCCTACTCTGGTCTAGAAAGTGCTGGCTAGTGCTCAGAGGCCTGCTGAACTGGAAGCTGTGTGAAATGGTTAACCAGGTGTGAATGCTATCCTCACTTTGAACACTACCCTCGAGCAGTTGTGAAGTGGATAAAGGTTTGTCAGGCTCTCTCCATCACACTTTTACACAGTGCTCATCACCCCTGGCCTGGGCTTTGATTTCATACCCAGATGCCCAAAGCATCCATTTGCAAGGTCACACAGTTTTTACCTTCCTGTGTACGCTTCACACTCAAAATCTTTCTGTCTTTGTCTGCCCCCCTTTACCATCTGAACATGCTTTCTCCTTGAGGTCTGTTCCAGTGCATTAATCCTAAAAGATCCAAAGATGTATCTTTGGACCAACAGTGTTACTTCTTGCTAATACCTTAATATTATTCCTCAGAGATTTTTATAGTCAGAAACTTTCTCTTCTTAGCTCACTTCACAAAATGAATCCCCAAAAGGGAATTTTCACTCACTGTCTAATCCCATTAAGTCCTGTTTAGGACAGAGCTACTGTGAACATAGTACCACACTACTACAAGGACATGTGGGAAGTTCACCTTAAGGAATTTCAGGCATTGTGTGTGTAACAGATGAGACGTGATGGATGACGAGGGACTTCCCTCTGATGTGTAAGGCACAGCACAGTGCAGGATGGCCTCTTACTTGACCAGAGTCTGAAGTCTTGAAGGTGGTCTCTTCTGCCCCCATTGATTATGCTTGTATCCTAGCACCTTGCTCAAAGCCTGTCTGGAAGAAAGTGACTAGTTCCCCTTCACCAAATGAGTCCCTGAATTTAGACAAGGACATGCTTGTCCCAAAGCTAAAATAAGGTACAAGATTCTGTTGCTGTTCTCAACTATTAGATTCTCAATGGTATAGCAAAAGCAATGCCAGTTAAAGGGAGTCTGTAACTAAGCTGAATTGTTCTGTTCTCAGTCATTCTGAAAATAAGATGGTCTGTCTGGCATCCTTCTGAAGAGCAATTAATACTCAGCTAAAGCCCTCGGCCAGAGGCACTTAATACTTATGTGTTTTATAAATGATACAAATGCAGTAATTTCATCTAAATGGTTAAAACTGTACTTTAGCTTAACACTTCCAAAATGTGAGATTTACTTACAAATACCCTGGCTTTTAATTTTAAAGATTGTCAGTGAATGCGAAGAGTATAAAAACGTGAAACAAAACTGCAATGAATTCTGAAGAAACTATACCAAAAAAGAAAAAAAACTTCAATTCTACTCCACAAATTCACATCCTGTCCAGATATGTATTATATATGTCCTGATTAAAGTAGCATCATAACTTAAATGTACATTTAGTTCAAAATCTTTATGACAGATTTATCACATAGAAAGTATGCTATGGATTCCATTAAAAAAAAAAAAAGAGTAATATTTCCAGGGGCTAGCAAGATGGCTTTGCACATCAAAAATTTGCCACCAAGCATGGTTGATTTGATTTTTGTCCATGGGATCCACATGGTAAAAGGAGAGAAGTGACTCCTGCAGGCTGTTATCTGACCTTCACATGACACATGTGACCCCACAAACACACACAGAAATAAGGAAGTGTGGTGGTTTGAAAGAAAATAGTCCCCAAAGGGGGTGGTAGTAATGGGAGTTGTGGCTTTGTTGGAGGAAGTGTGTCACTGTGGGGGTGGGCTATGAGGTCTCACATATGCTCAAGATACTGCCCAGTGAGACAGACCACTTCCTGTTGCCTACAAGATGCAGGATTCTCAGCTACTTCTCCAGCACCATGTCTGCCTTCACGCCACCATATCCCACTGTGATGATAACAGACTGAACCTGTGTACTGTAAGTGAACCACCCCAATTAAATGTTTTCCCTTGTAAGAATTGCCGTTGTCATGGTGTCTGTCCACAGCAATAGAAACCCTAGCTATGACAGTAAGTAAATGTGATTTTAAATGCAAAGATTTCCATGAAATTTTAGTGTAAAACAGAAAGAACAGTTTCTAAAACTGTTTTAAGGTTTGTTTTTATGTATATGAGTGTTTGCCTCCATGTATGTATGTATGCATGCATGTGTATAGTTCCTGTGGAGACCAGAAGAGGAGGTTGCACCCCTGGAACTTGAGTTAAAGATGATTGTAGATGTTCTAAGGGAAATTTAGCACAGTGCCACTCTGATTTGTAAGTGAATGGACCGTCTACTCAGGAAAACTCTCCTGTACTTTCTAGGCCACTTGCTTCCCTGACTCCTACTTTGTACTTCCTTCCTGCCCCTCTCAACCAACCTGGCACAGGGAAGCAGTGCCCCTTCCTGGTGCTTACAAAGGGAGCCCAGGCTTAGCCTTGGGGAAGTACAGGCCTGCTCTCTACTCTTGCCTGCACTTATTTGATCTGCTCTTGAAGCAGCCTCTCCACCTGTTGTAATTTCCCAGGTCTCTGTCTTCAGGTGGTGCTCACACTAACTCTCAGTTCTGCTTACTGTTTTGGGTAGCTCTGAAAAGAGGGGGAGGGGATGACACTTTACTCCCCCGGTTTTACTTGCAGTTGTTAAATGAGATTGGTAGGATATTATATAGCCATGGAAGGTTTGATGGAGTCTGAATAGTACCCAGAAAGGAATTTCACAGATAAGTGAAAATTGGGTTAGTTGTTGTTTACTGGTGTGTGGGTGACTGGGCTAATAGTGGCTTGAGTGACTGGACTCATGGTAACATTTGACAGGATTAGCATGCAGTTTCAAGAACATTTCAGTGTGAACTTAGGCCTTATCCACAGCACAAGTTTTACTTTAAGTTATGTTTGCATTTTCATATTAAAATAATATTTTGAGTACCGACTCTTAACTGAGTTTAGTACAGAGCTGGCTGGTACTTTGGATGTTTCCATATATAATTATAAATATTATATCCACTGTAATATAAATGACTGATTAGAAAATATGACAGACTCAATAGTTTCCTCCAGTATGATGCTTAGTAAACCTAACTACAAGATCCTTAAATTTCCGATTGCTAACTGAAGACTGACAGGAAGACGATGCTGGTGGTGGTGATAAAACAATAGCCATTTTCCATTAAAGTGTGTTTACTGTTTACCAGGCACTACAAAGTCTCTCTCTGTACATCATCTCCCTAAATGCCCTCAGGAAGCTTTAAAGTAAGCGTTTTTAGATACATTGTTGCAGAGAAGGAAGTTAAGTTTCAGCTTGCCCTGGAATGCTCCTACCAAATACCAGAACGGAGACTTTAACTGCCCTTATACTGGGCTACACAATTTAGTTCTGATTAAAATGGTGATCGGGGGCTGCGAAGATGGCTCAGTGGCTAAGCATGCTTTCTCTGCAAGCATAAAGACCTGAGTTCAAATCCCCAGTACCCACATAAAAAGTCAGGTATACCTGCACATAAATATAACCCCAGCATTGTGGGACAGAAGCAGGTAGATCCTAGAAACTCATAAGCCAGCCAGCCTAGCTGAAGGGATGAACTTCCAGTTCAGTAAGCAACCTCGTCTCAATGCAGTGGGGCAGAAAGTAATACAGGAACACACCGAAAGTCCTCCCCTGCCCTCTATGTATGCTCATGTGTGTGCATGCCCACACCCTAATGTATATGCTCCACTCCACTCACACAAAAAGCTTAAATTAAAATCAGTGATAATCATACATGGATTTATGACTGGCTTTTGATAGCTTCCTTTGGGGGGAATTTACATTCATCTCTAAAACAATTTATTTTTATGAATGGTCTCTCAAGAAGACTTGTTCTTTGTCACCCACTTTTCACTCTAAATATAGGACTGTGATGGTCACTGTTAGTAAGTTCATTTAACTAATGAGGACTTCTGTTTCCCAGGCTTCTCATTGTGAAAGAAACTTTACTTGAGTGATAGAATTCATTTATAGGATGTAATGCCATTTCAGTATCCAAAATCTCTTTACTTTTTCCATGTAAACAAAGTCATCTTTGGGAATATAATATAATTAACTCTTAAAAACTCTAGGAATAAGCCACAGAAGACCGGGGTTGGCGCTGGGCACGTTTCTCTCATGACAGTATGAGAGGGATGCAGAGCACAATGCAGGTTGCTTTCTTTGAGAGAGTGGGAGAGAAAGCCGAGCTCCACTGAAACACTGGTCATGAAATAGGGTAGGGCATGTGCATCAGCAGGAGTCACTGAGCGGGTCCAATGAGACTCACGGGCCGTAGACACCGCCATGACACTCTGGTGTGTGTGCACAGCAGTCACTGCTGAGGGAGGAGGCCAGCTCCTCTGTGAGGTCTCCTTCAACTAACCAACAAGCACAGAAAATGTGCATAGCTCGAGTGTTTTCTTCTCCATCGGAGGGACTTCCTATTTAGCACTCTGTCCATTTCTGTTTTAGCATTTTTAGACTGGATTTTCCTCCTGAAATGAAGATTCTCCCCCATATAACTGAAGACCTACTCTTTTCTAGTCATGACAAAATGTTCACAGCTGAATATGAAAACTTTTATTAAGATGGGAAATAAGTTTGTCAAGAGGCATGTAATAATTCCAAACCAAGTTTAATTCTCTATTAAAAAAAAAAAACACATGATCCTTTATATTGTTTGGTAGACCAGTCTTCCTAAGCTTTTAAAAATATATACACAGCTAGCACCTTCAGCCAGGGTGCAGCCATCATTCATCTGTTCATTTTAAACCCTATTTTAAGTGCCTGACAACACATGGTATTTAGGAACTTCACTCATATGTGGGGGTTCCAGACCTTTCTAAGAGCATTGCATACAGATAAATAGCAGGCAGTAGAAAAGAACACACTTATGAAATCATCTGTAGTAAATCCTTGTTAGTGCAGGTGTCAGAGTGAGATGGAATTTCTCGGGATAAATGCAAGCACCAGTAAAGTCAAAGTCAGTGACAGGCAATGGACAAGGATGACAAAGAAAAGGGGAAATTCTATTCCAGACACAAGAACTTTAGATAGAAGAGCATGGGGCTAAATGAGGAGAAAGAGTATGGAGGGAATGAGAGCCATGGAGACACTTGAGTACTTGATGAGTCAACTTAATTTCAACTTAGTAGATTCTAGTCCATAGACATTTTAGGAAAGAGAAAACAGGGAGTGTTGTGTTGAAGAGAATGGTGTAATAGAGCCATTTTTTTGGAAGCAGCTTGGAAGAGTGAGCGTCTGAAGCTCTGTGATGACCTTGAGATATAGAAGATAACAGTTAACTATAAAAATGGAGATGAACAAGGAGGCTTTACATTTCCTGAAGAAGAAAAGATACCTAATTATCAATAAGCTGGCCAGTAAGACAGATTTGTTGTCAATTTTCTTATGGCCCAGAAAATATTGACTGAGTGGTGACATGCTGACTCCAGAGGCAAGTTTGATCATTAGTGCTATGTGATGGGTTTTAAGGTGTTTTTGTTTGTTTGTTTGTGTGTTTGTGTGTTTGTTTGTTTGTTTGTTTGTTTGTTTGTTTTAAGTGTTCTAACTGTTCTTGGGGAAGCTAGATGAAGATTCTGCAGAGAATCAGGTTCTAGAAGCACTAAAACATTTACTCTAGTCGGGAAGGACTAAGAAGATGAAATTTATAGACAATTAATGTAGACTCAGTCAATTTAGTCTAAGAATTTTCTCAATGATGTACAGATCACTATGTTTGATAGTGGATGATAACATAGCCATGCCCTCTGCTCTTGAGGAACTCAGAACATAGGAGGAAGTAGGTATAACCTTGCAAGAAAGTAAGTACCAAGGGTAGACAAGTGTGGTACAAGTGACCAAAGGGTCGCTGGTGAAGAGCTCTACAGTTGCACACTGGCAGAGTAGAAGGAAATGCATGAGTTGGGAAAGAGAACTTTGAGAACTATAAGAAATGGGTGTCACTTTCAGTATTGCTTGAAACACTTAAAAACTGGAAGCAATTTAATGTCAAATATGAGAACTATCTAATGAAAAGTTAAAATGTTATGTAATTGTTTTAAAATATGATATGCATTTATCTGCTAGTGTATATAGACATTTAATGAAAATACAAAGTACAGAATAGTGGTCATTAATCTCATAAAATGAGAAAGCTGAACATTAAATACCTTTACATGAGTATTTTTGAGTATGCACAGGAAGAGGTCTGGAACTAAGTCACCAAACAGCTGCTGGTATTAGTGACACCTGAGCAGTGGAAACAGGATAGGGGAGTGTGTATCTCTGAATTATTTGCATTTGTTACAATGGGTATGCACTTTTCTTTTGTTGAAAATTTAATTATAGATGTTCGTGCAGATGTAAAAATAATAGGGTCTCTTTCTGATGACTCATGTGTCATATCCTCACATCTCACTCTCTAGGACTTTAAGTCTCACTTGTATTCTTTAGTCTACTTTCTTCCTGTTCATCCTAGATAAATTCAGTTGATCCCTGGCTTACTAACTCTTATCTCCTGCTGACCTCTCTCATTATGGAGCCTGTATGTATAGTAAGCTTTTAGGTTGTTTGTTTGTTCCTATTAGTGTATATTTTCAGTATGATCATCTTTATTGGTGATTACTTGATACTTACTGTATATACACTGTCTATAAGTTCCCTAGAAGCCAGGATAAGACAGGAAATCATCTTATTTCTATTCAAGAGGGGAAAACACTTAACGACAACAAAGACTTTCCTAGACTAGATCCTGGGAGAATGTCTAAGTAGAAGGGACAGATACTATGGTGTTAGCTCTTAGTATTACTAGCAGCCAGTTGCAAGCATATTCCCTGCATGCAGTTTAGAACGAAATTGTGTTTAAATCCAAAAGAAAATCTAATTGATTAGTCACTATATTTGAGAAAAAAAATGACAAGACTTAGTAACAGACTGTGGAGATGAAATTTGATTCTGTAGAGTCTCCCACATCATAGGAAGTAGCCATACTCGTTGAGATAGAACAGTGTGGGATGATGACTGCTGAAGTAATGTTCTATAGTGGGGAAGACCAATGCAGCTTAACTGATACTTATGGCCTACCAGTTTGTAGAAGGATGTGTGTCCATGGGCTTCCCCACCAGAATTGTAGAGAAAGAGTTCACTGGCAAGTCAGACTGCTAGACAAACAAATCTTTATGTAACATACAGAAAATAATAGAAAGTCTGGGGAAGTCAAGCTTCTAGCAAGGAGAGCCTCTCTAGGAAATCGTTGGAGAGCTAATGGGAAAAATATTGAGGATAACTCAGTAAGATGGAAAGAGCAGGAAGATGTAACACAGACAAGAGTGCTACACTGAAGTGATAACATGGGATTTGGAGATCAAGCCAGGGTCATTTCAACGGGCAGAGGTGTCTGATAGAAGAACACATAGCAAGCAGGAGAGAGCTGGAGTAGCAGACCCACTAGGAAGCATTCTCATCCAGAAAACCCGGGAGGTCAAGAGAGGGATGCAGTTGCCACTGTGAGATGAGACAGCCTGTGAAGAGTCACCTAGAAAGAGTACATTGCAGAAAGCTCTCTTGCTAATAAGAGAAAGACATTTCAAAGACAGCAGACACTGTGCTGCAGAAATGGGATCACCAGCCACAGCTGAAGTGGGAACACATCTCTAACAGGTACTACTAGCCTGAATTCTCTATGATAGACCTCACTCCTCTCTGCTATCAAAAAGAAAATTAAGAAAATCAGTATGCAGATTGTATGAAGCTCTGATATCTGTGAATTCAAATTTCAGTTTTTAATTTTGATTTCTTTCTAATGGCAGATTTCAGTGTGTTACTAGAAATCTCATGTAGAAATCTCAGGAATTTGCCCTCCATTTCCTAGCCTCAAGCTAGGACACTACTCAAGTATACTCTACAAGCGGCCTTGTAGTCCTTACCTGGACATTCACTAAGAGCATGCTTCTGTGTTTAAGTACAGTATAGCTCAGAAGTTTCTTAAGGCCATCACTAGAGAATGTACTAAGACTGTCTCTCTGTCTCCCACTCCCCCCCTCATCCTGCTTCTTTCCCAGGCATTAACCTGGACTCTCAGCTCTATTTGCAATTTTTTGCCATTATCCCTTTGCCAGAGGTGAAGCAACACAGAATGCTATACTCATTGGCATATCTTACATGCTTCTGCCTGCTGTAGACCTCAGCATTACAGGGAATTTAACTTGTAAACAACCAAAAGACCTCTACTATGGAGGTTGGTGGCATTTCTCCCTGCTCCATGTGTCCTTGAAGCAATGAACATGAAACACCTTAGCATCTTGAATGCCTTTTGGATAGAAGGGTAGAGGGGAGATATATTGGTTAAAATTTCTAAACTCTAGTATCAAAGGGCAAAGTATAACAATTTACTTTGTCAAGGGTATGCAGAAAGAGAAGTGCTGAACACTGTCAGTGGGATGCAAGTAAAATTACAGAAATAATAGGCAGGATGTCAGCCTTAAAAACATACATACAAGTAGCATTACACAGACTGAGCAGGTTGTACTTATATTTATGAATATATTTGTAACAATGATTAATGATAAAAGAGGTCATGAATTTGAAAGAGAGCAAGGAAGGGTATCTGGGAATGTTCCAAGGGAGGAAAGTAGAGGGCGAAATGTTATAATTAGAGTCTCAAACAATAAAAGAAATAATATGATAGTAACAACAACAAAAAAGTACCCAGTGCCATGCATGGTAACATACTTGTAATCCCTACCCCTGGGAGATTGAGACAAGCCAATGAGGACTTTGAGGCTAATCTAGAATACATAGTTCAAGGCCAACAGTGCTATGACAAGACACTATCTTAAAACAGAACAACAAAATTCAAACCAGAACTCCCTGTGATCCGCTTGCCATATTACTTGTTGTCTATCTAAAGGGAAAGACCAGTATGTGAAAGGCACATGTTCCTCCTCCTTTATTTTAGTACTGTTGACAGCTGCTGTGTCTACTGACTCTGACTCATAAATATATGAGGAAATGAGGTGCATGTACACAGTAGAATACTCTTCAGCCAGAAAAAAAGAAAGAAATCCTGTCATTTGTATCAACATGGATGAAACTAGAGATTCTGTTGTCAAACAGGAACAAAAAGATGAGTATCAAGTGATCTCTTCTGTGGAGGATAAAGTTGTTCTCAGGAACTGCAAGGGGTAGTAGTTAACAGAAGCTGCTTTTGTTCAGTCTTTGCAACACACCTGCGGGCTGCTCTGTGAGTCTGTCGCAAAGCCATTTCTCTGCACTGCCCTTCTCTCTCTGAAAGCAAGTCTAAAGGACAGAAAGCAGTATGACCGCCCTCCAGTTACCAATATGGAAGGGCTTTAAAAAAGAAAAGCGAGGAGTATTGAAGAAGTAATTGTTACTGGGAAGTTTACATAGTAAAAGAAAGACAGATGAGATGGGGACATGGAGGGGAGGGGAGAGAGACATTGAGACTGCAGGAGCAAGAGGGAGCAAGGGAAGTGAAATGGAGAAACTGGTCAATAGTGAAGACTGCTCACTAAACCATCCTCCAGCAAACGCTGCACACTGCTTGTTGACGTCGGACAGAGCAAGTGAAAAGTACACACCGTAGAAAGCATATCAGATCAGTCGGTGATGAGAAGCAGCTTAGCAGGGAATAGAAGCCTATACAGGAGTAAGAAGCACATCGCTGAATTTGGAAGTGTGAAATGTTTTGAGGTTTTAGTTGGTTAATTAGTTGTTTTGTTGGTTGATTTGTTTTTATGGGAGAGATTGTCTTGTTTTGTTGAAACAGGATCTCAGTATTTAGCCCAGGCCTCCCTCAAACTTGAGATTCTTCTACCTTAGCCTCCCAAGCGCTATATTGCAGGCTCATGTCCTGTGAGGTGGTGTTTGTAATGAGAGAGAGATAGGTTAACAAACCCTCAGGAAAGTCAAGATGTTTAAAACAATTTCACTGGAGAATTGTGATTATGTATTACTTCTCGATATTTATTGTCCTCTCCAATGAGTCTGTGCCCCCAAAGTAGCAGAAGCTAAGGAATGCCTGTGGCTTAATGTTCTGAAAATGAAACTGTGGGCTGAAGGTACAAGCTTCCTTCCTCCTCTCAGTATAGGCAGGAAGCAGACACGAAGACAAAGATGAACAAACAAGAGTATGACTGTAGAGATAACATGTGGGTTCTGGTGTGAGTTTTCTGTGTGGTCTTTGATGCTGGAATGGTTATATTTGATGGTCATTTGGTTGAGCCATGTAGGTGAGATTATGATCAGGTGCTTAGTAGGGATGTGCAGCATTTATAGAGCAGCTGACTGTGTGCCACAGATGGTACTCTGATTGAGGTGAACTAGGTTATGCTGCAGTAGTGAACACTTCCTCACCCCCATAGGATTCGGTTGCTTTAGACAAAAGAACCATCTTTCACCTTTGTACACTTCTACATGTGGGACAAGTCTGCATGTGACAACCTGAACCTGCTTATCTTAACACAGCATCGCTGCAGAGTTTACTAAGCTATCTAGAACTGCTCTCAGATGTGTTTATCTGAAGGTGACATATGTCAGTCAGCTTGCAATCCATTGGCTGGCACTGGTCCTCACCCACAGCAAGGGAGTAAATAAGGAATCTATGTTCTCAGAAATAGAGACTGGATATTCATGTTAACACAAATAGTCCCTCATTGCTCAGCTCAGCAATTGATACCCAGTAAACAAAGTAGGCATCCTCTGCCCTTTCCACAGAGCTCTGGATGCAGAGTAGTATGCTTCTGGAAAGAGCCAATTTCTCTCAAGCCAGACAGGAGCTAGATCAAAGAGACTGCTCAATATATACACAGTTATGTGGGAAAATCGGAAATGGTAACAGTATAAGTGACAAGTATGGAGAACTTAGAAGTCCTCAATAAATATTTACTGAATGAGTGCTAAGTGAGGAATAAGAAGAAATTTAGCTCTCTGAAACGAAACAGGAAAGGCAACAGAGAGAGACAGATATAGGAAGAAAAAACACATGGAAACAGTTTATGCTTTTCAAATGTTCTGAATAATATTTGGGAATAAAAGCTGTTCTTGCTGTATCTTCTGCTTCCAGGAAGCCTGAAATATTTCCCTGCTGGTCTCTTCTGCTGTAGTGGGGGTGTGGAGAAATGAATTCCCTGCCAGGCTGTTCTATCCTTACCTACCAGTAGGATGGGTATGATCAGGAAGCCTGAATCCTGACACATTGACTGAAATGTCTTGTTTATTTAAACAAGTTTGCTTGGCTGGCTTTTGTCAAACATAGAAGGTCGTGGGGGAAAAAAAATGAAACAGCTGGGTACTGAAATGTTCAAGTTAAGAAGAAAGCTTATGAACTCAGAGTTGTGGTAGAATATTAGGAATGGGTTCTTTAAAATATTCAAAATAATTTACACAAACAAAGCTTATTGAAAACAAAAGAGAAAACAAGCCAGAACAAACCTAACAATTTAGAGATGAACGTTGTAACAGTTATAGGCATCTATTTGTCCTGCACAGGCAGATCATAAAAGTCATGCTTCTCTGCCAACTCCTTTTACTCAGAAGTACTGGCTATTGAATACTTAGTACTGAATAATTTTCCATGCCCAGAAGCACACATATGCAACATTATTTTTAATGACTGCTAAGAATTGTATCATATGTATCAAAATATATTTAATTGTCACCACTTTAAATTTTTACAAAGTTGCCATTATAAGTAATGCTGTTATGAATACATTGTAGCAGAATTTCTGTGTGCATCTTTTTAGGCTGACTTTCATAAATTATAATTATTAGAGAAAAAGTTATGCACACATTAAGGCTTATCATGACCATTAGCAAATTTCCCTCTAAAGATTATATCAACCATTTCCCACCAGAAACGTGAGAACAGAAATATGGATCTAGAGACAAGTTTCTTGCAAAAAGCATGTTTCATCTTGATAGCAGATGTGTCCTCGTCAGACCCTTCACTATACATGTAATACTTTCTTCTACAACCACATGGACGAGAGTTTCACATTTAGACTAATTTGAAAGTATATTTAAGGTATAGCATGTTCTGCTCAATGGGTTCATTAGTATCAGAGGAACTGTATGGCCCACTGGATGCCCAGAGCTCATCCCTTGCAGGACACAGTAGTTGGCTCTGCTGTTCATTCATCACTCATGCCTTGTTGTAAGGTATGGTTATTATATGTGGAACTCTTTAAAGGTTGAATGTTAGACAATTTCCCATTTCACCACAAAGAAAATCCAAAAAAAACCTTTCAACTAAACTGATTGTCTTAATTAGGGTGATGACCATGACCAAACACCATGACCAAAAAGCAAGCTGGGGAGGAAAAGGATTTGTTTGTCCTACACTTTGATATCACTGTTTATCATCAAAGGAAGTCAGGATAGAAATTCAAACAGGGCAAAAACTTAGAAGCAAGAGCTGATGCAGAGGCCACAGAGGGGTACTGCTTACTGGCTTAAATCCTATGGCTCACTCACCCTGCTTTCTTATAGAACCCAGAATCTGGCACCACCTGCAATGGGCTGGGCCCTCCACTATCAATCACCAGTTAAGAAAATACCTTAACAGGCTGGCCTACAACCTGATCTTATGTAGGCTCCCTCCTTTCAGATGACTTTAGCCTATGTCAAGTTGACATAAAACTATCCAGCATACTGCTTATATTGAGCTTTGAGCAACATAAATCCAATAAGTAGGACTATAGTTGTATTAAAATCTACTAGTGTATACATACAATACTGTAAAGCGTATATGCTGAAGAGTGCCTTGAGAATTGTTGCTCTTTTCCTACCCTCATATTTCAGGAAGCAATTTTGTTTCAAGCTCACCTTTCTTGTACTTTTGACACCATAGTGGTGCCCTTATTCAGACAATTGGCCTGCTTCTACGACCTGCTGTCTGGCATTCTGGATTGCAGAACGAGACTGAAACTGCCCCATGGCATCACTAGAAATCTCTTCTCCACCTATGGAAACCTGCTTGCTGCTCATGATCTCATGACCACTTAGTCAGTGTGTGTGTGTGTGTTTGAGAGAGAGAGATGCTGGTGGTGCCTGCTGGAGATGGTGGTGGTTTCTTGGTATTTGTTTTCAAAACCACTCAGCACTTAGAATTGTTAGGTCATACTTCCCAAAATGACACCATCTCAGTGTTTAATTCCTATGAGTCTGCTTTCACTAGTACCACCAAGTGAGGAAGTGCTAAAATCATCCAAAATTCTCATCAGTTAAAGGCTAACAGGCTGTTCCCAAAAATGAATAAAGAGTTCCCCTATATCATGATACATTTTTTAAGAACTTGAGTATAAAATGTCCCTATTTATGAGGGATAACTTTTAACAAATAAACTTCCACCTTATATTCAGCTACATATTATGATTTAAACAAAATGAAAGATGGTTCACACCAATCTTGTTTGTGTTCTTACACAAAATGACTATTGAATATTAAAGCTTTTGTCTACCTAGAAGGAATATCTAAAGTATGTGTTAGGTTGCAATGCAACTATTTCTGTATAGAAGCAATGAAAATGGATGTTCGTAAATCCTACTGTTTTAAACATACTGGAAGTTATAGGAACTACACTCTTTACCCAGTTAAGTCTCATCCCACCTACACACTGAATCTCCTTTTATGTTTCCATGCATGTGCCGCCCCCTCGCCCACCCTCCACACATGCACACAAGACAATAGTTAGAATACATGATATACCAGGGATCTGTAGCCAGATTTTTTGAATGCCAAATGAAAAACTTAGAGAACTGAGTGGCTAGATTTCCCTACAGTGTTACTCTCTCTTAAGCTGTATTATGTTATATTGTTTCCATCCTTTTCATCTAAGTATCTCCAAGAGAATCAGACTGAAAGAGCATTTTACAAGATAAGGTGGCAGTTATTTGATTGATATGGTTGAAGACTGCATATGGTATATGCTTTCCTCTCACACTGTTTGGAGTCTTTGTTCCTGCCCACAGCAGTAGTATATATGAAAACTATCCAAACACTTCCCAATGGTGCATGTATATAATACACATCATCTTAAAAAGCAATGAACATTTTGCCATTGCATCTTTTATTATTTGAAGTAAATCAAACTGAGAGACATAGCACTTAAAACAAATTGTTTGAGAACTCTAATTTTATAAGATCTTACAGTTTCATAAGATTATAAATGCTGTTTTAAAATGTTAATTAGAAGATGCATTTGTTTCAATTCATGATACTGAAAATATTGACTGAATTGTGAATTAACACATTAAGGGGTACAGATGTCATTTTTCATGAGGTTTCTTGAATGATGTAATTTTCATATTTCATATAGCAGTTTAATAATTTTACAGATTTATTTTATATAATTAGTAAATGAGAAATTCAATTGCTGGTATATAACTATTTTCTGTAATGAAAAAAATCAAATTTCTGAATTATAAATAAAAAACAAATATTTTGAGGACATCTGGTCTACATCTGTCTGAAATAAGATAATTTAAAAACAGTGTAATTAAATACAAGAAATACTGAAATATTCACACCTTAGAAGGTTAAAAAATTCCATTTAAGTATGATTTGTTGAAGAATATTTTTCTTTAATTTTAGTGTCTTTTAGCCTCTCATTCTGTCATTAGCAAAGACTGACAAACTGAACAAGCCGAAAACATTTGATGTTTCTTCATGCCTGTGCTAAATGAAAGTATTTTCTGTTCAGATTCTTTTACATGTTGACTACCCTCCACTCTCTAAGTTGGTATTTAGTATAGATAGATTCAGACTTATCCATCCCTTTTGTTGCATTATAATTTTCCACTGAGTGATTGCAAACAAGAGATTAGTGAAAGGCGCTAGTCTCTTTCTTAAATTGTGTGCTCTTGGTCAGAGTACTGAGGCTGGCTCCGTGGGAGAAAGGCTTCCTTCCTGTGGAAAGGCAAGCTTCTGTGCTTCATCCTCATGATGAAGAACAAAAAATAATCCTTTCAAGTTTTTTTTCTTTAAGAAAATAAATGTGTGCTTAGTGAAAAATTAACTATTTGGAAGGAAGAAATACTGTATAGTTTACTTAGTCTTTTTAAGACAGATTTCCCCTCCAAGAAAAGGTCCTTTTATTTTATAACCCATAGGTGGGCCTGAGTTTGATTCTGACAGCAGGTCTGGATGCGAGATGACTTACAGTTCGGGGAGGGGCTTCCTCACCAGCACAAGATCTTGACAGGAACTGACACCATATGAACAGAACACTTTTCTTACCATGTACCCTGAGGTAACACTGGGTATATTTTCTGTTTATTTACAGGGAACATGACAAAGATCCAGAGAGTTTTTTTAAGGTATTAATGCATCTAAAGGACTTAGGACTCAATTTCCACGTCTCTGTCCTTGGAGAAACTTTTACAGATGTCCCAGGTACCTGTTTTGAATTTTCTAGTGTGTGTTTGTTTGTTTTGTTTTGTTTATAGGGAGACATGAGCTCTACAACTGAAGTATTAATTTCTTCTTTGTTAGAATAATCAAGATGAGCACTGTTAACCAAGATTATACGACAGCATTAAAGTCTGATTCAATTAAAAAAACACTTAAGTAAGCATTCTTTGATTTAAGTTGAGAAGGAGCAGTCATCTCTCTTATCAAATATAGTTAATACAATGTATTTTATGTAAACAGAATATATTGCTTTGGGCATCTTAATGCTTACAGAAAGTGGAAACTTATAATTGAATGTACAACCTCTCCACCTCTGGGGTCACAGCTTTGCCACCATATGTTAGGTGGCCTGCATAAAGCACTGGGCATCTAACTTATGATGTGGGGTGGGCCTTTGCCCATATCATTGTTGTCATTGGTCTATGCCTCTGTATTGAATTGAAGAAAAGTTAAGGTGGCAGCTGTCAGTAGCAGATCCTCTCATCCTTTATGCCACACAGCACCTTTTCAGGGTCATTTCCTTCATCTTGTATCCTCATCTGGTATGTTGGGGTGAGTAAAATGAGGAATTTGACACCTCTCTTAAGCATTTGTGTTTGTTTACAGCCTGGGTATTGAGCACTGTTTTTAAACCAAGCAACAACAAAGGTCCAGGCATAGTCTTGTTGAGCAGTGTCTTCCTGTGGTGTGTTACACCCCTGAAAGGCTGCCTAAGTGCACAGTCCTTTGGACAGTGCTTCCTGATTGTGGCTCAGTGCCAGGAATTGCAACTAGCCTGTCCTTATGGGCCTCATCTGGAGGCTTGCCTTCTGCCTTCTGCAGTGCATGTACCAAACCTTGCTCTGGTCCCCTTGGGTACCAAGCTTCTGTTTGTTGGCTTCTATTTTATCAATCTCAGCTCTGGAGCATTTTCTTGAAAGTTCATGTTCTCCTAGCACACTGTCTTTCTTCATGATATATCATATTGTTTTTCACCATTCACTGCATGCACATAATTACTAGATTTAAAATGTAAGCTCCATGAGGACTACTAGAGACAGGACCTGTCTTCCTCATTACTATTGCCTGAAACACTGACCAGTGGAGTTGTAGAGGTCAGTAATACTTATTAAATAAGTAAGCAAAAGTAATTGATGCTCCCCCTCATCAGGGAACTTACAGTTGTGTTAAGGAGAGCGCATTCGTGTAAACACAAAAACAAAGAGATACCACATGAGTAATGAGACATGGAGCTTAGAGGGTTAACAGTGAACTAGTCTATTAATAGCCAAAGCTACTGGAATAGCCAGAAATAAAAGTTTGATTAAATTATTCCAAACAAGGGAAAACACACCAAAGCAAACATTTTAGAAACTCTGTTTAAAGGGAGCAAACTCCAATGAGTAATGCTATAGCATCGCTAATGTGAGTGGAATAAGGGGATTCTGCATGTCAGCTTGGTAAGTTAATACTGCCTTACACAGACAGGGTAGTGCCAAGATAAGGAGAATGTTGATCACTAAAGTAAATGAGGTACAGTGAGGCAGAATCGGTGTAAGAGTCACTGATGGTGACCCCAGGATGACTCTGCATCAGTGGCAGAGACTCTAGTGAGGGGACTATGTACGAGGAAAGCAGAGAAGAATTGGTAGACGGATGATTGTACAGAAAGAAGAAAAAATGCCAGCTTTCATAGTTGGTGAGTTAGTTTGTGTGTGCCACCATTGAATGCTTGTCGATGAACTGGCACAGGAGGCTAGAGGAAATGCCTGAGAGGTTTCTATGCCAGCCTCACCACAGCATAATTTTAGCTGCCTTTGTGAAGCAGGTTAGAATTTTACTCAAGTAGCATATCCTTGGGTACTTGAGAATCTGTACTCTTCACATCCCACACATTGCCTTTGTGCTGTGTGCAGCATTGTGGAAAACTGCAACTGGGAGAGAGTACAGTACTTAGACTGTACTGTGGAACCCACAAGAAACAATGCCATACTTTCTGTGTACATGTTCCTTTACTTCCACTCCAGCTGGGCCTCCGTTATGTTTCAGCCTCTGGTCCATGTGTCATTTCAAATGGGAATCAACCCTTCACGGCCAACATGCTTCAGCTTGCTTCTCACGGAATTGCAGATATTGAAGGAATGAGTGTGTCTGGTTGCTCTGCGGCTTGTACCTTTATCCAAAAGCTTCCTCACAAGCCATTCTTTATAACCGGTCATTGTTGTCATTCCTCTGGTGTATTTAACAAGTACTCATGTGGCACTCTCTTACTATATCCCAGACATCATTCTAAGCCACTTGCAGATATTAGCTTAACTCTTCACATGCTCCTGTTCAGGAACATCTCCACTTTTTTTCTTTTTTGGAAAAGCTGAGGGATAAAGAAACCAAGTAAGTTCACACAACTAAATAAAGCTGTAACTGTATGCTGTTCGAAGTTTTGTATACTTGTTTCCTGACTCAACATTATCTAACTTATGGAGTTAATTTTTCCCTAACTCACCATCTAACAGTCCTACCTTCTAAGCAACCATAATATGTATTACACTACTAATAACTACCTACTGGACAGGTAGAGAAATAGTGACTCTGAATGTCAGTTACTTTTAATGACTGCCTGCCTGTAAGTCATCTTTTCACATTCATGTAAGAACGATGGAGTATATGATATACTAACATTGGGTGGTTTTCCTCAAACTTGATCTTGTAGCAGCCGACTGGGCTCCTGCACACTTATAATCCCAGTGCTCCTGTTGCTGACGGAAGAGGATCTCAAATTCTAGGTCAGCCTAGGCTGTGTAGGGAGACCATAGAGACTCCTAGCACACATTCCCTTTATTTCTCCGCAAAGCACATAGGAGAAAACACCATTGCTAAGTGAAGGCACCGGTGCCAACAAGATACTGTCATCAACACTAACTTTCTCTTGAAAATTTTAAGACTATGGTACAACTTTGTGTGGTTTCATTACTGTTGGTTATTTGCAAGCAAAAGTAATTTTACAAAAATCATTTTCCTGGAAAGTGTCACAAAATTAAGAAGGTTCATTAAGTTTTATAGCCCTGTGATTCATAACTCTTTTGTATCCTTTTTTATATTTTTGTTTGTTTTTGCAGAAGAGGAGAAAAGTACAGGGACAGTTGGAGACTTATGCAATCCTCCCTGCTGGGTGCGCTGGGCAGAGTAGGCAAGGGAGTGGCCAGGCCAAGAGCAGAGCAGGTCATCTTCTCCATCCCTCAGCATTGCTATAGTTGTGAACACACCTTTGTGCCAGGCACTACAAGTCATACAGGATGATTAATCAAGTAGGAGGCATGGTCTATCACATGGGGAGAACATGATTTGTTGCTTTATTGATCACTTCCTGGAATACTGCTTTCAATGTTAGAGTGATCATCCAGCAGATGCCTGGCACTGTTCTATGCCCTTCATTCATTGCTTTACTTAGTTTTCACAATCAGTCCTGCAAATCAGGCAATGTTAGAATCACCATTTATGAGAAAAGTAAGATCACAGAGCAGTTAAGTTTCGCAAAACCGTGATCCAAACTTTGTGCAGTCTCCAAGGCCAACGCTATGCCTGGAAATCCATAGATCGATCTCCACTACAGAGAAGAAAGCAGGAGGTGTGGTTGTAGAAAGTCCTGATCACTCCTGTGAATCAGTTCCATGTCCTTGGGTATTCCTTTTGCAAATGGGAAGCCATTCTTTAAAAGCCTTCAAATTTATGTCCTAAATATATTTCACCTCTTATATATTAAAGTGTCCTCATCACAAGAAAGTTAGCAAAACAAAATATGAAGTAGAAAAATATCCCACATATTTAGCATCAATGTTTTCTAAGTATTACTCAAATGACAGAATGGGTTTGTCATACTAGAATCATACAATTTGCATATCTTAGCAGGTTTAGAGAAATATACTTTGAAACAAAATCTTAAAGAATTAAGGGATGAAAAAAGTTGTATTTTCAGTATACAGCAACACTAAGTCAAACAAGTTCTAAGTTGCTTTGTATTGTTTTCTCTTTCAACAGAAGTGACCTTGATTTTATGTAATTTTTTTTAAGTTCTTCTCAACTCTCAGCTCTTAAATTAGATTAATCTAGGCTACACTAAGGTGGAGAAAACCTTAAAATGGCAGTGGCTTAAAATGCAAACTGTATTTTCTTGTCCACATCGTGTGTTTCTGCAGATGAGTGGGAGGGCACTGCTGATGAGAGTCAGTGAGGACCCTAGCTGATAACCAGATAATAATCATCATCCTCAGCATTACCAGCCGCCTGAAGAACTGCAAAACTCATTCCCTGTGTCACCAAGCAACTCCACTGGCTTGGAAATAGCAAAGGGCTCTGCTCCATTCACTAGCCAGAACTTCAAGGCACTACCCAGTCATAAGGAAAGCCAGTCCTAGGGCGGTGGTGGCGCACGCCTTTAATCCCAGCACTTGGGAGGCAGAGCCAAGTGGATCTCTGTGAGTTTGAGGCCAGCCTGGGCTACCAAGTGAGTTCCAGGAAAAGGCGCAAAGCTACACAGAGAAACCCTGTCTCGGAAAAAAAAAAAAAAAAAAAAAAAAAAAAAAAAAAAAAAGGAAAAGGAAAGCCAGTCCTGCTCTCTGTCAGAAAAACAAACAAACAAAAACAAAAAGCAAAAAAAAACAGGAAACAGAATTTGATGAATTGCACTATGGGCTACCAGAGCTCATTAGTGTACGCCATGATCTGTAGCTCTGCAGACAGAAAGCCATGCCTCTCCAGATTTCCACCCTCATCTGGGTAAGTGTAGCCCAGTTGATAGAGAGTTTACAAATGTGTGGGCATTGCCTGCAGTCTTCTTGTGGGGACCAACCTGATGGTATCTGAAGATGCATCTGGTAATTCATATCCTTTAAGAGGGAACCTTTATGAAGTAGAGGTGGTCTCTGAAATAGGGTAGGTTCTTCTAGGTGTTTGGGCATTTTACAGAGCTTATAGATATTGTCAACCAGGAGTGATTTCCCTCCATCCCTAGGGACATTTGGCAATGTCCACACACATTTCTGTCATAACTGTTGAACAGGGGGTTAGCTCCTGCCAAATAGGGCACCAGTTATTCTGCCAAACATACTAGAAAGTACAGGGTCAGCCCAACAACAAAAACATACTGAACCTAATAAAATATCGGCAGCACCACGACTGAGAAGGTATAATTGCAGAAATTTAAATCAGCAAAACAGATTAGAATTGGGTCCTATAAGCTTTCCAGATGAACCTCAGCTAACTCAACTGTGCAATAAAAGGCACATGGGAAAGAAAACTAATAAAACCACCTACTCTATTTCAATGAATTTGTGTGAAGATTTCCATAGGAGTAGGTCATTTGGAGAAAACACTAAAGTACTGTGCAAATTTTATTATAAGACTCAGGGACGTCTCTTCAGAGTTTGGATATGGAATGAGTTTCCAGAATACTTTTTGGATCCAAAGAAGACATTAAGGGTGCTGTATCTTGGAAGTTCATTTTTGTTCAGACAATTAAAAGGTCATTCTGCTCTATAAACCATCTGCATCTAGTTTCATGTTTAAAGGGAACCAAAAAGCCTAGGAACTCTTCAGTGCACATGTTTTGAGTGTTGGCCAGTTCTCATGACATGGTCACATTGTTAGCCTTTGAGACGATTTTTTTTTTTTTTTTTTTAGTAAATGCTTTAGATATCAAGTCAATGGAATGTGTTTGTATACTTCATAATTTCCCACAAATTGTAATTCTAAACAAAATTTTCTTTTGTGTGAGCAGCCAAGGCCTTATGTAAAATTCTTCTTTCTTATTTCAGATATGGTACTCTTTCTCCAAATGAGTTTTAGCTTGAGACATTCAGGCAGCCAAAAAGGTCTGAGGAAAACTGAAAACCTGAAGCATGGTTTTGGCAGGCAGAAGCTATTCTGGTTCCCCTGTAATTTAGGTCAAGAGTGGTGTGTGGAAGGCTTCTGGGTAGCATCTGGCCTGGCAGTGGTTACTACTGCGATCTTGTCGTGGTCCTGCTTCTTAGCTCTGGAGTGAAATGCTAGATAATCATGTGGCAATTTCCTCCTGTTTCCCTCAGCTCCCAGCTACTGTCTCCCTCAGCTCCCAGCTACTATCTCATTTTCAGCAGAGTGACTATACCAAAGAGTCAGTTCTAGAAAGGACTAGGTATACAAATAAACCACATTATTGTAAAACTTCTACATTTGTCTTCCAATCAAGCCCAGTACAAAATGATCTATTTATTGGTTAATATTGAATCATAAGGTTATATGTGATAGGAAACAAATTCTACTAGTAAGACAAGACTGAATGAACTCCACTCTGTCAAGGCCATACCATTCCTTAAGCCAGTCCTTTCTGAGTATGTTTTCAGTCACTGTTTATTCCCTTGACATGAAGTTGTTTACCAGCCATGTCTCATGTTCATATAATGTATTGTGAATATCAAGAGAAGAAAATTCACTAGGATATTGCAGTCTGATTTGAAAGCAAAAAAAAAAGTTTATATTTACATTTTATTATAGCATGCCATTGTTTATAACTTTTTCATCATTTTGAGTATATTGCTTATGAACAACCTTTTAAGGCAATCTAATATATTGACATCCCAAATTTATAGTGAAGAAAAATGGCTTATCAACTCCATTTTAGATGCACAGGTGTAAATGAAAACCTCAGTACATGGAACTGCCCTCACGTGGCTCCCCTAAAGAAGCATGTGAGAAGGCTGGTCCCCAGGAAGCGGAAACCCAGATTGAGTGGAATTTTTTTTGCCGGTCTTATGGTGAAATGAATAAGACAAACCACCATGGCAAAAATAAGGACGATTAAAGAAATGAAAAATGAATTTGCTTCTGACTGGAAAAAATAAATACCATGTATATTTTTCATAGCAGAAATGGTAGTGTATCTTAAGATAATTTATAAACTTAGCAAGAGTCCACTTAGGATGCCACAGTATTACTTTATATGTCCTCACCAAACTGCTGTGGATATTTTAAAAAGTAAATAAGTGAAAGAGCCAAATGTCAAAGATACCAAGTACAGAGAAATCACAATGGAAAACCTGTCCCATCAGATTCAGAACACTTATGAAATGATAACTTTTAAAGAGTGCTTTAGAGACTCACAAACATGAGAGTAGAAAAGTCAGCAGAAGTAGAAAATTCAGAAACAAACTGATATGTATGTATTCTTCATATCTAATAAGCAGGGCAGCAAACCTAATAACATACCAATTCCATTTTAAAATCTGATAGTACTTTTTCTTAGTAAAAACAAGAAACTGGTTAATAAATTAGTAACTTCCCTGAAGTAAAAAAAGCAACAGAAATTGTACATGATCTGTTTTAGATATTTGTGCTTCAACACTTAACGTGAATCTCTATGAACATAAAATAAATGAAGCACATGCTGTAAATATGTCATAGACATAAAGACTTGTGATGGCAGAGGCTCTTAGGACTCTTCTGGGCCGCACTAAGCTGGACTGTTACGCTACCGCTCATTCTATCCAGTAGGCTGACTTCTCCTTATGCACAGGTGAGAAACTAAGGCTGCAGTTGAGTAACTTACCAAAAGTCACGTAGCTGATAAACACTAGAGGAAATCATATGAGAAGAAGTAAATAGCACATCAAATTTTAAGGGGAAACCTGTAATTTTGCCAGTAATTAAATGTAAATGCATAGGATTTATGAGTAAGCGGTTATATTCACCAAAGCAAGGAAAGCAATAGTATATCATAACTAAGAGTAGCCAACTTGTGAGGTAGCATCTGCATCCAGGATGAGGACAGTATGAATAGTTTTCCTGAGCCGTGTATATTAATATACTTGTTTTTCTCAGTAATTTCACGTCACGAATTGCATCTAGTAGATTTCAAGGTAGAGAAACACATGCCAAAGTTTTTGGAGCCTCATCCCCTTCTCTGTCTTCCCATTGCTAACAGAACACTGAGGTCCTTTTCCTCCCTAACCCACACCTCACCTGCTGCCTCTGGCACTCTTGCTCCTATTTTCTGAAACCTTACCTCCTGCAAAGGACTCCCATTAGTTTCCCAGCTCCTGGGCATTTGTATGTTCAGTTTATCCCCCAGCATTCTTCCTAAACCCACAGCCATCAAGAACAGATGTGTAGTACTGCAATAGTAATAAGTACATATCTTACAGATTTTCTGTAGGATGAGCTTCAATTTCTTTTGTAGCTAGGGAGCTTCCTCGCAATCCTTCCCCAGCCTGGTGTCTTATGAATTCCCATTCTTCGTGCCATTTTCTGAATGCATCTGTTCATTTATACAAACCCTTTGTCTTGTGTTATTCAATGCTTAAATTCCTCTGCTCCTTCCCCCATAGGCACACTCATACCCTTTCTCCTCTGACATAATCCCAAGTCCAGTGAAGTCTCTTTACCTCTCTCTCCTCTTCACCTCCATATTGCTATCCATACAGATTCCTTCACTTGCCAACCTCATGTCACACTGCTCTGTGGTCGTTTGACATTTGGTTGCTGTAATGAGTCCATGGCAGAGCTCCCCAGAAGACAGTTTTTAGGTGTTTAGTACTATTTCTGGATGAGCTACACAGAGGAGTCAGGGCCTTCCACACTTCAGCCCCCCACTGATGAGAGTGAAGCTCCTTTTCAGTGGCTGAGCAGCTGCTTTCCCAGAAAAGTCTTGTTAATTCTGCCCACCCTTCCCTTCTAAACACTGAAGACATCCTCGGTGCAAGTAATACAGCAGCTCACTCTGGTTTCTCAGGGCAGCGTCCTGGGAGAGTGGGTGCTGCTGTGGTCACTCCCAGACGTGCCATGCCTTGGCTTATTGTCTTCTCCTCCTGCAGCTCCTCTGAGTAGGATATGTGTAATTTCTACCAGAACCAGAAGATGCGGAGCAGCCTCAAGACAAGATCATTTTCCATCCTACCAGGGGGAAGACTGTGAAAATAATATGTTCCGGAATACAACTCCCAAAACATCTCTCAAGAAATTGTTCTCAGAAGTTATAGCCGTGTGAACATCACTGAGGAAAAAAAAAACGTTCTTTCATTTTCATAAACTGGTTTCAAATTTTGTGAGAAATGTACATTTCAGAAGGATAAATGGAAATCAGTTAATGAATGGAAAAGATCAAGACATTAATAGACCAGTAGGAATGTAGGAATAGATGTAACTATGAAAGCTTATAATGGCATCTGTGGCTTAGATATGCTGAAACAGGAAAAAGAACATCTCTGTAGATAGAAGAGCTAATATAACCCTACTCACTGCTTTGATGTTTCACTTTCGTGTTCCTGCATTTGTATATTGTCATAATTTGGATTGTGATATGGTCACAGTAATATTTTCCCCACTATGAGACCAGAGGAAGGCCCATGTGTTTCAGCCTCACTGTTTCTTGTGCCTCAGAACCAGTGTGACAGAAAGTCCACAGTGGGGAGTGTGTATCTGCACCCACGCAGTGAGCTTTTCCAGCTCTCTTCCCCTTGGCCTATGTTGTTTCATTTTCAACTGGAAGGAAGGCATCAGCTCTCTGCTGTTGTGAAATGAGCATGACCAGGAGCTGGAAGGTTAGCTGTCTAGAATGGTGTTGCCGTTCATAGCTAGGTCACCTCTTCCAGCCTCATTTCACTCATGTATAAAACCAGTTCTTCGCCGGGCGGTGGTGGCGCACGCCTTTAATCCCAGCACTCGGGAGGCAGAGCCAGGTGGATCTCTGTGAGTTCGAGGCCAGCCTGGGCTACCAAGTGAGTTCCAGGAAAGGCGCAAAGCTACACAGAGAAACCCTGTCTCGAAAAAAACAAAAAAAAAAAAAAAAACCAGTTCTTCAAAAGGAGCGGAAACTAGGAGGTACTTTGGAGACCAGGGCTTCTCAAATGAGGTTCACATGCCGCTTGAAAACATTGCATCACATTTTATGAAGAAAATAATTAGTATCATAATGATACTTTTTCAAAACATTCCTTTTCATTGTGATGCCTATCCCTGCTCTCCATCAAGTGACTGAGAGCCATTGATATAGACCAGGCACAGTTACTCCAGTCACCCTCCTCTGTGATTGGACCCCATCACTGCCTGTCATTTTCTTCTTGCCTTCAGGGACCCAGAGACTTCTTCCCCACCAAATCCAACCTTACCTATCTATCACCTCAAGGAGCTCACCAACAATGCCAGATCTAATTTGAATTTTTGAAAGATGTGACTTCTTTCCTGACTATGTTTTTCTCCTGTCGTTATCAATCCAATACAGATTTATTCATCTGTCCTTCCCGGACAGCTATAGTGTCCCCTTATCTGTGGGAAATACCTTCCCAGATCTTGAAATGTGGATAGTGTCAAAATGTGTGTGTTTGTGTGTGTGTTTGTGTGTGTGTGTGTGTGTGTGTGTGTGTGTGTGTGTGTGTGTGTGTGTGTGTGTGAAATGACTTTATATTTTAACTAAACAGTTAATACAGTATGGCTGTAACTTTAACAGTGTGAGGTTTAATAGCCAAACTACCATGAATTTTCCTTGCTTTACAATTTCATGGGTAGATCATTCTTACTATAGATTTTAGCAAAATCCACACAAAATGTTTTTGCCTTTACTTATTGAAAAAATTCACCTTTCCTTCACATTGCTATTTTGGCATTGGCAAATCCAAATCACCAGC
The DNA here is from genome assembly GCF_007827085.1 of Peromyscus californicus insignis. Classification (NCBI taxonomy): domain Eukaryota; kingdom Metazoa; phylum Chordata; class Mammalia; order Rodentia; family Cricetidae; genus Peromyscus; species Peromyscus californicus. The sequence continues at coordinate 22,721,470 of NW_026294595.1, read as the reverse complement.
ATTCCTCCTACTTCACTGTGAGGCCATTATTCAGTAAGTTCCTGGTTATTTGAATGCAAACAGGGCAGTCCATCTGACAACCAAACCAGCAGGTCAACTTCTAAGTGACTGATGGGTGGGTCCTCTACAGAGTGGGGACTCTGAAGCAAGAGGATGGCTGGGGAAGAGCAGAGCACAACAGTGGGAGGGAGTTTTTACCATGCTCTTGTCAGTTCGGAGTGGTGCAGTTTAACACTTATTTCTAGAATTTGCAATTTAAAATTTTCAGATCTCAGTTGACAATAGGTAATTAACTAAAACTGCTAAACGTGAAATTATGGGTAAAAGAGATAACTATGTCTTTGTAGCCTACATCAGTGCTCACAGCTGTAAATCCTGGGCTGTGGCCTAGATCCTTTAGAGTTCTCTGAAGGTAGCTCCCAAGTCACCACCCAGACTCCTTCTTTCCCTGTGGAAGTTCTTCCTATCATCTGAGACTCATTTCAGTCACCACGGTCCTTGGCCTCTCGAAGATGCCACTGTCTTTCTTGAGTGACCCTGGAATCTTGTTTAGCCTTGCAGTATAGCTGTACTGCTCCAGGACCAGGTTCTTAGGGATATCATAGTACCCAAACAGCCTACACTACAGTGTTTTCAAACTCCAGACCATGATCCACACTGATACATATTTACATTGTTGCTTTGCATACTCATGAGTATAGGTATGTGTATAACTGAAACAGATTTCATGATATAATGTGTATTCTCGTGACATTTGACCCAGTGGGATTGATGTTTTCTGTTCTGTCACTTCTTTTCTGCTGGTCTAAGTTGATTTCACAGCTTTTAGTAACAGTTGTAAAAAAACAACATACATAGCATGTTGCACATAGTAGGGAAGTATTGTATATTTTTTAAACTTACTTGGGCTTGCCCAAATTATTATGTAAATAAATCTTTCTTACTTGTGAATATATTCAATTAATCCATTTTAAT